>NW_011494960.1:3882837-3893517 GCF_000754665.1 Bison bison bison | reverse complement strand
TCAGTTTTTAAAATTTATTTTTATTTTTTAATTTTTATTGAAATACATATACTTTTTAAAATTTTGATTTTAATAAAAGCTGTGAAAGTGCTCTAGGAAGTTTAAAGAATTACGTCAATGTGATTTTCTTCTTCTGAGAAGTTGTTTGTATATGGAATTTTTGCTAATGAAATAATTTTAAAAGGTTGATCTTACTACTTTAAAGGATATCTGTGGTTAATAATTTAGAATCTTTTTGTTAAGTGAAAAAAAATCAAACCAGTTTATTTTTGTTTTGGTAAATATTTTTAGATACCACCTTTACTTAGAGTAAGGTCAGGTCTGCTGACTGTTATTGTAAGGTGATATTGATTTTCACTGTTGTTATCATAACGTAGTAGGAAGAGAACATACTTAGGCAGCAGAGAGACCTGGGCTCCAGTTCTGGTGTGGCTGATACTCAGCTTTGTTACCATGGCAAGTTACAGAGATGCTGGTCCTGATCCTTCGTGGACTGTACTATTGCCCACGGTAGCATTCAAAGCTATTGAATTCCCACTCCACCTGCACTGTCTTAAAACACATACTCCACTGTGGCACAGAATTCTGGAATTCATGCTCCCTGGTGGCTCCCTCCCATTCCCCAGCTGTTAAATGATGAAGCTCCTCAAGTCCTGATCTGAAACCTGTCCCTGGTCACTCCCTGTTCGCTGCCACTCTCCCACCCCATCTACAGCAGTGCTTTGTTTAGCTCTGATGGATGAGTGACTCGCATGTTTGTACTGGATCGCCAGCTGAGACTGCTCATTTAAGCTCCATGCCTGCGTGTCTAATTGCCTATTTGACAGCTCTACTCAGATGTTTCAAAGGCACCTCAAATGCAATGTGGCCGAAACAGATGTCCTGTGTCCCTTTAGAGTACCTGTTCTTCTCCCAGCATTTCCTCTTTGTGAGTGATAGCACCAACCATCCCATTACACAAGGCACAGATTCATGAGGCATCCTTAAGGTTTTCCACTGCTTCATCCCCAAGTCCAGTCCGTCACCAGTTTTGCTTGACTTTATCTTCTGAGTACCTTATCAATCCATCTATTTCCATCCACACCCCCTGCCTCCCTTGAGCCTCACCTTTCCTTGTTTCTCATCTGAATTTTGCAGTGACCTCTGAATTTCCTGTCTTCTGGCTCTTTCTGATGGATTTTGCATGCTGCACCAGAGTCATCTTCTCAAAATGCAAAACCTATCATGCCATCTACCTGGCCCTAGTGCATGGATTCCCACTGCTTTAAGGAAAAAGAGGCACAGGCCACAAGGACCTTTAGGATTTCTCTTTTGTATTGTGCTCCATCTTTCTCTGCATTCATATGAACCGTCTCTCACTAACAGACGGTTGGTCTCTTTTCCTGTAGCATCCTTTCCCCATTTCTTATAACTTCTCCTCAGTTATCTTCCACTTTTTCTTTATATCTCAGATCAGTTACCACCTGCTCAGTTGACTTCACCACCTGGATCAAATTTTCAATATCCATCCTCTTTGGCTATTGATCTCCTTTTGATTTACCCTCACAATGCTAATTTTATGTTTGTATAGTTTCTTGATTCTTCCAATCATTTTCCCATTGAACATTATTATCCTTAGTACCTAATAAAGTGTTGAACATATTAGGTGAGTAAAAAATATTGAGTTTTATTTCTGTGAAAATGTATGACCTCTGATGTCAAGGGATCTGAATTTATATCCTGGCTTTGCTTCTTACGTGTTACCTGACTTGTGTGAATGACTTGAACTCTCTGGGTTTTCAGTTCCCTCACCTGCCTCTGTCCTAGTAATTCTACTGCCTGGCTTCCCTGGTGGCTCAGATGGTAAAGAATTCGCCTGTAATGTGGGAGACCTGGGTTTGATCCCTGGGTGGGGAAGATCCCCTGGAGGAGGGCATGGCAACCCACTCCAGTATTCCTGCCTGGAGAATCCCATGGACAGAGGAGCCTGGCGGACTATAGTCCAAAGGGTTGCAAAGAGTCGGACATGGCAGCGACTAAGCACAGCACAGCTTGGAATCAGATGAGATAGTGTAAATAACTCGCCCAAAGGTGGCCTGATGCGTGGTAGAAACTAAGAATATGTTCGTTTCCTTTGTTCTCCCCTCCAGCTCTCCTTAGAATATGACAGGTTATGTTTTTACAAATGTCAAGATGTTCTTCTCTTCATATTTTTCTTTTTTTGTGTGTGTGTTCTTCATATTTTTCTGATCTCCTTTTTTCACCTGGGCTGGACACCTGCATGACTCCTGCTGGATGCTGTTCAGTTCATTAGTGATGAGTCTTCAGCATCCTGTGTCCTCTTAGTGGCCCGTGCAGAATCACATGGCACCTTAATAGCCAACATTTATGATGATGGGTCATTTGCAGGAAGATGGGAGTAATTTGCTTAGTTTTGAAGGTACATTAACTCGCTTTGGTCACTAAGACTCGATGATTAAATTTTTTCTGAGTTCCCAAATGGCATTTCTGCTTGGATCTTCTTTGATTTCAAAGCTAATTTCAATAATTAAAAAAAAAATCGATATGTGCTCACTAATTTAGTAGTTCCCTCCCAGTTATGTTGATTCCCTCAAGGAACTGGGTGGATTAAGTCAGCTAGTTGCTAAAAAAATTGCTAAAATAACTTTTTGATTTAATTTTCCTGGTCACCTCACCAGAGTGATCCAACTAGTTACCCTGAGTACCTGTGAACAAAAAGAATGGACATGCCATTAGGAGGATGATGAGGTAAAATAAAGTTACTCTTCATTAGGTTTTTCCTGGTCTTCCCTGGTGGCTCAGATGCTAAAGAATCTGCCTACAATGAGGGAAAACTCAGATTCAATCCCTGTGTCGGGAAGATCCCCTGGAGAAGGGGATGGCTACCCACTCTAGTATTCTTGCCTGGAGAATTCTTCCATGGACAGAGAATCCTGGTGGGCTACAACCCATGGGGTTGCAAAGAGTTGGACAGGACTGAGTGACTAACACTTCATTAGGTATATCCTGCTTTGTTCCATACAGAGTTTGAGGTGGCTTACATTTTAAGAGAGCAAAATAGTAGAAATAAACTTAAAATGAAAATCCCACTAGACAATGATATCATAGCTAGACTAGAAATAGAAAAAGGAAATTGTATGTCTGAATTCATTGGTGATCAGTTCAGTTTAGTCACTCAGTCATGTCTGACCCTTTGTGACACTATGGACTGTAGCCTGCCAGGCCTCCCTGACCATCGCCAACTGCCAGAGCCTGCTCAGACTGATGTCCATCGACTTGGTGATGCCACCCAACCGTCTCACCCTCTGTCGTCCCCTTCTGCCCCGCCTTCAGTCTTTCCCAGCATGAGGGTCTTTTCTAAGGAGTCAGTTCTTTGCATCAGGTGGCCAAAGTATTAGAGTTTCAGCTTCAGGATTAGTCCTTCCAATGAATATTCAGGGTTGATTTCCTTGAAGATTGACTGGTTTCATCTCCTTGCAGTCCAAGGGACTCTCAAGAGTCTTCTCTAGCACCACAGTTCAAAAGCATCCATTCTTGGGTGATCAACTTTTTTTATTGTCCAATTCTCACATCCATACATGACTCCTTGAAAAACCATGGCTTTGACTAGATGGATCTTTGTTGGCAAAGTAATGTCTCTGCTTTTTAATACGCTGTCTAGGTTGGTCATAGCTTTTCTTCCAAGGAGCAAGCATCTTTTAATTTCATGGCTGTAGTCACCATCTGCAGTGATTTTGGAGCCCAAGAAAATAAAGTCTTTCACTGTTTCCATTGTTTTCCCATCTATTTGCCAGGAAGTGATGGGGCTGGGTGCCATTATCTTCATTTTTTGAATGCTGAGTTTTAAGCCAGCTTTTTCACTCTCCTCTTTCACTTTCTTTCAAGAGGCTCTTCAGTTCCTCTTCACTTTCTGCCATAAGGGTGGTGTCATCTGCATATCTGAGGTTATTGATATTTCTCCTGGCAATCTTGATTCCAGCTTGTGCTTCATCCAGCCAGGCATTTTGCATGATGCACTCTGCATATAAGTTAAATAAGCAAGGTGACAGTATTTGTTGGTGATAAGCCTTATGTAATTAGCAAAATTAGGCTGCACATATTTTTCTGAGTAAAAGAGGAGTCCTGATGGTTTACACAATTCACACTGTCCATGCACAAAAATTAGGCTTTTTGTTGGAAGAAGTCGTCTTTTGGGCTCAGGGCCAGGCTATTGCTGGTACTGTCTTGCAAGGGTTTACTTAAGAACCTTCAACTCTTTGATTTTTTTTCTTCTTTGTGAAAAGGAATTTGGACTCAGATTTAGATGGCACACGTTGGCATCCTATGCACCGTATTTGGTCTACAGACATTTCTCTTTGGCTTCCCGGGCATTTTAGAGACTTTCATTTGATGCCTCTTGACAAGGTTTCCAGGCATCCCGTTTGCCACATTTTCCTCTCCTTCTTTTGTGATACACATGGCTCTCTTCTCTGAAGCCAGGGAGCCTGTCCTAGAAAACAGACCAGGTGAGATCTCATGCTAGTCTCAAAGGGGTACGTGTTTGATCAGGACTGTTTGGGGTCCCAGGACCTCCTTTCCCATCCTGTCCCAGGCTCACTTCCCTCCCCAGATATTGACTGCCCACATTCCAGAAGGGGATGAGAGAGAGATTGTCAGGAAAGATGGCCCTTGTCAACTGGCCACTCTCACCTTCACCTCTAATTTGAAGACTATTTCCTGCCTGTCTTCTCCCTCTGAACCTTTGGCAACTGTGATCTTTAGTACTTTTTCAAGAAGCCCAAAGGATCAGGTTTCACCAGGTGCTAGTGGCTCATGAACTTCATCCTGCATCAGCAGCCCCTGGAGTCAGATTACCCGGCCCCATTCCCAGAGTTTCTGATTCATTAGGTCAGGGTGTGTGTGTGTGTGTGTGCGTGCGTGCGTGAGTGCGTGTGCATGAGCTAAGTCTCTTCAGTCATGTCCGACTATGCAACTCTAGGGACTGTAGCCCACCAGGCTCCTTAGGTAGGACTCAATCATTTGGTCTTTTAACGCGTTCCCAGGTGATGCGGCATCCGCCCTCATTCTGGATGGCTAAACTATGCTTTGAGAGCCACTGTTCTATAGATGTGGGCACCTTTTTACCTTTCTTAAGCTCGCATCAATAAAACCAATGGCTGGACGTCCCGGGTGATCCAGTAGTTAGGATTCTGTGCTTCGCTGTAGGCCGTGCAGGGTCGATCCCTGGTCAGGGAAGTTCTGCACGCAGCTCCATGTGACCAAAAATAAATAAATAAAATAAAAAATAAATAAAACAAATAGTTGTAGCCATCACATATGCCTGACCCTACAATGATGGGAAGTATCACCCTCTAAGAGAATCAGAGACTGAAGGTGTGGCCAGGTGACTCTTCTTTAATTCCCCTCAATTTTGTAAACTTCACTGACATACCATTATGTGAGAAATCATTTTTCTATGTAAAGTAGCTTCAAAGATTACAAAAATATTTATTATTTAACTAGATTGAAGAGTTAAATGTTTTAAAGGATTAATGAAGAAGGAAACTGCTGAACATATAATGCAGTATTTGCCTAGTGCAAACTCTGGCATATGGTAGGCAATAATCAAAATGGCTCTTTTAATAGATAAGAGAGAAACCCCACAGGGCTGAAGCATTGCGTAATTCTAATGAAAAAGGCCAAAGCCATTCTAAGTAGATTTTGCTCTAGATAGAGCCTACTTACTTTAATATTCTCCCTTGTAACCTTCCTTAACTAATTTGATCTTGGTTATTACCTAATAAAAATCTATGGCATGGGCTCTGGAGCCAGTCTGCCCAAGTTTAAATCCCTTCTCTACTGTGGCTGTAAATATTGGGCAAGATTCTTAACTTCTTTGTGCCTCATTTTAACTCATCTGAATAATGGGGGTCATGCTAGCTCTTACCTCATGCCATTGCTCTAAGGGTAAAATGAGTGAATGTATGTAAAGGGTTTGGAACAATGTGTATTACGATGTGTATTAAAATGTGTATTAAATGTTTGGAACAATGTGTATTAAAATGTGTATTAAAATACACATATGTATTTTAATATTAGAATAGTATTCTTGCCTTTTCCAGGCTATATTTTGTGAAAGTAACTTCTTGATTCTGATATATCATTTTCTAATTAATGCAAAAGAAAACTGAGACACAAAAAAAGACTGGAATTCATGCTCACAAAGACTGGTTACCATCCACACAGTTCAGCCTCCTGAGTCGAGCTGTGCTTCTGTCTTGCATGCGAGAAGGTAAATAAGATGTGGTGTCTTCACTCTGCCATTTGGTAGTTGCAATTCCCTATTGTTTAAAGAAATAATGTTTTCTTAATTTAATAAATTCCCCTTGCTTTTCCTGCTATTTTATCACATAGGGATGAACTGCGCTTCTGACTTAAAATTCCTTCCTTTTAGCAGACGTTATGTTAGTCATCTGAGTCAGAATTGAACGACCTATCACAGTGAATGATAGCTGCAAATTTAATCCCACTAGCCCTATAGTCATCTGCTTATAGATCATAATGGCAACATCTTATGCTCATAATACTTATATATTTTTTCCAAAGCTTTTTCTTGTAGGGTTGTCAGAACACCTCAGGGAGGGTTGTTATTTTCTCTGCTTGCTGCCGCACAAAGCTTTGGAGTCAGGCAGGCCTGAACTCTTCAGCTGCCTCCCCCACTAGCTCACTGTTCAGCCTTAGGCAAAGGGCTGCACCCCTCTGAGCCTCAGTTTCTCCATCTTTGTGGTATCGAAGTACATCAAGGTTGAGACACTAGCCTGCATTCTTCCAGCCAATTTGCCTCAGAGCTGGGTATAAATCCAGGTCTGTGTGACATAGAATACTCTATCATGGTTTTTTAGTTGGTTGTTTACTTGTGATTTCTGAAGAGGAGGATAGTTTATGGTTTCTGGGTTTCCAGTCCTGAGCCTCTATGGGATGAAGGAGCCTGTGGCTCTCTGACCAGGAGCTCTCAGACCAGGAGTTTTGTTGTAGTTGATAAGTTTAGGTGGGCCCTCTGCTGGGTGAGACAACTTCCCAGCTCTGTGCTGCAAAATCAAGCCTGTTCGCTCACTCATTACAAAAAGAATGATCAGTACAAACCAGGCCTGGGCATTGAAGCTTTTTTCATTGTTTTGGTTTCTCCACTTTGCTCTTATCCTCTTTGTTCGTATCTTCTTGACATTGACCTTTTTAGACCTCAAACTCATCTAGTATCACAAAGCAGAATTTGATGTCCCTGGTCAGTTGAACAGCCTGAAATGAATTGGGCTATAAGGCCAGAAGCAACTTCGTCTTTAGTCACTGCCATTAGTGACTAAAGATGTTTTTCTTAACATCCTGGGCTGATTCCACCACTGTCTAGTAACTTCTATGTAGGAAAAGTCCAGTCCAGTTTGAAAGTTCAGTTTCATATCCAATTTCATGCTCATCTTTTCTCTTTCCTGTGAACACTGCCCAAGCTTTGACCTGAAGGCTTGGAGGGAAGGATGGAGGGTCGTCTGGTTTTTCAGTCTGCCTCCTCTTGGGCAGCAGATACAGGTCCTTTCATGGGTCAGTGTTGGATCTATGGCAGGTCCTGTGGGACCTCCTGTGACAGGTGTCCCAAACATGGAGGTTGACTGACCTGGCCTTCGTGTCTGACCATCCCTCCTCCTCTTTCCCTTTTTCAGCAGTGTCTTCTGATAGCCCCTTGCTGGCGGGATTTCCTTACTCAAGTGGCAACTCTTTTGGATATTGATCAGGAAAAATGGCTAGAATTCTGATTACCTTTCAGTGTTCACTTAACACATAGGGAACACCCATTCTTGACGTGCTAATACCAGGTGTGCAGGCCACCCCTCTGCAAACCTCTTTCTGCCAGCTACTTCTAATACTCCTTTCCCTCTGTTCAAACACAGAGAAGATCTATAGATTCATTTCGTAAGCAGATAAACATATGACTAAATAGCATCTCAGTTTCTCCTTCTTGCTTTTGGCACCCCCCAATCCCTTGGAGAAGGCAATGGCACCCCACTCCAGTACTCTTGCCTAGAAAATTCCATGGGCGGAGGAGTCTGGTAGGCTGCAGTCCATGGGGTGGTGAAGAGTCAGACAGCACTGAGCGACTTCACTTTCACTTTTCAGTTTCATGTGTTGGAGAGGAAATGGCAACCCACTCCAGTGTTCTTGCCTGGAGAATCCCAGGGATGGGGGAGCCTGGTGGGCTGCCATCTGTGGGGTCGCACAGAGTCGGACATGACTGAAGCGACTTAGCAGCAGCAGCAGCAATCCCTTGGAACCATCCTTCAGTGACCAAGACATTCCTCCCAAGCTAATGACTCATGGCACATTATCCTATCTCCCTGCTCCTTAAATCTTTGGTGGTATAGACAGGGGAGGGGAATAGAGTTGCAGTGATTTGAACAGCAGAGTCTACTGAGGGTGTCAGGCACTCAATTGTTTTGCATGCATGTGTGCTAAGTCGCTTCAGCTGTGTTGACTCTTTGCAACCCTATGGACTGCAGCCTTTCCCCTGTCCATGGGTATTCTCCGGGCAAGAGTATTGGAGTGGGCTGCCATGTTCTCCTCCAGGGGATCTTCCTGACACAGGGATTGAATCCGTGTCTCTTGCATTGGCAGATGAGTGCTTTACCACTAGCGCCACCTGGGAAGCCCTCGGTTGTTTTAACTTGCCTTAGAATTTGGTACATGACTCTCATTTGTCCTCAGGTTTGGGACTGAGTCTGGTTCTCAGGAGAAGTCTTGGTCAGCATCTGGTGGCACTTGCTTCTCTGTGTCCTGAGCCCAGCAGCTTCCCTGGCCATTCCCTGTGGCTATCCTATCTTCAGGGGCTTCCTACTCCTGGATTTCTCAGCTCCCTATTTTCCTGACCAATCCCAACACTGATAACCGACTTTGGTGTTTTTCCAGAATGTCCAGTTTTGTCAGATGTGTTCCAGCTCCTGGCAAGTGAATTATCCAAAGGAACTATCCAGGGATGGGCAGAGTGGCCACCATGGTCTGGTGAGAAAGACTGGAGCCATGGCCATCACCAGGGAGGGGGAGTCTTGCCTACTGAGGGCACATGTCCCAAGAATCTCTTTCCCTTGTCTCTTACTTGTATCTCTGATACCAACATTTCTGGCAACCAGTGGTTTTGTTGTAATATATTTTCTTTGTTTCTTTTGATCAGTGGGCTGGGCTGACTGCAGAAATCCACTGTTTAACTGCTACTGTGATTTCTAAGGTATATTTCCAACAAGGGAAAAATCATGAGTCTTCATTTCTAAACTTCATACACATACCCTCATTTTCCCAGTAACTTTGTGTGGTAGGTGTCCATATTCATGTTTTAAAGAGGTATACACTGAGGCCCTGAGAGATGTAAGTCACATGACCCCAGTCTGGCTAGAGCTTGTTTGTCGTTTAGCTGCTAAGTCATGTCCAACTCTTTTGTGACCCCATGGACTGCTGCCCACTGGGCTCCTCTATCCATGGGATTTTCCATGCAAGAATCCTGGAGTGGCTTGCCATTTCCTACTGCAGGCTAGAGCCTGGGCTGGAGTTAAAAATCCATAAAGGTCTGATTCCAAAACCCTTTGCTCTTTCCCCTCCATAACAATAAAATGAGAGTGGAGGAGGCATGCCGGCCAGCACAGCACACTGGCACCTCCCGTGGGTTGTTTGTTTGCATAAACTGGCACAGGTTTCAATTAACGCCTCTTGATGCTGATGCTGACCTCTGGGGAGGACATGAATGGCCAGTTCCTGGCCTGAGGAGTGTCTGCCCTTGAGCCAGAACCTGCTCTGGGAACGAGGCCTGCGAGTCCACACCAGCATCCCATTCTCCAGGCTTATTGTTATGCACATTCCTTGCAGCATCAGAGGAAGTTAATTTCAGCAGAAGGAAATTAAACTCATCTCTTATTCTCTGTTCCCCAAGAAGTGTTGTTCTAGAGGAGAGTCACATTCCCAAGGTGACAGGTATTGTGCAAAAAGGGCATAGCAACCCCTCTCCTTCCTTTGTTCCTTCAAAGCCTCTGTAGTAGGGTTCAGGAGGAAAAAAAAAATGGCTGAAGACATTTTTATTTAACCCAATAACATTTTTATGAAGACAAAGATATTTACATGCAAGGTCATTAATTCAGAGTTGCAGGCTACTGAATAGGTAAGAAAGAACAGTTTCTGGGGCAGCCTGTGAGCAGGGCTTCTCAGATGAGGAAGCTGGGCAGGAGACTTTCTACTTAAATGTGATCTCCATTACTGCATGCAAGCCTGGCAATTAACACTGGGTTTATGGAGTTCTTTAGTCCGTGATTTTAATTTCTGGTCTTGCCTTTAAATTGAATTCTTTACATGTTTCATTGCTGCACAGGGTACTGGAGGCTAGGGTTTGCAGTCTGTGATGCTTTCCATAAATTTCAATCTTCGAAAATTACTGGATTCAACTTGCACATCTGGTTGATTAGGAGAGGCGATTCAAAGAGGCTGCAAGTGAAAGTGAAGTCTCTCAGTCGTGTCTGACTCTTTGCAACCCCATGGACTGTAGCCTATCGGGCTCCTCCGTCCATGGGATTTTCCAGGCAAGAGTGCTGGAGTGGATTGCCATTTCCTTCTCTAGGGGATCTTCCCAACCCAGGAATCGAACCCGGGTCTCCGGCATTGCAGGCAGATGCTTTA
>NW_011494960.1:3876700-3881692 GCF_000754665.1 Bison bison bison | reverse complement strand
TTCTCCTCCTGCCTTCAATCTTTCCCAGCATCAGGGTCTTTTCCAATGAGTCAGTTCTTCGTATCAGGTTGCCAAAATACGGGAGCTTCAGCATCAGTCCTTCCAATGAATATTCAGGACTGATTTCCTTTCAGATTGACTGGATTGATTTCCTTGTAGTCTCAAGAATCTTCTCCAACACCACAGTTCAAAAGCATCAATTCTTTGGTGCTCAGCTTTCTATATGGTCCAGCTATGGAAAAACCATAGCTTTGACTAGACAGACCTTTGTTGGCAAAGTAATGTCTGCTTTTTAATATGTTGTCTAGGTTGGTCATAGCTTGTCTTCCAAGGAGCAAGTGTCTTTTAATTTCATGGCTACAGTCACCATCTGCAGTGATTTTGGAGCCTAAAAAAAATAGTCTGTCACTGTTACCATTGTGTCCCCATCTATTTGCCATGAAGTGATGGGACCAGATGCCATCTTAGTGTTTTGATATGTTGAATTTTAAGCCAGTTTTTTCACTCACCTCTTTCACCTTCATCAAGAGTCTCTTTAGTTCCTCATCACTTTCTGTCATGAGGGTGGTGTCATCTGCATATCAGAGGTTATTGATATTTCTCCCAGCAGTCTTGATTCCATCTTGTGCTTCATCCAGCCTGGCATTTCACATAATATCCTCTGCACTGAAGTTAAATAGGAAGGGTAACAATATACAGCCTTTACGTACTCCTCTCCCAATTTTGAACTAGTCTGTTGTTCCATGTCTCGTTCTTACTGTTGTTTCTTGACTTGCATACAGTTTTCTCAGAAGGCAGGTGAGGTGGTCTGGTAATCTCATCTCTTTAAGAATTTTCCAGTTTGTTGTGATCCACACAGTCAAAGGCTTTAGCATAGTCAATGAATCAGAAGTACATGTTTTTCTGGAATTCTCTTGGTTTTTGTATGATCCAGTGGATGTTGGCAATTTGATCTCTGATTCCTCTGCCTTTTCTCAATCCAGAACATCTGGAAGTTCTCAGTTCCATACTGTTGAAGCCTGGCATGGAGGGTTTTGAGCATTACTTTGCTAGTGTGTGAAATGAGTGCAATTGTGCAGAAGTTTGAACTTTCTTTGGCATTGCCCTTCTTTGGGATTGAAATGAAAACTGATCTTTTCCAGTCCTGTGGCCACTGCTGAGTTTTCCACATTTGCTGGCATACTGAGTGCAGCACTTTCATAGCATCATCTTTTAGGATTTGAAATACTCAGCTGGAATTCCATCACCTCCCCTAGCTTTGTACGTAGTGATGTTTCCTAAGGCCCACTTGACTTAGCACTCCAAGATGTCTGGCTCTAGGTGAGTGATCACACCATTGTAAGTAAAGTGCTTTCCTGAGCTCTGTGGGCTGTTCTAGCAGATAATAGAAATTGAGGCAGGGGTCATAGGAAGCAGTCAGAAGTATGGGGACCCAGATTTGCAATGGGTATCTGAAGTCGGGGCAGTCTTGTGGGATGGATCCTTTAATTTGTGGGACCTGACACTAACTCTGGGTGAATAGTGTCAGAATTAATTATAGGACAGCCAGCTGGTGTTCAGAGAATTGGTTGATGTGGGGAAAATTCCATACATCTTGTGTCAGGAGTATTTTGTGAGTAGACAAAACAAGAGGGATTTTACTTTAGAGATTTTCTTTCAGCATCATCATCTCTGTAGCCTTGAAGTTTGATAACAAAAATAAATGTGATTCCTATATTCTTCTATATCTTCAAAGACAATAATGTAAAGATAAACTGGGATCATCATATAATCTCTATGTAGTGTACAGTTTCCTGGTTAATTAAAGCAACTGTTAAGGAATCTAATTTACTTTTATTTTATTTTTTTTTGGTAGCATATGTAGATTGGGGGTGTTATATTTTGTAGCTCTTGAGTCATTGTTGCTTAGGATTTGGTTGCCAAATTTGAAGACATATACACTCATTTCCCACATACTGAGAAGGAAACGGCAGCCCACTTCAGTGTTCTTGCCTGGAGAGCTCCATGGACAGAGGAGCCTGGTGGGCTACAGTCCATAGGGTCACAAAGGGTCGGACACAACTGAGTGACCAACACCCCACACCCCCCGCGTACAGCGCACTGTCAGAAACAATCATGAGAGAGGCCCAGTAGGCCAGTTTTGAAAGTAGGCACTGACCGTCGTCATGAAAAAACATGAAGATTCCCAGAGTGAGTGAGTGAGAAGTCACCTCGTTGTGTCTGACTCTGCAGCCCCCTGGGTTGTAGCCCACCAGGCTCCTCTGTTCATGGGATTCTCCAGGACAGAATATTGGAATGGGTAGTCGTTCCCTTCTCCAGGGCGTCTTGCCAATCCAGGGATTGAATCCAGATTTCCCACATTGCAGGCGGATTCTTTGCCATCTGAGCCACCAGGGAAGCCTGACGATTCCCTAAGCCACCAAATACTGCAATAAAGGAAATATGATGAAACCGAGGTGAAATCTAACAGAAATATCTATACTCCATCGATGGCTGCACGGGCTCTCAGCAGCATGACTATTTTTATGATCCTATGTATTGTTCACTGTGGTTGAAAGAACAGAAAGCCAGTCAGCTGAACGCTCTGATTTGTAAACATTCACAAATTAAAAATGAGAGAACAGCAATGGCTTTCATAATGAACAAAGTTTGTATTATATTGAAAACGTAAAACCAAGCAAAAGAAACTTATGAGGAAAGTGTAAATTATACATGTCCTCAAAGTGGTTAAAAAAAAATTATGGTCATACTTGTAGATTGTCCACATTTTCAAAACCTGCCATTATATTTACAAGTGAATTAGTTTAAATTTTGTATTACAAATGCCAGGCCTTAGAAGAGCTAAACTAGAATTATTCCTTGTCCCCTGGAGTTACTCTAGTTATTTTGGTGTGATATCCTGCTGAGATTTATATGGAAATGAATTTTAATTTCTAATAAGGTAACCATATGCTTTGGAGGGTGTTGTAATAAAGTGTCATAAATAATTATTGTTTCTAACAAATTCAACCTTGCAACAATCAGATCTTATTTTAACAACTACGTTAGATATGGATTTTATCCATTTCCATATTTGCACCACGCTTTCCTCCGAATCTTAAAATCATAACAGGAGCGATAGCCTGCTGGAAAATTTTTCTTCGTCTTTCTCCTCACTTACATAACGTTATTTTATTTTAGAACTGCAAGTTCCACAAAGGAGGCCAGTCTCCCACAGACTTGATGTTATTATTATTTTTTTTTACTCTTAATTGTTGCAAAGAAAATTGATCATGTTAGGTTGCGGTGTGTGTGATTCGTCCAGAGGAATTAGCTTGGCATATGCTTTTCCTGTGATTAATAATTAGTAGTCTTGGAAACTGAATAGCTTGAGAGTCAGAGGGAGCAAAAGAAAAAAAAAAATGGGCTTCCATAAATAGTTTCACTTTCCACATCCCAGCAGAGCCGAGTGCCTCCATTTATCTCCTTTCTTCCCTTTGTTATCCCTTCATCCAGCTTTCTTTGCCTTCCATTACTTTGTGTCAATCAATAAGTCAATTAGCACATATTTATGTGCTGCCTTGGTTCATGATGGGCAGTGTGAGGCATCAAAGAAGAGTAAGCCAGATTTTCTGTCTTCTGTAAATCACCTCCTTAGAGCTAATCAGGCTGCCTGGAATGCTACCAAAAATAAATGGAGGAGAAATTCAGAGTAATGTTAGGTCATTGAGAACTGAAGTAGATGGGGGTTTCATTAAGAGAGTGGGAGCTGAAGAATGAACAGAATTTGGATGGAGTGATAGAAGAAGGGACATATTTTATGCTCATTTTACAAAGGTTGATTAATTTTTTTAAACTGGGGATAGTTGCCTTACAATGTTGTGTTGTTTTCTGCTCTACTACAAAGTGAACCAGCTCTACGTATACATATATCTCCACAATCTTGGACCTTCAAGGTCCCTCATCCCACCCATGTAGGTCATTGCAGAGCACCGAGTTGAGCTCCCTGTGCTATAGAGCAGGTTCGCATTAGCTATCAATTTTGCACATAAAGAATGTGCCATAAATAAGACGACAAAGAATCACCTGCAGTGCAGGAGATCTGGGTTCCATCCCTGGGTTGGGAAGATCCCCTGGAGGAGGGCACGGTGACCCACTCCAGTATTCTTCCCTGGAGAATCCCCATGGACAGAGGAGCCTGTGGGCTACAGTCCATGGGGTCACACAGAGTCGGATACAGCTGATTGACTAAGCACAGCACAGTGGATATGTGTCAATGCTACTTCCCCAACTCATTCCACATTCTACCTCGCCCCATGTCCACGTGTTCATTCTCTGTCTGTGTCTCTATAGTCATAGGTTCATCGTACCATGTTTCTAGATTCCACATATATGTGTTAACATATGATATTTGTTTTTATCTTTCTCACCACACTCTTTATGAGAAACTCTATGTCCACCCACATCTCTACAAATAGCCGAATTGCATTCCTTTTTATGATTGAGGATGAGATGTTTGGGATGGCATCATGGATGACATGGACAGGAGTTTGAGCAAACTCCAGGAGGTAGTGAAGGACAGGGAAGCCTAGTGTGCTGCACCCCGTGGGATCGCAGAGAGTCAGGCATGACTTAGTGGCTGTACAACAAATTTTACTTAGGATTTTAATACTCGAGTATCGAATTTATATTAATGCTTCAGAAATCAATATCCTTCAATTCAGTGTATAAGAATTTATTTTTTCAGCCTGATTCATTCTCTGGCCTTTATTCTCAATAAAAGAAGTGGAGGAGTATCCAATTATCAGTCTTT
This sequence comes from Bison bison bison, assembly GCF_000754665.1. Taxonomy (NCBI): domain Eukaryota; kingdom Metazoa; phylum Chordata; class Mammalia; order Artiodactyla; family Bovidae; genus Bison; species Bison bison. The sequence goes on along the minus strand of NW_011494960.1, from coordinate 3,876,900 downwards.
GGGTCTCCCTTAGTTTAAAACTCTTATTTGTGTGAACTCATGCCGGGAGCCGGCATATTGCATATTGAGTGCATATTGCATATTGAGTGCAGCACTTTCCACAGCATCATCTTTCAGGATCTGGAATAGCTCAACTGGAATTCTATCACTGCCGGTAGCCAGCGTGAGGAACTCCGCCCATGACAAAGGTCATGAGGAAG
>NW_011494960.1:3874033-3876600 GCF_000754665.1 Bison bison bison | reverse complement strand
GATTGAGCCCACCTCACCTTTGCCCTATAGGAATGCAACTTTCTCCAATGCTTTTTGGAGGCTGGCGCCTGACTTTAGAATAATCACCTTTAGAGAAAAATAAGTTTCTTAAAATGTTAACAGGCCTCCTGGCCAGAAGATGATGTAAATCACCTAAACTTTTGCATATGATAAGTTTGAAAGCCTGACTTCGATAAGGATCAGGAACTGCTGTCTTTGCATGCCTCTACCCCTTCCCCCATTATCCTCTATGCACAACTTAAGGTATAAAACTGCTTTGGAAAATAAAGTATGTCCTTTTGTTCACCGGAATTTGGTCTCCCCATGTCCTTCTTTCTTTCACCTTCTGGCTGAATTTTTCCTCTGAGGCGGGGAAGCTTGTCAAGCCTACTAATTTTGCCTGGGCTTCTAAGATCCGACTGGGGAGGCCTTAGTGTCTCCTCTACTTCGGGAGAACGGGAGGACGCCTGCGGCCTTCGTAGGTGACGTTAATTCCCTGCTTTGGAATTTTATTCAGCCTCTTTTCTTCACTGAATTTTCCTGCTGAGCTATCCTTATTTCAGCCGCTTTTCTCCACTAAATTTCCTCACTGAGCTATCCTCATTCTATTACTCTTTATATCCTTAATTAACATTTAATTAAGCAATTGTCTCCTGATCTTCGCCTACGCCGTCTCTCCTTCGAATACCCTGGATCCGCCGGGGCTGGTCCCCGGCAAGAACTCAGTCTTGTTTAGGTAAGCTTCAGTGCTCAGTCTGTTCAAAGTGTCAAGCTTATTCACGGCTTGTGGAGATTTCCCCTTTCTCTTTGTTTCCTCAAGATGACGTTGATGTGTCCTCCTAGGGAAGGGGCTGGGGTGTCTGGTCTGAGACTTCTTCTTTCAAGCTGCTTTGCTCTATCTACGCTTGGGTGAGATATAATTCATCTTACCCAGTCTTTGGGGGTGGTCTCTGTTCTTCTGAGTCCTGTGGGAGTTTCCATGGATGCTGAGTGCTCCCAGGGAGGATTTTGATGTTGATAACTCAAGAGGTGGTTCCCAATTTTGCTGTCATTGGGGCTCCTGATTCTCAGAGACCTGACTACAGTTCCCATGTGCTCTGCTCTTGGCCCATCTCTGGTGACCTCCGTAGCTGGCATGCTCAGGAACCTTCTCATGGCAGGGACCCAGGAAACTCTGGAATCCTTCCTGTCCATACCCAGGGTCCTAGGAACCACTGGTCCTCTCTCTGTAAGTATGCCATGCCATCATTTCTCTTCAATTGCTGCTTCCCTCTGTTGGTGTGGTGGAACCCTGTTGGAGAGTCTCCTTCCAGACTTCCCAATGGCAAGTTAAGTAGCAAATTCTTTGTTCTTACATCTTCCTCTGCTCTCTCTGGGGTTTTTATCTTCTTGTTGCTTCTGACCCCATAAAGCTAAAGGGCTGGGAGTGTTAGGTCTTTAACACCTTCATATATCCTCTTTGAATCTCCCTCATCTTCATGCTGCACTCACCAGAAAGGCTCCAACTTCCTCATTATATCTAATAGGAACTTCCCCTATATCATACTGTCATTTTTCCTTACCTAGTGTGCATACCTTCCACTTTGCTTTGGCAAAAAATAACCCTTTATCCTTAGTTATGAGAAAAGCATAGGGGAGAAAAAGCCATCACTACCACTAGATTATCAAGAGGAAAAATGCATCAGTATTTCACAAAATTTATCTACCAATAAATAAGATGTATGACCAAAGGAGTCCAACACTGTTTTTCTGATTAATGATTCAATGGAATAACGAAAGGTGGTGACTACTTTGTATTTAAGATTTCAAGTTTCCTAATACTAACTCAGTCACATGGACAGGACATGACAAGACCAAGTACTGGACATTATCAGGAACTAAAGGATGAAACGTGAAGGTCAAGGGTTCCTTTGTACTTTATAACCCAGAGGACTGGGATCAGATTTGGAGTCTATCTCCCCAAACCAGCCTGAAAAGAGTAATGCTAAATGGAGCATGTTACCCTTGATGGAACCTGGAACAGAAAAAAGAAAAAAAGACATTAGTGCAAAATCCAGTGAAATATGAAGTCTGAATTGACTTAATAGAAATGTGCTAACGTTGATCTCCTAGTTTTCACAAAACTAGGTTATGGTCATATAAGACATTGACATTAGGGGCAACTAGATTATGGTATTCAGGCTATCACTGTACTACCTTGGCAACTTTGTAAATTTAACACAATAAAAAATTTATTCAAAATGAATTACTTACCTATGGACAAAGCCAGAAAACAAGAAGCAAAGTTCGGTTCAGTTCAGTTCAGTTGCTCAGTCGTGTCCGACTCTTTGCGACACCATGAATCGCAGCACACCAGGCCTCCCTGTCCATCACCAACTCCCTGAGTTCACTCAAACTCCTGTCCATGGAGTCGGTGATGCCATCCAGCCATCTCATCCTCTGTCGTCCCCTTCTCCTCCTGCCCCCAATCCCTCCCAGCATCAGAGTCTTTTCCAATGAGTCAACTCTTCGCATGAGGTGGCCAAAGTATTGGATTTTCAGCTTTAGCATCATTCCTTCCATAGAAC
>NW_011494960.1:3872709-3873933 GCF_000754665.1 Bison bison bison | reverse complement strand
ATCTCCTTGCAGTCCAAGGGACTCTCAAGAGTCTTCTCCAACACCACAGTTCAAAAGCATCAATTCTTCGGCGCTCAGCCTTCTTCACAGTCAAACTCTCACATCCATACATGACTACTGGAAAAACCATAGCCTTGACTAGACAGACCTTTGTTGGCAAAGTAATGTCTCTGCTTTTGAATATGCTGTCTAGGTTGGTCATAACTTTCCTTCCAAGGAGTAAGTGTCTTTTAATTTCATGGCTGCAGTCACCATCTGCAGTGATTTTGGAGCCCCAAAAAATAAAGTCTGACACTGTTTCCACTCTTTCCCCATCTATTTCCAATGAAGTGATGGGACCAGATGCCGTGATCTTCGTTTTCTGAATGTTGAGCTTTATGCCAACCTTTTCACTCTCCACTTTCACTTTCATCAAGAGGTTTTTTAGTTCCTCTTCCCTTTCTGCCATAAGGTTGGTGTCATCTGCATATCTGAGGTTATTGATATTTCTCCTGGCAATCTTGATTCCAGCCTGTGCTTCTTCCAGTCCAGCGTTTCTCATGATGTACTCTGCATAGAAGTTAAATAAGCAGGGTGACAATATACAGCCTTGACGTACGCCTTTTCCTATTTGGAACCAGTCTGTTGTTCCATGTCCAGTTCTAACTGTTGCTTCCTGACCTGCATATAGGTTTCTCAAGAGGCAGGTCAGGTGGTCTGTTATTCCCATCTCTTTCAGAATTTTCCACAGTTTATTGTGATCCACACAGCAAAGTACAAGCTATTATATTAATTCTTGCAGTCTTGTTTCTGTATTTCTTTTATTTTCTGTCCTTTAGTATTTTAGAATGGTTTGTTAAGTAGTGTCTTTGGTGGCCTATATATGCATGTGTATATATATACGTGTATTTTGTGTGTGTGTGTGTGTGTGTGTATATATATAGTTTACATGGGCTGTTTTCAAAGAGTCATTTTATATGTGGAAAAACAGAGAAAGATGCCTATTTTCTAACACTTTCGATAGATTGATTCTCACTGAAACCCATTTCAGTGATTTAGTTTTAAATAATGGAAGTTTTCTTTTTTTTCTTTTAGTCACAGCTCATTTTGTTATTGTTGTTACTGCTTCTGATGTTTCTTTTGTAAGAAGATGTTTTTGCAGTCTCAATTCACAATCTTTTTCTGCCAGTGATGGTGGTGACAATTTTCATTAAGCACCTCACACATTGCCTTCCACCATCTTTA
>NW_011494960.1:3866320-3872609 GCF_000754665.1 Bison bison bison | reverse complement strand
CCAGTCCTGTTATTACCAAAATTAATCTTCTTTCCTAGGTGTGTAAGCACCTTGACACAAAACACATCTTGCAGACTATTGGGCCGAAGCAGCAGCTAATTTACCAGCATTACTTGGTCAATAATGTTGACCAGTAGAAAAACTTTGACTGCCTTTCATTCTCCTGCCAGTCAGCATTATTAACTCTGCAGTCTAATGAGTGTGCTTAAAATTGCCATTTGTGTTTGCCTCCGTATAAGGGAAGATTGGATTAAATTCAATCTATACAATGTCAAGGATGATGAAAATTACGTATCTTGCTCATTTATAAAGGCTACTTTTATATGGGGCTCTTCTTTCTATAAACTCAGCTTTTATTAAAATGAACTATACATTTTCAGTAGGAACTCATTTTCAATAGAGGTAGAATAGGATGACACCTGTCACTTGAGGAGCAACACATGTAATTTGACAGATTACATTAAACAAGATCCCTGTTATCATTAAGCTAAAAGACTCATGGTTTCCAAGTTTGGAATACATGGTGGTTTGTAATATTTTACATTGTATGCCATGCCCCTACTCTCGGTTAATGATGGATGTCCAGTGCCAGGGTTAGGGCGCCATGCCTGTAAGACTGGCACAGCCCTGTTATGGCAGTATAACGTACGTAAAAAGTATGGTGCCTTGCTGCTTTGTTCTTAATGCTGTGCTTTGTTTCCTTGCCCATCATGGTTGACTCTTTTATAATACTTGGGCCTCCATCAGATTTTAATGTGGTGCTACTGTGTCATCCTGAGGTTGTCCACAGCTATAAGCTAGTTTGGGTTCCTGGCAGTACCTTATCTGGTGTATGACTTTTTTTTTGGTGGTGATAACACAGATAACCCCAAATAACCATAGTCTGGTTCCTTAGACTTTTCATCCTAAAAAATTCACATCCCAGCTTGAATTTCCTTTGGTTTTACACTTCTCACATTTCTAAGGCAAGAGTGTAAAACTTCTGAGAGAAGCTGAAGAGCATCTATCGAATCACTCTCCAGTATTAGTACCCCCTACCCTGGTGGCTAAATTGGTACTAATACTACAAGTCTATCAATAATGATTAAATTGAAAACAGGTGATTTTTAAGTCACTTTCTTACTAATAGTCTTCCTCTGGACCCTGTTTTTTGTTTTCTTTAGGAAAAAAACAAAAACAAAAACAGCTTGGTGGTAAAAATGTTGATCATCCCTCCTCAGTAAAAAAACCCCACCTTCTGTTACTTGAACTTCCCCCTCAACTTTAAAGGGCATGAGCTTTTCTTATTTTGAGTTTTGAGCTGTCTTAACTGGAAATTTGCCACAGCTTCAGATTAGGTGGATTCTGTGGTTCTTTTGTCCTTTATGCTATCAGAGTTTCAGCTTCTAATCTACCACTTTCTCTGTAAAGGACATGGATGCTCCAGAGTGTGTTTGCTGGTTGTATTAGATTACTTGAAAGGCCATATGAAGGTGTTGAGTGGTTTGGGTGGGGGTGTTTGAAGGATTAATGAATGATGTCTCTCACTCTCAGATCTAGGAAGAGCCAATAAATGGGGTTGAAGTAAAGGTGCTGGTGGTGATTGAATCATGGTCAAAGATGCAGATTTGGCCTTGGGAAGCTTTTCTCTCCTCATCAGCTGGTATTCATAGCTGTTGTTTTACCTTGAATAAGAACTTTAATCTACCTTCCCATATCACTGAGCGGTGGTGAGATTTGAGATCGTTGTGAAATGCCAGAGTATGACTACCTAAGAGCACCTTCTGGAACTGTCCATTCATCCTAAACAAGTCTTTGGGGGCCCAGGATTTGAATCGCAGAGTTGTTGTTGGCTGTTCCTCTTGAGCCAGAATCTAAAATGATGGTGCTAGAGTCTTAACATCCTTTCTCCTAGCAATTATGGATAAATATGGTTTTTCCAGTGGTCATGTATGGATGTGAGAGTTGGACTGTGAAGAAAGCTGAGCACTGAAGAATTGATGCTTTTGAACTGTGGTGCTGGAGAAGACTCTTGAGAGTCCCTTGGACTGCAAGGAGATCCAACCAGTCCATTCTAAAGGAGATCAGTCCTGGGTGTTCATTGCAAGGACTGATGCTGAGGCTGAAACTCCAATACTTTGGCCACCTCACGTGAAGAGTTGACTCATTGGAAAAGACCCTGATGCTGGGAGGGATTGGGGGCAGGAGGAGAAGGGGATGACAGAGGATGAGATGGCTGGATGGCATCACCGACTCGATGGACATGCGTTTGGGTGAACTTCAGGAGTTGGTGATGGACAGGGAGGCCTGGTGTGCTGCGATTCATGGTGTTGCAGAGTCGGACACGACTGAGCGACTGAACTGATACTTTTAAGAAAGCTGAAGAACACCTGGGATTTCCCTGATAGCTCAGTTGGTAGTTCTTTTCTCATTACAAAGAACATCTAGGAAATACAAAGACAGCTTTTAGTAACTTTTAACATTTTCTTACCTTTTTGAAGTCATTGGAGGCACCATAGGAGAAGTCTTCTTGAGACTCCATGGGAGAAAACACTGTAATGTCTCCAATTTGTCCTGATGGAGTCCATTCGACAAGGGTTTATATAGGTCAGTACGTGGCTTTTTTATAAGCTACAGCAGAAGTTGAGGCTTTTGGTAACCCTTGTTTCTGGACTTATATGTTCTCTATTTAGCAGGATGTTAAAATTGGACTCTTTCTGTCCTGTGGAGGATAGATCAGAGGCCTAACACAGAACAACAACTTTCTCATTACAAAGTGAGGTGCTGGACAACTTGACTTATAAAGAGGTACCTCAGAACTCTTGACCATTCGCTTCATCCTATTGAGAAGGTCAGAGACAGAAGAGTGGAATGGAAACTTGGAGAGAGCATTTCTTTGGATGGAAATAACTCTTCCCACCATTGGGAAAGGGAGAAAAGTCCATCCTCGCCATTCAGCCCGATGAGAAGAGTTTCAAGGATACTCCTGGAGAATGTGAGTGCTTTGGGAGATTTAGAAGGGCAAATAATTTATTGGGGAAGACAGGAATGCCTATTAAAAATGAAGTGGAAAGAAGCAGCTTTAGGCAGGGAAAGCCCTAGACCACATGCAGACCTTATCAATTCTTCACCCATCATCAGTGGGGAACTCCCAAAAAAGAATGCCTGTAATGGAGTCCCATGTGAGGCACAGATGGCCTGGCTTTAGTCCTTTGGCAGGGCTCAGTTACTTGCTGTGGGCAGCCTGGGGAGAATGTGGCCTCAACTCTGGGGTGGTGGCAGGGGATGCTGAGGGGGTTGTCAGCTAATTGTGCTTTTTCCAACTTAGCAGCAAAATCTTTCTTGAAGAGAGAACCAAGCAGCCCATCTCCATGGCTACCGGGGATGGCAAACTGCTTTTCCATGTGTTTCCTAACTGTACCAGCATCTCTGAAACTTAACATATCTGAAGAGGCTCTAGGTACCTATTAGGGTCGTAAAAGGGTTTAGACTGCATTATGGAGGCTCTTAGAATATGGAGGCTGGGCAAGGACATTCTATAGCAATTAGCCACGTTAATTAACAAATGAAAGCAAAGACTGCAGATATTTGGATGTTCTGATCCTTCTGTCTTTGATAACTGTTATATCCATAGCAGTGAATGGGCGAGTCTGAAGGTCAAGGGATAGATGGACTGGGAGGTCTTCCTGCTTGTCTGGACCATCTATCCCATTCTGTTAGAAAGCTTTAATCTTCATAAGTAAGGATGCTGCAGACCAGGAGGTAGGTATACTTTGTCTGGAACTTTCTCAGCTTAAAAACCTTCCTGATTTGCACCAAATCTGCCTTCCATATCCCCCTCAATATCTTATCTCCTCTTTCATCCAAAAAGTGTGACCTTCAGTCCAGCAGAAGGTGTTACTACCCAGGGGCTGCTTGCCAGAGAACTCCCAGTCCTGTGGCTCTCAGCCAGTGGGAAACTTTCCTCCTCTGCTAAGTCATCTTAGTGAGATGCACTGACCTTAAACTTCGACTCCTCTCCTAATGCTCTTTCCCCCACAGCTGTCACCTGTCACGTGCTATCTCCTGCTCCTTCTGCTTGCAGTGGATTCTCATCTGCCACCTTTGACTACCCTCGGTGTTATCTTGAATGCTATGAATTTTTTCTAATGCTCCTCAAGTCCTCTGCCCCTGAGGCATACCACTGACTCCTTAAAAAACATAATTGCCATTTTTAACCACTAATAGAATACATATTAATTTAATATTTCACTCACTAAAGGAATTGATAATTTCTGTACTCTTAAATCTGTTTTCTATTGTCACTCCTTAACTAGTTGATAATTATTTGAACAAGTATGCAAGGCATCTTCTAGGCTCTGTGCTAGAGTAAATTTTGAAATAAAGTCACTTAGACTTGGTTCTTGACTTCAGGAGGATCGAGGTCTTTAACGTTTTCCTATAAATCATGCCTATAAACATGAGAACTGTTTATTTTTTTTCTTTGAGCTTTACTGATGGATACCTGGCTCTTTGACAGAGTCGGGGTATGTCTGGTGGGCCAGCTACCACTACATTGAGATATGACATAAGGCTATAATGATGAGGACAAGTCTAAAGAACATTAACAGGGCAGTGGTCAATAAGACACGTTGTTCTGTTACGTCTCGCTAATTTTATGTATTGGAACGTTGAGGTTGGCAGGAACACCTAGAGACCACCTAGCTCAGACTTTATTTTATTGGCATGGAGACCAAAAGTTGGAGAGGGAAAGTGACTTGCCCAAGGTCAGATCCCATAAATGAGAGATCACGCATGTAACCTGAAGGAACTAAATTATGAAAGTGTATCTAAACTTTGTAGGCTGAAATATTTTTAAGCTGATGTCACTTTTCCTTTTTTATTGATTTATTCTGATTGTGATTTATTATCATCATCCACCAGGGCTGAAAATGTGAAGGCAGCAGCATTTAGAACTTCCCCAGCTTCTATGATACGAGTGTTTGCTTTGACCATGAATAGCATTTTGAACATTTAAGTAGCTGCTTGTTGTTTTTTCCGTGTCTGATCTCACCCCGCTCGAGACCAGGGCCTGGGTCCTCCAAGCCCTTGTCCCCAAGCCTGAGCACAGTCCCACATGTTATGAATTTGGATGGTTGACACGGTTTCTTGATGAGCAAGTCAGCCCAATAATGGGATTGTGTAGCTCATAGGAGGTAAACTTTTGAAACAAAGCCATGTAGGCTCAGATTTTAAGGGAAAGAAGTGTTTAAATACCAAATTCAGATGAAAAATTTCCCCAGTCTTTTGTGGGGTGATGAATGTGAGGAAATAGGATGCATGTCTATTCTTTTTGCATTGCCTCTGCCTTAGAATTCCCTCAGCTTCTCTGCCTGGAAACCTCGTGCCTTCATCCTCCTCCTGCTGCTGCTCTGGGCCCCTGCCTGAGCACAGTCTTCCTGTCTGCGTCCCAGCGGCATTTTGTGGTGGCCATCAGAGCACTCGGGACACCGAAGCTTCATTGTCTCTTGAGGTCTCTCTCCCTGGTTGTGCTGTGAATTTGAGTGGCAGGGAATAACCACGCTCATCACAACATCTCTAAAGCCTGTCACAGATATGTAAAAGGTGTTCAATATATATTAATTGAGATGATAGGTAATAAAACCCTTTTAATTAGAATGACTTAGGCTAAATTTACATACTAATAGGTACAGTAATACACATGCTGATCTTTTTTGATTACAAAGTATTTTTGTTTATTGCCTTACTTGATTCTAATATCAACCCCAGGAAGGAGGTATTTGTATTCTCATTGTTACAGGAAGGCCCAGAATCAGAGGAATCATTTTTACTTAAGAAAATAGAGATTCCAACTCAGAAATCCTGGTTCCAAACCCCATGTCTTAATCTCTCCATGGAGATTTTTAAATACCAGGCCTAGACTGGTGCCTGTTTGATAGCTCACACATATCCATGATAAAATGAGAAAAATAAGTAATAAATAAGTTTTTTTTTAAATAATGCTGAATTTAAAATAAAGGATTATCCTATATGTTTTTGCTTTAAAGTGTTCTTTTAAAAATGATAGTAGTACCATATGGTATATTAAACAACTTTAGTATCAAAAAGGAGAAGGCAATGGCACACCACTCTAGTACTCTTGCCTGGAAAATCCCATGGACGGAGGAGCCTGCTAGGCTGCAGTCCATGAGGTTGCTAAGAGTCGGACACGACCGAGTGGCTTCACTTTGACTTTTCACTTTCATGCATTGGAGAAGGCAATGGCAACCCACTCCAGTACTCTTGCCTGGAAAATCCCATGGATGGAGGA
>NW_011494960.1:3848623-3866220 GCF_000754665.1 Bison bison bison | reverse complement strand
CCCATGGACGGAGGAGCCTGCTAGGCTGCAGTCCATGAGGTCGCTAAGAGTTGGACACAACTGAGTGACTTCACTTTCACTTTTCACTTCTATGCATTGGAGGAGGAAATAGCAACCCACTCCAGTGTTCTTGCCTGGAGAATCCCAGGGATGGGGAAGCCTGGTGGGCTGCCGTCTATGGGGTTGCACAGAGTTGGACACAAGTGAAGCGACTTAGCCAGCAGCAGCAGTATCAAAAAGCAATATAGTTTGTAAGATAAACATTATTACCAAAAAAGGTTTTTTCAAGTGTTGCCAATTTGCTAAATCTTACAGCCTAGGAACCACAGCTACCTTGGTGAAATGTCTCAACTCATTAACTTTTCCCCATGCCTGTCTTTTGAAAGTAAGTGATGAGAAAACAAGCTCATATCAGAAATTTCCTTAAGACCATATCCATCCTAAAGTCACGTAGGGCAAGCCTTGGAATCAGAATATGCCAAATCTAGCTTCTTACGTTTACCTTAACTCCATCCCTGGAAGGAGAAGACTCATATTCAGAATAATAACTGTAGTCACGTTATTCTTACAAGCTTGTATTTTATTATGATGGTATTTACTGATGCTTAGGGGTGAGTGATGGCTTCCCCAGTAGCTCAGTGGTAAAGAAACTGTCTGCAATGCAGGAGTCACATGTTTGATCCCTGAGGTGGGAAGATCCCCTGAAGGAGGGCATGGCAACTGACTCCAGTATTCTTGCCTGGAGAATCCCATGAACAGAGCAGCCTGGTGGGCCACAATCCATAGAGTCGCAAAGAGTTGGACACAACTGGAGCAACTTAGTACGAATACGGGTGGATGAAAAATGTCTGTATGATGATTTTCCACACTAAGACTTAAAGCAAGGTTCATTGCTACTTCTCATTTAAGCCCTATCTTAAATTCCTATTTATTTATTTTCAGAGCACTCTGGACAATTGTGTCCCCTCCCCTGCCCCTCCACTGTGTTTAAAAATTGGATAACACTACAGATACCCCAATCCAGAAGCTGATACTGGGAGCAGGAAGTCTGCTGCACCAGGGTTAGTGTGGTTTTGTCCCAGGTCACATTCCCACTGAACTGAACTCTTGGAAAGAGTTGCTGGGGAAGGAGTATGGATGGATCATCACACTGGTGGTATTTAGAGCCCACGTCATTGCGCTGGGGTACCGCTGCCTGATCACTGGCATTTTGCTGCCTCTTGGCCCTTGTCTTTATGAATGAGTAGCGTGTATTTCCGATCTCCTCTCTTCTTGATAAAGACGGTGTTTATGAGCGTCAGCATTAACGGTGCAGTTTTGCAGCCCTGAGGTTAAAAGCTTTCCGATATCTCATTAACTCACAGTGGCATTTCACTTTTAATATTGTCTAGGCACCCTTGCTTGAATCAGTTCAGTCGCTCAGTCATGTCTGACTCTTTGCGACCCCATGGACTGCAGCATGCCTGGCTTTCCTGTCCATCACCAACTCCCAGAGCTTGCTCAAACTCATGTCCATCGAGCAGTGATGCCATCCAACCATCTCACCCCCTGTCGTCCCCTTCTCCTGCCTTCATTCTTTTCCAGCATCAGGGTCTTTTACAATGAGTCAGTTCTTTGCATCAGGTGGCCAAAGTACTGGAGCTTCAGCTTCAGCATCAGTCCTTCCAATGAATATTCAGGACTGATTTCCCTTAAGATTGACGCAGGGATTGGACCCTTGTTCCCTGCACTGGTAGGTAGATTTCTATTTACTGTACCACCAGGAAAGTCCACAAAGAACTTTGAAAATCAGCTGGTTTGCCTGGGGTCATGAAGATTCAGTGACAGCAAGTGTAGACAATCAGAAGCCTTCCTGCTCCCTCAGTAAGGTTTCTGAATGGCAGAGTCTCTACCCTGTGTGGGGGATGCAGACTATAAAGGACTCCTCTCTCCAGGTCTCTTCTCTTTCTCAAGAGGTGGGGCCATCAGTATGCCTGCATCATACTGTACTTTAATGATTGAGTCCCATCTTCTAGTGGGTACAGTAACTGTACTCAATTTTCACCTCTGTTCATTTTCTCTCCATGTGGTGAGTGACTCAGGCCTTGTTCCCAGAACAGGCTCCCCTCCCTTTGCTCCTCAGTCCTCTCTTCTCTCCTCTCGTCAGTGTTTATACGTTTTTAGTGACAGGTCTCTTGAGTAGCTGGCTTCAGCAAGGTGAGATCCCAAGACTCCTCTTGGGTTTGAAGCCACTGACCCCATCCCATTCATCCGAAAGCTCAGCACTGGAGTTTGGGGCACTGTGGTGCCTTATTTTCCCACTAATTCATTCACCCTGACATGACTCTTTCTCTCTGACCATTTCATAGGGATGTGGACAGGATGAGCCAAAGTAAATTCCTTGGCCTCTGAATGGAACAAACCTCTGTATCTGCTTCTAATGCTATGAATTACTGGGGAAGCAAAACACAAAGGGAAAATCGAAGCTAACTTTTTATGGATATCTGCCTGTGAGTGGGATAACGGGCGATTTATTTACATATATAAATGTAGGGTGAACAGTGCTTTATTCTTGGGACAAGAACAGAAGATCATGGAGTATTTTTCTTGAACAAGGCAGGATTCTATTGCAGACCTCATCCTCCACCCTCTCCTATAACCAGGGAAACGAGACTCACCTAGCATCTTCCCTTACCCTCTTATTGTCTGGTTACATTTTGTTTTCCAAAGTTGGGGTGGAGATGGACATTTTTGAAATGACTGGAACCTTTAAATTTGTTATAAATGTCAGTTCTTTGTGACACAGTCTCCCCAGAAGACATAATAACATGTGACATATTGATAGGATCAGGACACTCACAACCAGTGTGTTTATATCAGGCATGGGGTGAGAAGCTGCAGAAATGATTGGGGTGAAAATTATTTGCTAGCCTGGGGCTGCTCTCTGATGTAACTGCTGCAAGTCTTGTTTGGATCTTTTTGCTTGCATATTTTACACCCCCACCAGCCTTTCTTGCTGGCTTTCTCTTCCCTGTCTCTTTCCTGAGTTCTCTGTTTTGTTAGAAGCCAGGCAGCCAGCTTCCATCCTCTTGGTGTCTCGGTGCCGGGTTTGCGTGGGAGGGATGTATGCTCATTCGCGCTCATTTGCAACTGCAGGCGCTATGCAATTATGATTTAACAGTGAGTAATTCTATCACATCCTTCAGTCCTCAAATTAAAGAGCAATGATCATAAGGTCTAGATGTCCAGTGTAAAACAAGCAATTTTCAACGTTAAGGTGTGGTCTGCTATCTAAGATGATTTTTGTAACTTCACAAATATAGTTAGGACTTCGTATATTTAGTTACATTGTAAATTTTTTAAATTTTATTTTTTATTGGAGTGTAGTTGCTGTACCATGTTGAACTAGTTTCTGCTGTGCAGTTATGTAAATCTGCTATATGTATACACATATCTCCTCCCTTTTGAGCCTTCCTCCAACCCCCCACAGCCTATCTTTCTAGGTCATCACAGAGATCAAGCTGCGCTCTGTGCTATATAGCAGCTTCCCATTAGTTTTGTATTTCACACGTGGTGGTATATATATATCAATCCTCATCTCCCAGTTTGTCCCATTGTCTACTTCCACCCTTGTGTCCAAGTATCTCTTCTCCACATCTGCATGTCTATTCCTGCCCTAAAAATAGGTTCATCTGCACGATTTCTCCAGATTCCAAGTTGTGTTAGTCGCTCAGTCGTGTTTGACTCTTTGCAACCGCATGGACTGTAGCCCACCAGGCTCCTCTGCCCGTGGAATTCTCCAGGCAAGAATACTGGAGTGGGTAGCCATTCCCTTCTCCAGGATGTCTTCCAACCCAGGAATCAAACCCGGGTCTCCTGCATTGTAGGTAGATTCTTTACCATCTGAGCCATCAGGGAATCCTTCATCTGTACCATTTTTCTAGATTCCATATACATGCATTAATATATGATATTTCTCTTTCTGACTGACTGCAGCAGATGTAAATGTAAACAGCAATATCCTTGTTGGTTTATCTATCAGTTTGGCCAAAAGATTTACATTATGGAAAAACCCAAATGAACTTTTTGGCCAACTCAGTACAGAGGCTCAGATGAAGTTCATGCCCTAAAATGAAACCTTAGATGACTTGTGCAAGAGACATACCAAGGAATTCAGAACTGAAAGTGACTTTATTAAATCACTGAAGACAACCAACCGTCTTCTTTTATGGTAGGGGTGAGAGATGCCATAGGAATGAAAAAACATACCTCAGGCTCCAGTGGAGGAGGTCAAATTCACTAGCTCTCACTAAACTATTCCCACTTGCCTTCTCCTGACTGCTACAGTAATTATACCATGAGTCTCCAAATACTCAGAAATTGGCTCACACATTTTGAAACTTCTTACATTGCTTGCTTATTGTTTCATATATGCTGACTTGTCTAACCTACTTCATTGAAAATGTGTTGAAGATAAGAACTACATCTTAAAGTTTTTCTATGGTGAAGATTGGATTCATGATAATCATTTAGTGGGAAAATTCAATGGATATTCCTTGATTGATTTAAATATCAAAGTATTTTGTCTACATGATTCTTTGTAAAAGAATACTAGGAAATTAAAAATGACATCTGAATGTTATACATTTCCTTCTGGTATATGGCATCTAGACTGTGAGTGTCTTGGGGAAAAAGTTGCAGTATAGAAATATTTACAAAGCCTGGTATGTAGTAGGTGCTGAAGAGAGTGTTGCTGAATAAATGAGTGAGTGAGTAAATTAATGAAAAATGTGGGCAACACGTTAATCAGGAAAAATGATAACAACTGTGGACAGAAGTTGGGGAAGATGAGTAGGTTTATAGGAACAAGTGCTTGTTAGGATACCCATGATCACCCTCACGTGTATCAGTCAGCAGGTTCGTACCAGGGCCTGGGCCTATTGAACTTTCTGTTGTCTTGTAGAGTCAGCTCTTCTGCTAACTCACTGACCTTGGGCACCAGAGAGGGCAAGTGGTGAATAATGTGGAGGGGAAGATGAATTCCTAAAATACTGCTGCTCTCAAGGTCCCATCAATGGAGGCAATTCAAAATATGGAGTAAAATGCAAATGAGATAATTTGGTTGGTGGGAGGTGAAAGTTTATGAACACTTTGATGTCCTAAGCCTTGTGTTTATTTCATATGTTCCAAACCTTTGTGCTTTTGCTATTGTAGTCATTACAAGTGACCAGGGTCCCAGTAATGACTGCCTCTGACCCACAACTGCCACCAGCAGAAATCCTGGAACTCAAGTACAGCTGATTCAGTGTTCTCCTTGACATTGAACCCCAAATCGTCTCACATCAACTTCTAGGAGCCTCATGGAATGTAATATCACTCCATTCATTCATTCTTCATTTATAAATGAATGAAGTAACAAATTCAAGTAACATTTATTGAAGGTTGTCTGCTTATTAGATGTGCAAAGTGCTTATTATTAGTGCAAAGTGCTGATGATATGAAGATGAAAGGACCATTACCTGTGTTCCCAGTGCTCACTGTGAGGTGAGAAGAGAAAAATAAGACCCCAAGCCTTAATTTGACTTCATAGTATCTAATAGGACAAGACTGGGCCTTACAGTGGAGCAGAAGGTTTCACCAGCAGAAAGATGCGTGATAGGGTTACCCAGAGTTCACATGCAAGGTAGTGATTCCTCTGATATAAGTCACTGCCTCTTGCTGCTTGCTTCAGACATCTGACTTTACCAGTTTACTGAGCAGAGCTCCATCTCTTCAGGACAGGCTTATATTTGACATGCTTGTAGGACTTGATTATATATACTATCTCAGAATGTCAATTCAATAATTTACAGTAATTGTCAGGCAGGTTAGACATCTTTCTGAGAGAGACCAGGATATTCTCACCTTGAAGGGAAGGAAAAATGATCAGAGGGTTCCTTAACGAGCATGTGCTCAGATGAAGGTTTTCATAGTATCCAGATCTGGTAGGCTGGTCACTCCCATCTGGATAATATACCCCACCTCCTGGGTCAGGAGGTGATTGGATGGTTTTTTTTTTTTTTAAATAACTTAAAACAATTTGTTTATTTTTTTGGTCATGTCATTCAGGATCATAGTTCCCCAACCAGGAACAGAAACTGTCTACTACATTGGGAGTGTGGAGTCTTAACTACTGGATCATCAGGGAATTCTCGGAGGTGGCTGTTCTTGAATGGGCACTAGAGTCCTGTCTCCCCAGAATGGGCCCTGCTGACATGCCAGTTCTGTCCTTGTGTTCCGGGACTGCAGCTGTCTATTATCCTGGCTCAATCTAGGTATAAAGTATTCAGAGGAGTGGACTGAGGGCATGTCTTTCAGACTGTGCTACAGAAATGTTTATTCTCTTCATACAGCATTGTACTTCATACTAATTTTGAAACTATTTACCTCAGATTGGGACTTGAACCCAGCCAAAACCCACTTTGGGACTTGAACCCACTTGGCCAGGGCTCAAACCTGGCCGAAACCCTGCTTGGGACTCTAAACTATGTGGCCTGGATTGGAACCCAACCAAAACCCGTGGTCTTCCAACTGAGACCACAGATCTGGTTTCAGGACCTAATAAAGCTCAAGTTCTTGATGTCTCATCACAGAAAGAATTCAGTGAGCGACAGAGTGATAGCTAAGAAGTAGATCTGTTGAGAGAGAAACACACTCCACAGAGTGTAGGCTGTTGCAGAGGGTGAGTGTGGCATCAAAATGTGGTGTGGTTAGCTTTTATTCACTGGATAATTTCATAGACTATAACGACTGGGAGGATTATTCCAGCCATTTTGGGGAAGGGGCAGAGAGTTCTAGGAATTGGACCAGTGCCAGCTTTTGGTCTTTGATGGTTGGCCTTGGAACTGTTGTAGCTCCTCTGGATGTGTCATTTAGCTTGTGGATGTATTACAGTGAGGATATACCGAAGGTTAAAGTTCCAAGATGGCAGACCAGGCAAAGTCAAAGTTGCTGCATCTGCCGTCTTAGAACCATTTGACTCTAATGTTTCTGTTGTGTCCTCGGATTATGTCATTCTTTCAAAAGTTGTGCCCTGCCCCCTTCCCTCCTGTTTCAGTTCCATTTTTATCAGAGTACAGCTTTTATATATTAGAAGTGACATAGCAGTACGTGGCTCATGATAAAAAAGCAACAGTCTTCCGCTCACTCCATACTACTCCTTCCCTGAGGAAGTTTCTTTGGAAGTTTCATCCATTGTTTATTTCCATTTATTCTTATGGATGTTTGTGTGTCCCATCTTTTAGACAATTATGTTCATTTTCCTTGGTGTTTTTCTAATGGCAAAGGACGATTCAGTTTGCTAACTACTTCCCAACCCACCTTGTCTGCCCTTCCTTCCTCCCACCCATCCCCTAGAGCTAGAATTAACAGGAAGCTTCTGGTAAGGTTTGAAAGGGCTGAACTTGCAGTTGTAATCCCCACAGCCCAGGGCACAGCCAACTAGGGTTCAGATCCCATGCTCTTCCCGGACAGGACTACGGGCAAGTCCTTTAAAATGTAAGAACCTGGGTTTCAGTCTCCTCAAAATCAAAATGGGTTAATACTTGCCATCTAGAAAGTGAAGGTAAATAATATAATGCATGAAGGTGCCTAGAACTGCATGCCTGAACAATAGGCTAAGATGAGGGTAGTCCTGAGGGGCTTTTTTGAAAGGTGAGATGTCACAGAGCTTGAGTCTAGCTACTTCTATGCTGGAGAATTATTTTTAAAGTAATTTATATATTTATTTTTGACTGTGCTGGAGCTTTGTTGCTGCATGGGTGTTTTCTAGTTACAGTGATCAGGGGCTATTCTCTAGTTGTGTGCAGACTTCTTTCTCATTTAGTGGCTTCTCTTGTTACAGAGCAAGGGCTCTAGGGCATGTGGGCTCAGTAGCTGCAGCTCCCAGGCTGTAGAGCACAGGTTCCCTTGTTGTGGCTCATGACAGGCTTAGTTGCTTAGCTTAGTTGCTAAACTTAGTTGCTCCGAGGCATGTGGGATCTTCCCTGTCCAGGGATCAAACTCATGTTTTCAGCATTGGCAGGCAGATTCTTTAAGCTACCAGGGAAAACCTATACTGGAAAATTTAAAGCAGGTGGAAATATGCCCCTCCTCTTTTGTCCCACATCTTGAAAAAAACTATCTGCAAACTGGTCTTAGCTTGGCCAGTGTTGAGCCATGTCACCCTGGAGTACTTTTCCACCTTTGGCTTCCCAGCTCCCTTTCTGTTCAGTCTTTCTCTAAACAAGGTACAATGCCATTGGTGAGGCTTCCTTCTGCTTAGTGAACTACAATTATGCTGCAGTTCTCACTCTTTGAAATGACTCCTGAATCACCTTGATGGGGTTTTCAGCGCTCCTCACTTCCTCAGTCACATTTACATTCTCTAGGTTTATTTCCCCAGATGGCTAATCTCACCCCACTGTATGTAGATTTTACGAGTTTAATTCTCAGCGGACAATCTTATTTCCCTTCTCTTTGCTTCTTTAAGATCTAATCAAACTCAGAAATCAACCACAGAATTTTCTTTTTAGGGAAGCCTTTTTGGACTTCCCAGTGTTGTCAGGGTTTCTTGGCCATCCGTGAGATGGACCAGGGACTGTCTTCTTAGGTTCTCTGGAAGCAGATGCTTGAGATGGAGTGTGTGACCAAAAATATTTATTAGAGGTCTTTTCTGTGCTGTGCTCAGCTGTGTCTAACTCTTTTGTAGCCCACCGGGTTCCTCTGTCTCTGGAATTTCCCAGGCAAAAATACTGGAACAGGTTGCCATTTCCTCCTCCAGGGGATCTTCCCAACCCAGGGATCGAACCTGCATCTCTCATGTATGTCTCCTGCTTGGCAGGTGGATTCTTTATCACTAGCACCACCTGGGAAGCCTGTGATTATTAGGGATCAACACCTATGAAATGAAAGGAAGGATTGGGCAGAGGGAGAAGTTAAAATGCTAATACATCAAATATCTGGGATAAATGTTGTATGTCAGAGTTGACATGTATGTCATGTTAGGACAATATGCCTAAGCCTTTATACCCACTTTTGGCTCCGCCCTCAGTGCAGGCTTCCCTGGGAAGAGAGTGTTCTCCAACCAGGCATCTCTCTGCAGCTAAAGTGGACCTGGAAAGAGCTGACAGCTAGGAGTTGCCTACTGACTGCACTCTGCAGTTGGGTGGCCAGAACTTCTTGCAGGGGGGAGTGGCAGGGAGGTGAGCAGTCTTAGATGTCCATCTTCGTGTCTGTTACACATGCAGAGTATTTAGTACTTATATCAGTTTCTTAGCAAATACCCTTGATTGTAATTTGCTGATTACGATGCACCTTCTCCCTAGGATGGTAGGCTAAGCTGAGGAGCTCGCCTCTCTTTGGCTCATCCTCTCCATCACCCAACATGTAGTGGCATGCAATAAAGAGTCAAAAAACCGGTGTTTGTCTTCAAGTTCAATGTCTAGAGTTATTTCTACTGCTGTAGTCATCACTATAATCCGAAGACCAGAACACTGATAATTCCTGAGTCCCCCTTTGAGGCTTGCCACTGTGCCAGCCTTACACCTGCAAAGTGGTTTGCTCTTGACAACCACTTTGCAAAATAAAAGTCATTGCTCCCACTTTACAGTCTAAGAACTGCTGCTCAGAGAAGTTGAGCAGCCCTGTGACTCCAGAGCTTAGAGTTTTCCCATGCACTGAGTCAGCACTGCTGGTGAGGCTGGGCTTCCAGGTACCTGATGGGAGCACCTCTGGGTTAGGTCTTGTGTCTTCTCTGGCATTCATATTGATATTCGAGCCCAGAGAGGACATAGGCCACTGTAGCTGCTATACTTTCCAGTTGCTGTCTTCCTAAGGTAAGATGAACACCTTCCTGTAACCAGAAGCTCTGTTGATACAGCAAGCATCCTGGGATTGCAAGTCTTCCTGGGATTTACTCTGTCTGTTCCAACTCTGAGAGCACATCCCAGATGTTGACTGTGTGCTGTATTCAGATGCCTGCCAGGCTTTCACTGAAGACCATGAAAATTTCCCCAGGGGTGCCATTTCTTCCCCCCATCCAGGAATTGTCTTGAGTGAGGGGCATGGGAAGCCCACTCACCCACTTATCCTGCATGAGAGTCCTGGCTGGCATCTGTTAGGACCAGCCCAAGAGGCTCTTGGTGCCCTGATACAGGCAGAGCCCTGGCCATCCCCCACAGGGTTTGTGGCCCATGTTGAAGTGGATTCTCACCTGACCTAAGCCCCCTCCCTGGCTTCGGGATAGCAGTGCTGAAGATAATCAGCATGGAAAGATTAGAAAAATATAGAATTGGTTGAGAAGAGCCTAGGAAGAAGCCAGTTTGGTTTCTAATCTTGAGGCAAGGGGTGAACATCGATGGCTGGAAGGCTGGGTGGTGGAAATGGCAGCAAAGGAGGAAACCAGGCAGTCTAGGCTGCAGGGGGCAGGGTGGGAACAAAGTGTGTGCAGATGAAAAAGCACTCTGAGTTTAGGATCTGGGGTCAGTACAGCGTGGTGGCTGAAAGCATGGTCTCTGACATTGGAGAGTTTGGATCTGAATCCACTCACTACCAGCCATGTGGCCTTGAGCAAGTTACTTAACTACCCTCCCTCTTAGTCCTCTTCTTTGTAAAATGGGAATAATTACAGCTATTATCACATTGGGTTGCTCAGAGGATTAAATGAGTCCTACATCATCTGCCTGCCAAGGATGTGTTTCCTCTCTCTTTTTTCCTTTGGATGAACTTTGGATTTTACAACAGTTTTAGGCTCTCAGAGTTTGTAAAGAGAGTGCATGGAGTTCTCAGTTTCCCTATTGGCACCATACATGAACTGTGATGCATTTGTTACAATGAATGAACCAAAACCGGTACATTGTCATCAGGTCAAGTCCATACATTCATTCAGACGTCCTTGAATGACTTCCAGACTTAAATTTAGCCATGTCTCGCCTTTGTTGTTGTTAGTCACTGCACTGTGTCTGACTCTTTTGCAACCCTGTGGCTTTAGACCGCCAGGCTCTTCTGTCCATGGGATTTCCCAGGCAAGAATACCTGAGTGGTTTGCCATTTCCTGCTCCAGGGGATCTTCCCAACTCAGGGATTGAACCCACGTCTCCTGCGTTGGCAGGTAGACTCTTTACCACTGAGCCACCCGGGAAGCCCTCATCTCTCCGTTGGCTCCTCGTAACATGACAGTTTTCGATGACGTTGAGGGTTTTGATGCATACTGGTCAGGTGTTAAATACAACATCCCTCAGTTGGCATTTGTCTTGTCTTTTTTCCTCATGCTTTGGCTGGGGTTATGTGTTTTGGGGAGGAAGGCTCATCAATATTTATTTTGTACTTTGGGTTATAACCCACTACTCCTTTATTTTGTTGCTGTAATTCTTCCAACCTTTTCGAACAAGAGCTTCTTCAGTTGGCTCCAGGGACAGGGATTTTCAGTTGAATTCAACTTTGTCAACTCAGTGATGTAATTGGATTTGACCCAGCAGGAACTAGGGTCCTGAGTGGGAGTTTCCTGTGCTTTTGCTTTGTGATTAAATTCTTCCAGTTCCCAGAGTGGTCAGGCTGGGTCCAGGCAGGTTTTCCTAACCTCTGAGATGGAAATTCTTGGAGTGGAATGAAGTTTGTAAACTTTATTTCCTTATTTGTCTCCCTGTTCTCACTGTAAATTCAGTTTGAACAACTGAGAAAGATCTTCCCTAGGACAGATTAATGAAGAAATAGAGTTTAAGGTACTGTTATTTCCTCAGCCCCTCAATGCTGACATTCCTGACAGTCTGTTCCTTCTCACTAAGCACTAGACAGGCTTATTTCCCAAGTAAGTTTTACATCCATGGGGCTGATGAAACCATAATTCAACAAATGCATAACTCCTGGTTTGAGCACTTATAATGCTTTAATTAGTTGCTTGCCGATTGCTCTGATCTCAGGGCACAGCGAAATCCTAGAACACAGAGAGTATATTTTATATATATTTGTGAATCCGTTGCTTGGCACAGTATGATATTAGAGGCTTAAAAATGTTGATTAAATAACTCAGGACTGGAAAAGTAATTAGTTTACCTAACTTGATGAACTTGTTAATACAATTATTTAAAGTAATTCAGATTGTGGCTACCTCTCCGTATTGTGGTTGTTTTCTTATCAGCCTCTTAAGCAGTTTTGGAAAAAAGTGCTGATTTTAGCTCTTGTTTTCCTTAGCCGACCTTTCCCACTGCATTTGTCAGGCATTTTGCCTCTTGGCTTTTACTTATCACGGAACATAACCTGTTCACTGACCTGAACTTTGTCCATTTTTTCAGATTTCTGTACTGTTTCTTGTTATGTCAACTCTGTTTTTCTTTAGGTAACTACCTTTTGACAATTTATTTTTTCTGTTCACTGATTTTATTTTTCCTTCTTCTGCAAGTGTGATTCTCAGTTTCCTTTATGTTTTTAACATCAATGAGTTTGATGAATATATTGGTTCTTCTTGTTGCTGGATTCCATTGTAAAGAATGGACCCAAATATGAATGAAGCAAGGTTGCCAATGAAGGGCTGAGAAGCAGAGGAAGAGATTCATGCTTGCTGGTGAACTGACTGCTATGCCTTCGGGAACTGAACACGTAGTGGGCTCAGGATTTGCTCTGCAAGCCAGGACCCCAGTCCACTTTCCTATGGTGATAGCGGCTCCTACTTGGGAGTGACCTTGGGGATAAATGCCTGTCCGTGTTGTGTTGGCCTGACAATATATTAGCCTTTGAAGGTCAAACTTCTTTCTTCCTTTCACAGTTTGCTTTTACCTGTTAACCTCAGGTGCTTTTTTTTTTTTTTTTTTGTCCTGTGACCGAATCAATGCTGTTGTGAAAAGGTCAGCAGCTTCTGAAACCCCTTTGGTTCATAACAGAATGTAAGGCCCATTTTGAAATTCCTCCCCACCCCTCCTTTTTCCTCTCCCACCAAGAATCGATCCCAGAGCCCCATCTGTGCTTTTCCTCTAAATGGTTCTTCTTTACAGGTGTTAACATTGCATTTATGTAAAACATAACATTGCCCTCTTTTAAGCAGGCGCATCTTGTTAGGAACACAGTATGTTCATTCCCAGAAACCTCCTGGTAACTCTCTTTGCACTGTCGCTGTTTCTGGGACACTCTTTTGCTATATAAATGGTCTTTCAGCCTGGTTTGCATGAATCAGATGTATAGAGCTTTTAAATCTGAACTCTGAGCCTCAGGACCTATAGCGTTTGCCCTTGGTGCTTCCCGTCTTGGGAGAGAGAAACTGTGTCCATCGACTTGTTGGTGGAAAGAGGCCCTTCCATGGTGGTGCTTCCATTGGCATTGCTGGCCACTAACTCATGGATGCTAGACAATGAATATGTCATTAACTAACCTTTCCATTTCCATTGTGTGTTTGGACAGGCAGTGCTCTTCAGGTCAAGGTGAGTATAATTACATGCCTTCTTTTTTAATGACAAATCAGTTTTGGTTGAATTCACCCCCTTTCTCTCTTCCAGTAGCTAAGAATAAGCCAATTACCTAGAGAAGCCTTGAGATAGATCAGATAAACACATTGCTTACTTTTTCCTAGGCTGTGGATGCATTTGCTTGGGTGGTCTTTGTAAGCACAAATCAATCATACTTTGAATACCCAGGAAGTCTCCAAACCCCTGCAGCAGGCACACAGGTGTGCCAGGACTCCGTTCCACCATCTCTCTAGTTTTGTTTCTCCATTCTTAACCACAGACACTTTTTTTTTTTTTCTAGCCGTAGTGAAGGAATCACAGTCCCTGTAACAAACCACGTCCTTTACTTCTTGGTGCCACTGTACACAGTGCTCTCACCTTGACTTACCTTTGTCTACTGTAGCTTCCCGCTCATGCCCCATCATTGCTAAACCTTCAGTGACCCCTCCCCCACCTGTAGAACTGACCGTCCCTAACTTCACGCTCCACTTGTATTTGGTCCACTGCTGTACCCACTGTGACACTTGACGATTTTTGGTCAGTGTGTCTGTCTGGACCCCAGTGCCGTCCAGTAGAACTTTCTGCACTGAAGGAAGCATGTTTAATATGGGAGTCAGCAGCCACGTGTGGCTAGTGGACACTTGACACGTGGCTAGTGCGGGTGAGCACTGAAACTTTATGTTGTTGGTTGTTGCTACCATATTAGGACAGTGCAGGTCTAGACCAGTGGTTTTCAAATGTTCGTGTGTATCAGAATCGCATGGAGGGCATATTCAAACACAGATACCTAGGGCCACCCCCAGAGTTTCTGAGTCAGTGGGCTTGTGTGTGGCCTGATAATTTACATTTCTAACAAGCCCTCAGATGATGCTGTTATTTCTGATCGTGGATTCATAGCTTGGTTTAATGGCCTGGACCAGTGTTGGCAGATTACAGCCTCCAAGCAAGATTTAACCAGCTACCTGTCTTTGAAAGTGTTTTACGGGAAATAGCCTGTCCATCCGTTTACATTGTCTATGGAGGCTTTCACACCGCAATGACAGAGCCAAGTAATTGCAACAGTAGATCATACATGGAAAGCCAAAAATACTCATGTCTGACCCTTTACAGAAAGTGTGCCGAGTGCTGGTCTCTGTGAAGGACACTTTGTTGTCTTTGTAGCTTTGGACCTGGCAACAGTGGGCGGGGGTGCCGAGTAGCCATGGAATGAATGAAGCATTATAGAGGATTCCAGTTGAGTATAAATATTAGTCTTATTTACTGTGATAGATTGTTGTAGGATTTTCACAAGTTTTGAAACAATCTATTTGAGTCATTTTGACTTGAGCCTTGGAGGCATTTAAAATTCATGTCCCTTAGCAATTTGATCAAGGTGAAAGCTCTGAGTAAAGGACTGTGAAATGGAAAAGCCACATTAATCTGAACAGTAGGAATATTGGCTGTTGAATTTATTATTAGTAGTTGTAGTAATATTTTACAGAAATCTCATTGGAAAGCCATTTTATCCTGGAACTATTAGGGCAACATTCTCTGAGAAGATCAACTTCAAGGACCTGACCCAGACATCTCTGCTCTGTGCTTCCAGGGCAGGAATAAAGGGTTTTTTTCACTGGATTGTCCTGGCACTTCCTTTAGGCCACTGAAGTCACAGGTATGCTCAAAGTTTTCAAGGTCCAGGTACCATTAACTAAGAGCTTTTTGTAATTCCATTAAAATCAGGATTATAGTATTTAAGCTTTATTTTCCTTTTTCTTTCCTGTTTCACATGGCTTTTGGGGGGAGTGGCAAAAGAACAGGTTAGAATAGTTTTAATTCAGCAGCATCTAATTTGTCATCCAATCTGAAACCTGTAAGTATTCTTCATCTCTTTCATTTCTCGTCTTGGCATAGTGGTAAAAGGGATAAACCTTGTAATCTGACTGCCTAAGTCCCAGATCCTGGCTTTACTTGTTTTGAGCCGTGTGACCCTGGCAAATGACTTAACTTCTCTGGTCTTAAGTCTTAGGGGTTCTGGGAAAAGTCATCTAAACTTTCCATGTCTCATTTTTTGTGCTGCATTCTGTGTTGTTGACTGGGCACCCCACCCCCACCACCATCTCTTTCTAAAAGCACCATTTGCATCATACTACAGAAAAGCAGGGGAAAATATTTTGCAGATTTTTCTTGTATGATTTCAGGTTAGTGGTAGCCAAGGACAGGCACTTGGACACGTGTTGGGAGGCAGGAGAGGAGAAGCCCCTGTTCTCTGGAAGCAGTTATAGCCAGACACCTGGGTGGATGTGGGAGCCACAACCATTTTCTAGTGAGCTCTTGAGAATGACATGTTTGCTGCTACAGCTCCAAGCAGTGGCAGGAGTGTCCCAGAGATTCTTTAGACTTTTAGAGCCTTCCTGGTGTGGTTTTGAAACCACTGACTGACTTGCTGCAGTCTGAGATCACTGGTGGTTGTTTCCCAGCGTGTACTCTCCTGGTCCTTCCAAACATTACGAACACCTTCAATTCTCTTTCCTATACCTGGAATCCATAGGTATATGGATTCCATAGGTATGTGGCTTCTATTTTCCTAATCAAACTCTGACTGGTACAGTATTCTCATGAGTTAAATGCAGATAATAATAGTACCACCTCATAGGATTAAATGAATTTTATACACACCCCCACACACCTGAAGCTCTTTGAACATATTTTGTGTTAATTTTTTATGTGTCTTCCCCATCCCCACTGGAATATGCTGCTGCTGCTACTGCTGCTAAGTCACTTCAGTCATGTCCGACTCTGTGTGACCCCATAGACAGCAGCCCACCAGGCTCCGCCATCCTTGGGATTCTCCAGGCAAGAACACTGGAGTGGGTTGCCATTTTCTTCTCCAGTGAATGAAAGTGAAAAGCGAAAGTGAAGTCGCTCAGTCATGTCCGACTCTTAGCGACGCCATGGACTGCAGCCTACCAGGCTCCTCTGCCCATGGGATTTTCCAGGCAAGAGTACTGGAGTGGGGTGCCATTGCAAGCTCCAGTCTATTAGGCATTTTTTTGGAAGCCTTCTCTGCTTTCCATCTTGATTGCATTATGTGTCTGTTCCTTACATTTCCAGGAGTTTGATGTTTCTCATTGCAAATTTCACCATGTGTCTCTTCTCCTAATCAGAAATAGCTCCTCATTTTCTAGGAGGTAAAGCAGAAACTAGTTCCAGGGAGTGGAAGATAAAGTTGGCTGTGACTGATCATTTACGCACTCATAGTCTGTGCTGTAGCCCTTGTGAAGTTTCAAGGATTCTGTAACTTACTCGAATATTTCATACATCTGTGCCTTTGCACATTCTGTTCCATATACTGGGGAGATCTTTCCCTCTTTTATCCACCTGGTTAACTTCTCCAACTTCAATGCTTTTCTTAAGTATCATCCCTTTTGCTTGATGAGCTCCCAGGAACAATTGGTCATTTATTTCTCCTCTTACATTTTGAACTCTCAGGGTTACCTCAGCATATCCAAAGTCAATATTTGCATGTTTATCTCTTCTGTAAATTTTAAGATATTTGCATCAAAACCTTTTCTTATTCTTCCTGGTGTCCAGAGCCCACAGACTAGGATTGAATAGATCTTAGTGCCCATGCAGGAAATGCAGAGTTGATCCCTGGGTGGGGAAGATTCCCTGGAGAAGGAAATGGCAACCCACTCCAGTGTTCTTACCTTGGAAATCCCATGGACAGCAGAGCCTAGTGGGCTGCAGTCAATGGGGTCACAAAAGAGTTGGACATGACTTAGCAGCTAAACATATATGTTTAACATATATGTTTAAAGCAGCCATATATGTTTAACAAATGAATGATCAAACACCTTCATACCTACCTCAGCCTTATAGCTTCCGAAAAAGTATACTCGGGGGGCCATGGGGTTAGAAGCCATGAAGTTACAGACTCTGTCCTCTTGCAAAAACTGTGTGAGTACATGGAACAGTGGGAACTATTTTGGCCATTGGTCACAAAGACTCATCTGCTAAACCAGTTGTGACTGGGAGCAAGCTGATCTCATTCTTGTGGCTCCAGGGGTGTCAGATGTTTGGGTTTGACCTCTGTGATTAGGAGAATATCCAGTTCTTCAGAGAATGCTGTTTTCCTTCCTGTTTGCCTGGTCCTTGTCACTGGCTATTTCATTGTGGCAGGTATGGCTG
>NW_011494960.1:3814971-3848523 GCF_000754665.1 Bison bison bison | reverse complement strand
GCTGCCTGGTAGGAAAAGAGGTTCTTGGCTGCAGAAGTAAAGATGAAGCCAACATGTAATGTGCTGCTGGTTCCCCACAAGCTGGTGCAAGAGAAGATGTATGTTTCCCATGACTCTTCAGCTGTCCTTGGGGAATTTTAGCAAGTGGGTTTTTGCAGGCATGCTTAGATCTATTATTTACCAAATGGTGCAAGTTAGAGATGGATGCAGTGTGGCAGAACCCTTATTCATTTCTCATCAGCACAGTCTGCTTCCCAATCATCTCTGTGGGCTGCTTCACCTTAAGGATTCCTAATGTTCAAACATCTCCCTCTTTAGCCTCAAGGTGATTTAGTCATCAGAATGCAGTTGTGAACTTTTCACTTTTCCTTCTGCTTTAATTGGTCCTGTGGCAGCTTTACCCCCCTTGGGGCTGCCAGGGACCTATAATCAAGTTTGACATAAAAGGTCTGAGCTTGATTCTTAGTTCTAACATGAGCCAGCTTTGTGGCTTTGGCTAAATCACCTAACCTTTCTGTCTCGTATGCATGCTGTTTTAAATAGAGATGATTATAATTGCTCTTCTCACCTCCTAGGGTACATTAGTCTGATGAAGGATAGTCTAGTTCTAGAGCAAAACAAGGACCAAGACAGTTGACTCTTGAACGTTGATTTGCACACCTCAGGTCCACTTGCATATGGAATTTTTTCAGAAGTGAATACTACAGTGCTACATGATCCAAGGTTATGAAATCTGTGGATGCAGAACTGTATCTAGAGGAACCACTGATACAGAGGAGCTGTGTATATGGTGGGCTGACTGTAATTCACACACAGGTTTTCCGCTGTGTGGAGGGTTGGTGCCCTTGACCTTCATGGTGTTCAAAGGTCAACTGGACTTCTTTTCCTCTAAATGAGTAATTGATTACACAGGAAACTTGACTCCCAAGCAGTAACACACCGCTGAACGTTGACATCACCTCCTGTCCTCCCAACATCCAGTGGCAGAGAAAAGGGTGAGTGTATGTGGCTCAAGAGACTTTTAAAAGTTATAATTTCCCATTGTTACAGGCAGAGTATGGTTGACAGAAGACTAGGGTCACTGTGTACTCTGACTCTGTTCTGTCTGCTTGGGGCCACATGTGTTTTAGTGGCTCTCAGCTGGGGGCGATTTTGCCTCCAGGGGACACTGGGAATGTCTGGAGACATTTTTGGTCATCACAGCTGGGAGATGCTCCTGGCACTTAGTGGTCTGAGCCCAGAGATGTTGCTAAACATCCTCCAGTGCACGATGTAAGCCCTCCACAACAAAGAATTATCTGTTCCAAATACCAGTAGTGCTGTGGTTGGAAAACACTGATGTGTCCTATTTAGTCCAGTCGGACATGACTTGGGCTGCCGTCTATGGGGTCGCACAGAGTCGGACACGACTGAAGTGACTTAGCAGCAGTAGCAGTAGAGACTAAATGACCATGACAGAGCTCTAGAACTTGGGATGAGCAGCTTCTATTTGGTTGAAGACAACCCAGAGGAGGTGATGAGCACTCTGAGTGGCCTGCCGAAGGGCCATTTCTTGGTAAACTCTGAACTCAAATCCTGAATTCTCCAGATTTTTTTTAAATTGTCTTTTTAAATTAAAGTATAGTTGATTTAAAATGTTGTGTTAGTTTCAGGAGTATGGCATTATTATTCAAAGTGAATTATATATATATAAAATGAATAATTCATATTATTTCCCTTATATGTTATTGCAAAATATTGAGTATAATTCCTTGTGCCATTTTATATATAGTAGTGTGTATATGTTAATCTGAGCCCAGTACCCGCTTATGACATGAACTTGCATTGGACTCTTCTCTACCTTTGTTCTCCCTGAAATAGCCTCTTGCACCAGTATCACTTAATGGTTAAGAATGTGGACTTAACAGATGGGATGCCTGCTTTGAATTCTCACCTGTCATTTCCTAGTGATGTGACCACAGACAACTCTCTGTGCCTGCACTTGCTTGACTCTAAAATGGAGATATGAGTATCCATCTTTTTCAGTTGTAGTCCAATTAATATGTGGAAATAATACCATTATATGCCAATTACCAACCCCTGAGAATCATGCTTGGCAAATACTAAGTGCTTATGAGATAACCACTATGTATCTGCATGTGTGTGTGCTCAGTCATGTTCGACTCTTTGTGACCCCATGGACTGCAGCCTGCCAGACTCCTCTTTCCGTGGGATTCTCTGGGCAAGAATACTAGAGTGGGTTACCATGCCTTCCTCCAGGGGATCTTCCTGACCCAGGGGTTGAAGCTGTGTCTCCTGAATTGCAGGCAGATTCTTGCTGAGCCACTGGGGAAGCCCTGTATGTATCTGAGCTTGCATATGACTCTACTCCAGAGCAAGTACACACCAATATAGCATCAAGATATGGTTCCTGTATCATTTCAATTCAGTTGGTTGAAACTTTATTTTATACCCTTTTTTTTTGTGCCAGACACGGCACTGCTGCTGCTGCTGCTAAGTCGCGTCAGTAGTGTCTGACTCTGTGCGACCCCATAGACGGCAGGCCACCAGGCTCTCCTGTCCTTGGGATTCTCCAGGCAAGAACACTGGAGTGGGTTGCCATTTCCTTCTCTAATGCGTGAAAGTGAAAAGTGAAAGTGAAGTCGCTTAGTCATGTCCGACTGCTAGTGATCCCGTGGACTGCAGCCTACCAGGCTCCTCCGTCCATGGGATTTTCCAGGCAAGAGCACTGGAGTGGGGTGCCAGTGCCTTCTCCAGACACAGCACTGGACAGTAGGAAATTGAAACTGCCCTAAACATACATTGGGACTTCCTTGGTGGCTCAGGTGGTGAAGAACCTGCCTGCAATGCCAGAGACCTGGCTTCGACCCCTGGTTGGGAAGATGCCCTGAAGAAGGAAATGGCAACCAACTCCAGTATTATAGTCTGGAGAATCCCATGGGCAGAGAAGCCTGGCGGTCTACAGTTCATGGGGTCTCAAAGAGTCAGATATGACTGCAAGACTAACACTTTCACTTTCAAACATACATTTAAGTAAGTTTATTAGTTTAGTTGAATAAATATAATAGGACTATATATATTCTCCTGTAACAGCTCCAAATTGAGTCTGGTTAATTCTATCTAAGGTTGTATGGGAAGAAAGTTTTTTTGTTTGTTTGTTTTACTTTAAAACATTAGTTTTGAAAAGATGAAAAATCAGATGAGGAGAAGGACTTTCCAAGAAGAAAGGAAAAATTTCTCCTTATTTTAGAAACTCAAGATGGTTTATCTCTTGAACTCTCTCCCCATCTCGGCTGTTCTGTCTCCCTGCCTGGGATCACTTTGAATTTATCTCCCTGATCTGAGATGACAGGAGGACATTGCTCCTGCCTGTCTCTCACCACTTTTCTGCCCTGATGAATCGACTTGTGTCAGAAAAGACATCTTTGTGAGGGAGGGCCTCTGAACATGCTCCTTTTATCCCTCTATCACTTGGAAGAGATACCACCGTAGGAAACCCAGAAACAGTCACTAATTTTGGGAGGCCCATGCAGTAGACCAGCTGGACACTGTACTGAACAGCAGTGATCTGCGGAGCCATTTGAACTTATTCACCCTTGTGATGGGCAGGAACAAACCTCTCCTGGTAGGGATCTGCTGGCTGATGGAGCAGAGAGAAAGTTAGGAATAATAATAATAAAAAAATTATCTTTCCTGGAATTTTTAGACCTTCAGAAGGGTACCCAAACTACAAAGTACTCATTCTATAGAGAAAGAAGGATTATGTTTTGTTTGTAACTGTATTTTAATGAGCTACATTTGCCTTAAAAGTTGAGATGAATGTATTTACATATCCAGCCTTACAGCCAGTTTCTTGAGCCAAGCTGAGCAGACTGAAGAAAGCACTGAATACTGAAGTTTGGCCTAATGGGGGTGGGGAAGGAGTGTTGATCTGAAGAGAGCTTTTTAAAATTGTAATCTCTCTTTCATGTTTATCTGAGAGGGTGAAAAAATATGAGTGAATGATCAATTAATTATCCCCATATAGTTGTGGATAATTGCTCATTCTCCCTCAAAGAGCTTTGGTTCCCCAAATAGTTGCTTCCTTCATTTTAGGCACAGGGCTTACAAATTAAACGTATCTCATTGTCAGAGCATGTCCTGGGGACGGCAAGTCAGATGAAGGCTTTATTATTGCTAATTACAATTTTATACCTTTAGAGAAGCACCTGTGTTGATTGCATGCACACTTGCTGTTCTTTGAATGTATGCAGATTGCATTATGTATGTGGTACTTGGCCTCTTGTTTCCGTACATAATGAGTTTGCCTCTGAGATGAGATGATACTTTCAGAGTGGTGATAGGCCCATTTGCAAATTTGTTTCCAGTAATTAAACTATCAAAAGAATGTACCATTTCTCTTGAGTTCCAAGGTGGGGATTTCAGAAGAGCTGTGTTTGGGCTAACCCAGATAAAACTGTGAGAAGCTCAGTGAACTTGTGCCTTTGACATAGGTCCTTGACATCAGACCTTCTCTACCCTCTGTTACACTGTCTTAAAGTACATTTTGTTTTTTTTTCCACCTTGACATAAGTGCCATCTTTTGTAGAGTCCTGTTCTGTGCACTGGAAGATGTTTAGTAGCGTATCCAGCTTCAGCCCACTGGATGCCAATAGCATTCCCGCTCTCAGGTGTGACAACCAGAATGTCTCTAGCTAGACATGTCCAGGTGTTCTCTGGGAGGCAAAATGGGCCCGGTTGAAAAACCACTGTGCCATTTGATGTTTCGTTTACACAGAAAAAAAGAAATCTATTAGACTGTGACCCTCGGCTCTGTGCTCAGCAATTTAGCTTACTTAACCTGATTCTCGACAGAGGATTGTATGGACTGATTTGCTTTGGCAACTCTTGTTCTGTACCTGTTGTCCCACCAGTTACCAATAGTACGTCCTTTCACTTCCAAATGTATACAGATTTGAAGGAAACATTTTATAGACACCATAGGTTTGAGTAAGATATTCAAATCCTCCCAATTGGAGAAAGATTACACTCTGATTCACGTGATTTGCTGAACGTCTGGAGCACAGCTACTAAATTTGGTTGTTAAACCTTGAAATCAAGACAATTTAACTCCAAAGCCCTATTGGTTGCTTTAATATTTCTGTCTGATTTCCCCATAGTGATCCATAGTTACTTTTAACACTAAAATACACTACTATGTATAAACTAGATAACTAATGAGAACTGATTATATAGCATAGGGAACTGTACTCAATTCTCTGTGGTGACCTAAAGCGAAGGAAATCCAAGGAAGAGGGGATATATATATATACACACACACACACACATGTGGCTGATTGACTTTGCTATATAGCAGAAATAACAGAACATTGTAAAGCAACGATACTCCAATTAATAATTAAAAAAAAAAAAAAAGGGTTTCAGAAACAGCCATGGTGGCAAGACCCTGGAAGAGTTCTTTCTTCTCAGTATCCCGAAGGAGGAAGACAGAGTTTAGAATTAAACAATCCTAGATTCAAATCTGAGTTTTAGTATTTACTTTTCTGGGACCTTGGGTATATGCCTCCTATATTTCTGTGTCTATGAAATAGAGGCCGTATACTAAGTGTTAAATGAAATGTTCCCTTGGTATATCTAATTTTCTTGAAGAGATCTCTAGCCTTTCCTATTCTATTGTTTTCCTCTATTTCTTTGCATTGATCACTGATGAAGGCTTTCTTATCTCTCCTTGCTATTTTTTTGGAACTTTGCATTCAGATGGGTATATCTTTCCTTTTCTCCTTTGCCTTTAGCTTTTCTTCTTTTTGCAGCTATTTGTAAGGCCTCCTCAGACAACCATTTTGCCTTTCTTTTTCTTGATCACTGCCTCCTGTACAATGCCACGAACCTCTGTCCATAGTTCTTCAGGCACTCTATCAGATCTAATCCCTTGAATCTATTTGTCACTTCTACTATATAATTGTAAGGGATTTGATTTAGGTCATACCTGAATGGTCTAGTGGTTTTCCCTACTTTTTTCAATTTAAGTCTGAATTTTATAATAAACAGTTCATGATCTTAGCCACAGTCAGCTCCCAGTCTTGTTTTTGCTGATTGTATAGAGCTTCTCCATCTTAGGCTGCAAAGAATATCATCAATCTGACTTCAGTATTGACCATCTGGTGATGTCCATGTGTTGAGTCTTCTCTTGTGTTGTTGGGAGAGAGTGTTTGCTATGACCAGTGCATTCTCTTGGTGAAACTCTGTTAGCCTTTGCCCTGCTTCATTTTGTACTCCAAGGCCAAACTTGCCTGTTACTCAGGGTATCTCTTGACTTCCTACTTTTGCATTCCAGTCCCCTATGATGAAAAGAACATCTTTTTTGGGTGTTAGTTCTAGAATATCTTGTTATCATAGAACAATTCAACTTCAGCTTCTTTGGCATTAGTGATTGGGGCATAGACTTGGATTACTGTGATATTGAATGGTTTGCCTTGGAAATGAACAGAGATCATTCTGTTAGTTTTGAGATTGAACCTAAGTACTGCATTTCAGACTCTTTTGTTGACTATGAGGGATACTCCATTTCTTCTGAGGGATTCTTGCCCACAATAGTAGATACAATGGTGATGTGAATTAAATTCACCCATTCCAATCCATTTTAGTTCACTGATTCCTAAAATGTTGATGTTCACTCTTGCCATCTCCTGTTTGACTACTTTCAATTTACCTTAATTTATGGACCTAACATTCCTGGTTGCTGTGCAATATTGTTCTTTATAGCATTGGACTTTACTTCCATCACCATTCACATCCACAGCTGGGTGTGTTTTCACTATGGCTCCATCTCTTCATTATTTCTGGAATTATTTCTCCTCTCTTCTCCAGTAGCATATTGGGGTATTCTGGGGCATTCATCTTTCAGCGTCATATCATTGATCATCTAGAGCCTGACATCCTGGAGTCTGAAGTCAGGTGCGCCTTAGGAAGTATCACTACGAACAAAGCTAGTGGAGGTAATGGAATTCCAGCTGAACTGTTTCAAGTTCTAAAAGATAATGCTGTTAAAGTGCTGCGCTTAATATGCCAACAAATTTGGAAAACTCAGCAGTGGCCACAGGAATGGAAAAGGTCAGTTTTCATTCCAGTTCCAAAGAAAGGCAATGGCAAAGAGTGTTCAAACTAATGCACAATTGTACTCACTCACACACTAGCAATTCTCCAAGCAAGGCTTCAATAGTATGTGAACTGAGAGCTTCCAGTGTTCAAGCTGGATTTAGAAGAGGCAGAGGAATCAGAGTTCAAATTGCCAGTATCCTTTGGATCATAGGAAAAGCAAGAGAGTTCCAGAAAAACATTTAATTTTGCTTTACTGACTATGCCAAAGCCTTTGACTGTGTGGATCACAACAAACTTTGGAAAATTCTTAAAGAGATGGGAATACCAGATGACCTTGCCTACCTCCTGAGAAGTCTGTATGCAGGTCAAGAAGCAACAGTTAGAACCAGACATGGAACAATGGACTGGTTCCAAATAGGAAAAGGAGTACGTCAAGGCTGTATATTGTAACCCTGGCTTATTTAACTTATATGCAGAGTAAATCATGTGAAATGCCAGGCTGGATGAAGCACAAGCTGGAATCAAGATTGCCAGGAGAAATATCAATAACCTCAGATATGCATATGACACCACCCTTATGGCAGAAAGTGAAGAGGAACTGAAGAGTCTCTTGATGAAAGGGAAAGAAGAGAGTGAAAAAGCTGGCTTAAAACTCAACATTCAAAAAACAAAGATCATGGCATCTGGCCCCATCATTCCATGGCAAATAGATGGGGAAACAATGGAAACAGTGATAGACTTTCTTTGCTTGGGCTCCAAAATCACTGGAGGTCATGACTGTAGCCATGATATGAAAAGACACTTGCTCCTTGGAGGAAAAGCTATGACCAACCTAGATAGCATATTCAAAAGCAGAGAGATTATTTTGCCAACAAAAGTCAGTCTAGTCAAGGCTATGGTTTTTCCAGTAGTCATGTATGGATGTGAGAGTTGGACTGTGAAGAAGGCTGAACGCCAAAGAACTGATGCTTTTGAACTGTGGTGTTGGAGAAGACTCTTGAGAGTCCCTTGGACTGCAAGGAGATCCAACCAGTCCATCCTGAAGGAAATCATTCCTGAATATTCATTGGAAGGACTGATGCTGAAGTTCCAAATACTTTGGCTACCTGATGCAAAGAACTGACTCATTGGAAAAGACCCTGATGCTGGAAGAGATTGAAGGCAGGAGGAGAAGGGGATGACAGAGGATGAGATGATTGGATAGCATCACTGACTCGATGGACATGAGTTTGAGCAAGCTCCAGGCATTGGTGATGGACAGGGGAACATGGCAGGCTGCAGTTCATGGGGTCACAAAGAGTTGGACATGACTGAGCGACTGAACTGAAGTGTTAAATGAGATAATGTATATGTACTATGGCATCTGGTTTATAGTACTCACTCAAAAATTGTTGATATGGTTAATATTAATTCTAAGAGAAGACAGGAGGGTGGTAGAGGTCAAGACATAAAGGAAAGCAGGCAGACTCCTCCAGGCTGTGATGGGCGAGTAGCATCCTGGGCTGAGTGGTGCTGTGGAGGGTTACTTGTCAGGGTTTTGGCTCCCTTGATGGGCTGCATCTGGAAAGAATACTCACTGAAATTTTGTAATCCATACCACAAACTCTTCCTCCCTTCCTAGGATATTCCAAATTTATAGGGCACTGTTGAAAAGCAAAAGGCCATGAAGACCCAAAGCCATGAAGACCCAAAGCCATTAGTAATATAATGGTGGGATTCCACTGTGGAGAGCTGAGTATGGAGAGGGCCAAGCCTCGTGTGGGAAACCCTGCAGTTCTAGTTCTGTTCAGACTAGCAGCTGTGTGGTTCTAAGCAATCATTCTTGTTCTTTAAACCTTAATTTTCTCACTATGAAAAGAATTGTAACTGAGCCCTAATATCTTTTTTCCCGTAAAATAAAGACTCACAAAATGACTTTATAGCAAAGTTAAAAGAACAATAAAAGAAGGACTTCCCAGAGTGGTAAAGAATCAGCCTGCCAGAGCAGGAGATGCAAGAGATGCAGGTTTGATCCCTAGGTCGGGAAGATCCCCTGGAGAAAGAAATGGCAACCCACTCCAGTATTCTTTCCTGGGAAATTCCGTGTGCAGAGAGATCTGGTGGGCTCCTGTCCATGGGGTCGCAAAGAGTCAGGCAAGACTGAGCACTGACACACACACACACACACACACACACACAACCACAACCCTGTCTTCCCTCCAAGTTTCTGGTGCTAGTTTCACTTGTACTTTTATTTTTAAATTCTGTGAATCTAAGAGGTTATCCTGGGGAGTGGCAATATGGGTGACTCTTATATCACTTGTTGGTGTTTTTTGTATTTTCCAAATGTTCTGCCATGCACACATATCACTTTGCAAGTCAGAAAATATCTGATGCTGCTCGTTTATTTTTTTAAGGCTATAAGATTGCAGATTGAATAAGCCAGTGGGAAAAAATACTCCCTACCTAGAAAAACTTGTTCTGAGTGTTAAGACTTTGAATATCGGCAATCTGCAACCCTGCTGGGCCCATGGATCATTACCTGAGATATAATGAACCAGGAAACATGCTAATGAAAACAATGCATGATGCCTGCTCACTCTCGCCTCCACCTCCCAGTTGCATGGGCACAGGTGGCTGATACGGTGTCTTTGATCAGATTCATCACTCTGGGGAAAACAGACGTGTTTGACTTTCTGCTCAGTTGCTTCGGGTTTTAGTACACCACGTTTTGTTTTATTTTTATTTTGTGCATATATTAATAATCACTCAGCCTTGCTCTAAGGCAGTGCAGCATTGCATAGAAGCTGCTCTACCAAAACAGGTGCCAATGTTTTTCAAAAGCCTTCTTGCAAATAAAGATGGCTATTGAGTTCTCAAAACTAGTAAAAATTCCCATCATTTAGAGAGAAGAAAAAAGACCAACAGAAGTTTTGATGTTCCAGAGTAAGAACAAGCACTTCCAGTTTCACTCAGATTTGGATACTTTGGGAATGTGTGTATTTTGTTCATTTACAAATACCTGAGCTATGATACTGACTTAGAAGAATGGCTGTATGTAACATTAACTCAGGAAGGGAATGATAATGATTATGATGTTTATCATTAATTTGACTAAATTCTCTGCTCCATGGCTTTCTTTTCCTAACAGGTCCAATGCACTTGTCAGTGTTTGGATCTGTGGATGCATATGGTCTCTACAGGACACACTGTAATGGTGAAGGGGTCAGTTCTGGAGTGGAAGTGCAAGTCCTAGCTCTGCCACTTAGTAGAATTAATTAGAATTGTATCCTCCTAACTTCTTCATCAATCAAGTAGAAATCATAATATCTACCTTAGAACAGTCTTTTGAGGAGTAACTGAATATAAATTGCTTGCAAGAGTGGCACAAGTTAGAGCTCACTTTTATTTTTATTGTTTTTGAGGACAAAAGATTGCATTCTGTGACTGATAAATGTGAAGTGAAACAAACTTCCCTAAAACAAAACTTAACAAGGCAATAGGATTGTCTGTGTAGGTTCCAAGGTTTACTCAGTAATCCCAGTGGTATAGTTTTTGATAATCCAGCCTCTTCTTTTTCTCCTTTCATTTGGCTGTTTTATGTAAATTTTGATTCAATGGGAAAAATTCACCTGAAACTTTTTTGCCATGTCACTAATGAAGGGCTCTCTTTCCATTTCAACTCCCAGTGATCTCTCTCTGCCACAAACTCAAAGTGTTTCTTCACATCAGTCTCTCATTCATTCATTCATGAAACATTTGAGTGCCATCCTTGTCCCACTTGTTAAGATGATTGTATAAATCAGATAGAAAAGTTCA
This sequence comes from Bison bison bison, assembly GCF_000754665.1. NCBI lineage: Eukaryota > Metazoa > Chordata > Mammalia > Artiodactyla > Bovidae > Bison > Bison bison. Next base: position 3,837,627 of record NW_011494960.1, on the reverse strand, counting down.
CTTCTTTCAAAGAGCCTGTCTTAGGGACCATGCTTTCTATATTATTTTTTAAAATTCCTGTTATCTTTTATCCTGCTAGATTTTATTCTACCTGACATGGTACTATTTGCATCCCTTGTAAGTGTTGGAAAAGTACTTAATGAATAATAGTTTCAGAAAGTGTAGCCATTCTTTTGTTATCTTTTCCATTACGGTATATTATGGGATACTGAATATCATTCTATGTGTTAAAGAGTGGACATGGAACAACAGACTGGTTCCAAATAGGAAAAGGAGTATGTCAAGGCTGTATATTGTCACCCTGCTTATTTAACTTATATGTAGAGTACATCATGAGAAACACTGGGGTGGATGAAGCACAAGCTTTCCAGCTTTCTGGCAATCAAGATTGCCGGGAGAAATATCAATAACCTCAGATATGCAGATGACACCCCCCTTATGGCAGAAAGCGAAGAAGAACTAAAGAGCCTCTTGATGAAAGTGAAAGAGAGTAAAAATATTGGCTTAAAACTCAACATTCAGAAAACTAAGATCATGGCATCCGGTCCCATCACTTCATGGTAAATGGATGGGGAAACAGTGGAAACAGTGTCAGACTATTTTTCTGGGCTCCAAAATCACTGCAGATGGTGACTGCAGCCATGAAATTAAAAGACACTTACTCCTTGGAAGGAAAGTTAGACCAACCTGGACAGCTTATTAAAAAGCAGAGACATTACTTTGCCAACAAAGGCCCATCTAGTCAAGGCTATGGTTTTTCCAGTAGTCATGTATGGATGTGAGAGTTGGACTATAAAGAAAGTGCAGAAGAATTGATGCTTTTGAACTGCAGTGTTGGAGAAGACTCTTGAGAGCCCCTTGGACTGTAAAGAGATCGAGCCAGTCCATCCCTAAAGGAGATCAGTCCTGGGAGTTCATTGGAAGGACTGATGTTGAAGCTGAAACTCCAATACTTTGGCCACCTGATGCAAAGAGCTGACTCATTTGAAAAGACCCTGACACTGGGAAAGATTGAGGGCAGGAGGAGAAGGGGGTGACAGAGGATGAGATGGTTGGAGGCATCACCGACTCAATGGAGTTGAGTTTGAGTAAACTCCAGGAGTTGGTGATGGACAGGGATGCCTGGTGCGCTGCAGTCCATGAGGTCACAGAGTCGGACACGACTGAGCGACAGAACTGAACTGAAAGAGTGGAACCTTCTTGATTTTATATGTAGTAGCTTGTATCTGGTAACCCCAAACTCCTAATTACCACCCCCCTTCCTTTTGGTGACCATAGTTTTGTTTTCTATGTCTATGATTCTGTTTCTCCATGCAATGGTATTACCTGCTATTTGTCTTTGTCTGATTTACTTCACTTAGTATGATAATCTTTAGGTCCATCCATGTCGCTGCAAATGGCATTATTTTATTATTTTTTATGGCCAAGTAGTCCACTACATATGTGTATGTGTGTATACATACATGTATGTGTATATTTATTTCACATCTTTATTTGTTCCTCGGTTGGTGGTCACTTAGCTTGCTTCCATATCTTGACTATTGTGACTAGTGCTGCTATGAACATTGGAGTGCGTGCATCTTTTCCAACTTTTCTCTGAATGCATGCCCAGGAGTGGGATTGATGGATCATATGGAAATAGATTTTAAAGGAACCTCTCTGTACTGTTTTCCTTAGTGGTTGTACCAGTTTACATTCCCACCAGCAATATGGGAGAGTTCCCTTTTCTCCATACCCTGTCCAATATTTATTATTTGTAGGCTTTTCAATGATGGCTATTCTGACAGGTGTGAGATGGTACTTCATTTTAGTTTTTATTTGAATTTCTCTGATAATTAGCAAAGTTGGGCATCTTTTCATGTGCCTCTTGGCCATATGCATGTCTTCTTTGGAGAAATGTCAGGATAGGTCTTCCGCTTATGTTTTGCTTGGGTTTTTTCTTTGAGTTGTATGAAATGTTTGTTTATTTTGGAAATTAATCCTTTGTCAGTTACATTTTTTACTACTAATAGTATTTTATCCCAGTCCATAGGTTGTCTTTTTATTTATGATTTCCTTTGCTATCCAACTCTTGTCAGTTTGAGTAGGTCCCATTTGTTTATATTCGCTTTTATTTCTATTGCCTTGGGGGACTGACCTAATAATCTGTTGCTACGGTTTATGTCAGTGTTTTGCCTACATTTTCTTCTAGGAGTTTTACAGTATCCTATCTTAAATTTAAGTCTTTAAGCCTTTTTGAATTTATTTTTGTGTATGGTATGAGAGAGTGTTCTAACTTCAATGATTTACATGTGGTGTAGCCGTTCTTCATTGGGCATCTGGGTTACCCAGCTCTATGCTCTGTATTCAAAATCTCCTTTTTTCCTCATAAGCCTGAGAAGTTGGTGGTGGTCTCTTCACTTCATAGTCAACGAACTAGAGACTCAGCAAGCTTAAAGGTCTATCCTAGTTAACAGAAGACTCTGGGATTGAATCCAGGTTTGTCTCATTTTAAATTTCATGTTCTGATAACTGTTTTGCCATACCAGATGGATAGTTACATGGTGGTGTGCATAATTAGGTGAATAAGCTTAAGGGAAGTTTAGGTTACATATATATCCCCTGCTTGTCCTTATTGGCTAATTCTGTAGTCTCCTTTGCTGGCTCTTCTTTACCTTCCTGAATTCTGAACATTGAAGCTCTCAGGCCTCTCTTCATCAACTTGGCTTTCTGTTTTTGCTCATGTCCTTAGTGATCTTATCCCTGGTTTTAAATATCATCTTTATACTAACAATGCCCACATTTACATCCAAATCCAGACCTGGAATTGGAATCCATCCTAGATTCACATATTTTACTGCTTATTTTCTATTTCGACTTGGTGTGCAGAATACACATACAACATGTATCCAAAGCTGAACTTCCTGTATTCCCTACAGCTTGTCTTTCCCAACCTGCTTCTCCATCAGTCTTTCCCAATTAGAGGCCATGATTACAACTGCTCAGGCTAAAACCTCAGGAATCATTCTTCTCACATTGTCCATTTAACTCAGTAGCAAAATTTGTCACCTAAATCTTCAAAATCCAGAATCTATCAGACCACATCTCACTGTCTTTCCCATCATTATCTGGTCTGAGTCACCTCTAACTCTCACCTGTCTGATTGCAGTAGTCTCTTCACTCCCCTCTTTGAGTCTCTGCTCTTACATACCTGCCCAATCTCTTCTGTATATCGGTGCTAATGGGATCCTGAAAGTTAAAGTGAAGTTGCTCAGTCATGTCCGACTCTTTGTGACCCCTGGACTGTAGCCCACCAAGCTCCTCTGTCCATGGGATTCTCCAGGCAAGAATACTGGAGTGGGTTGCCATTTCCTTCTTCAGGGGATCTTCCGACCCAGGTTAAAACAGATGCTTTAACCTCTGAGCCACCATCCTGGTAGAGTCTAAATCAGGTAGTGTCACTTGTTCCAGACCTCTTCAGCAGCATTTAATTCACTCAGTGCAAAAGCCAAGCTTCAAAGCCCTACCTAGTCACTCACACCTTACTGCCTAAATCTCATGTCCTCCTCATCTCCCCCCACCATTTTTCTCTTCCTGCTAGTCAGACCTCTTTGCTGATGTGCAAATAGACCAGATAAGCGTCTCACTCTGGGCCTTGGAAATGGTTGTTTCCTCTGTATGACTCACTCCTGTTGCTCTTCAGGTTTTTTCCCCTCACATGCTATCAAATCAGTAAGGTCTATTTCACATTGCATGTCATCCCCACTCCCTGTCATCTTTCTCTATGTTCATTTTCCCTATAGCAATGATCACCATCTAAAACATCTACCCCTGAACAGTAGATGGTAAGCAACACGGGGGCAGGAATTTGGTCTATTATGCTGCGAGTCTGGAGAAGGCAATGGCACCTCACTCCAGTACTCTTGCCTGGAAAATCCCATGGACAGAGGAGCCTGGTAGGCTGCAGTCCATGGGGTTGCTAGGAGTTGGACACGACTGAGCAACTTCACTTTCACTTTTCACTTTCATGCATTGGAGAAGGAAATGGCAACCCACTCCAGTGTTCTTGCCTGGAGAATCCCAGGGACGGGGGAGCCTGATGGGCTGCCGTCTCTGGGGTCGCACAGAGTCGGACATGACTGAAGCGACTTAGTAGTAGTAGTAGTATGCTGCGAGTCCCAGCCCCTAGAACACTACCTGGCACCTTCTAGATACTCTATAAATATTTCTTGCATGATCGAATCAATTGTGCATTTATTTTGTGTCAGGCATTGTATTGAGTATTTTATATTCATTATTAAATTATAAAGTATCTACTGTGCTCCTTTGAACTAAATAATCTCATACATACTTGACAGAGGAGAAACCCAAGCTCAGAGAGATTAAATATCCTGCTCAAGGTCAGAGGGCTAAGTGAAGACAATGGGTCTGCTTCACCTGAAGACCCCTGCTCTAAATAATTACATCCTGCTTGTTTTTGTATGCCAGCCTGCATCGCTGTCCTTCCCTTTCTTAGAATAACAGGTGCTATTAGTCCTGTGGGTCATTTTCTTCTGGTGGGCTGTAACATGCCCCTTCTCAGTGTTATGCCAAGGATTAACAAGTGTTCTTTGGAGGAAGGTAGGAGAATCAATGCTAGTGATATTTTTCTTTTCATAAAGGAGCACAAGGGAGTGGGTGAGGGGAAGGTGTAGGATCAACATTTATTTTAAATGACGTTTGTAGGAAAAATATTATGCCCATTGGTTTAGTTCTTACAAGGCAGTAATTCACCATGTCAGAGAGCACTGTCCCGCTGGCCAGCCTCATAGGACTTCTCCAGTTGAAGCTCAGAAAGCTCTCATTATTACTTTGGGAAAGCCTGACTTAGCTATTTCCTCTCTATTTCTGTTTATTTCTACTTAGTTTTTCAGCTCCTGCAGGGCAGAGACCATGTCTTATATTAGCAGGGAACAAAGTACTCATAACTATTAACCAAAGTAAACCAAACTAAATTCCAAACTGCAGAATAAAGGAATATGTGATGGAATGAAGTCCATTCTCACATGTCCTCTGTTGAGAAGATTCACCCCAGGCCAGAGTTGATATTGATCTTCATGCCTGTTTATTCCTCCACTCTACTGTTAACACTTAAAGATGCCCATGGAGTATGTGCAAATACTCTCAGAACTGGGTTGTCTTAGGGATAACCGCCTCTCAGGTTCTGGGATTCTTCCAATGGAACCAGAAGACAGAAGGTCAGTTTTGTTAGGTAGTTGCTGCTGTTGCTGCTGCTAAGTTGCTTCAGTCATGTCCACGACTCTGTGCGACCCCATAGGTGGCAGCCCACCAGGCTTCCCCATCCCTGGGATTCTCCAGGCAAGAATACTGGAGTGGGTTGCCATTTCCTTCTCCAATGCGTGAAAGTGAAGTTGCTCAGTCGTGTCCGACCCTTAGCGACCCCATGGACTGCAGCCTACCAGGCTCCTCCATCCATGGAACTTTCCAGGCAAGAGTACTGGAGTGGGGTGCCATTGAGAATAGGAAAAAGGAGTCCAGAATGGCGGTGGCTAAAAGACAAAGACGGAGAAGGAAATGGCACCCCACTCCAGTGTTCTTGCCTGGAGAATCCCAGGGATGGGGGAGCCTGGTGGGCTGCCATCTATGGGGTCGCACAGAGTCGGACACGACTGAATCGACTTAGCAGCAGCAGCAGCAGCAGCAGCAGCAAAAGACAAAGAAGGGAAAAGCCCACAAAAATAGAACAAAGGAAGATCCGAGGACCAGAGTGAGGACTTCAGATAAAACAAACAGCCCTCCTGGATAGCCCAGTTTACACAGGGCAGGCTCATGGTGGGGCGAGGTGAGGAGACAAATGTATAAAAGGAGGAAGCCTAGGAGGATTGAGACTCCTCTTCATGTCTTTTGGGTTGGCCCGCCCTCACACCTTGAGTATGTATATTCCTTTGCTTTGTAAATAAAAGAGCTGTAACATGGAGCTGTAAACTGATCCGTCTGAGAAAATTGCATGGGGTTGTAACACTTGTCTGTCTTTTGCTTTAAATTTTTGTTGAGACAAGACAGAACTGAGGAAGTTACACACTCCCCCAGCAGTAATTTTCTTACGGTTTACAGTTCCGAAAAGACTTATTTGTTTGGATTTTTAGTAAGATGCAGTTTAGTTCCCTTGAAACCATAGCATTTTTTCTGGACCAGTTCATGTGGTGGACAAAGATGAGCAGATAAAAGGCATTGGAAAGTGCTGAGCTGCTGATGTGGGCGAGTCAGTGCTGCACAAGAGGGGGTGAAGCCGAGCTGTACTTCAGGGGTCATTGAATGCACAATTCCTGCTGCAGCTTAGCTTTCTCAGTGGGCTGGCTCCTCTTGCACACATGTTACAAAAATCAGGTAGATAAATCTCTGCAGAGAAACACATGCCTCTGAACTTGGTGCTTAGAAACTCATTGATTCTTTGCAGAACTGGGCTTCTGTGGTGGCTCAGATAGTAAAGAATCTGCCTGCAATGCAGAATACCCAGGTTTGATGCCCAGGTCATCCCCTGGAGATCCCCTGGAGAAGGAAATGGTAACCCACTCCAGTATTCTTTCCTGGAGCATTCCATGAACAGAGGAGCCTGGCAGCTACAGCCCATGGAGTCACAAAGGGTCAGACACGACTTAGTGACTAACACACACGCACACTATATATATACATATAATTTTATAATTATAAAATCTAGAGTGTATGTCCACATACTCTAGAAGCCCTGATATGAATACATTCTTGAGGGGATAGAAAAATGTTTTTCACCCAGCACATAAGATTTTCTTGTTGGAGACTTTTCTTTGGAGATTCTGGTTTAATTAGCTCAGAGCAGACAGGAACATCAGTATTTTATTTGGGAACTGATTTTTTTTTTTTTTTTAAGGCTCTCCCTGTGATTCTAACATGTGGCCAGGATTGAGAACTACAGCTTTAGGCAACCTCTGGTCTTGGTGCTAAGAGAACCATTTCCTTCTGCAGATTTCCTGGAGTACTTTGGCCAGAGGAAATATGGCCCATTCAGAGCCAAAAGAAACAAAAGCAAACCAAACAGAAAAAACAAAGCAACCAACCAAACAAAAAAGACCTTTGGGGAACACAGGGGCTTTAAATGAAAGACTCCATGCTGAAGACCTAATCAGCATTTCAAAGGGCAGTAGTAACAGGGAGTGTCCACTGATGAAAAGCTGGGATTGAAAAAACCAGTTTTAATTAATTAATATATTTACCTGACTACCAACTGAGTCTACCCCCAGTCTGATTCTATTCTGCTCTTCTTTTCTCTCTCTACAATCCTTTCTTCTTCCCTCTCTTTTGTATCCACACACTCTACCTTTTTTTCCTTTTTCCTTCTTCTTTGATTTATATTTTTCTCCACTTTCCCCCCTCTACTTTTCTTATTTCTCTCTTTGGCCAGAGCATGAATGGGGTATATTTTGTGATGTCTAAAATGTTTATTGAGGAATTGTGTGTTCCAGTGATTTATTTTAAAAACAAATTAGTTGGACAGTTGCTCGTTCTTAAATTAAAAAGCTCTCAAGTTATTATCTTTAATATGTTGCCCTGAACATTTTGCCTCCCCCCACCCACTTTGCTCTCTACCTCTTATAAGTTCTTATCTGATAGAAAATAGATTCCCTCCCTGGGTTAGTGCAACACAGGTTAAGTTAGAATCACCTGAGCAAGCTAATGTTCCTTTCTCATCCTCTGATCATGTGTATATTTGTAAGTGTTGACTTTAATGTTTCAGAAATGGAGCACTGAAGTACAGAACCATTTGCTTCCCCATAAATATCTTATTTGGATGTCAGGGATGTGCTTGCTGTGTTTTACCTCCCTGACATTCACTGAAGGTGGTAGAGACAAGGGTTTTGTCTTCCATAAATGCCAAAGTTAAGCTTAATTTAACGGTCTTACTGTCTTTCTTTGACACAGCTGTATTTATATCACTTTGACGTTTGTGTAACAAATGTGTTTTGTTTCAGAGGTTAATCTTCGCTGACTTTCCCAGCTCATATCAATTCTTTCTCTACATCTTCCTCCTCTGTCTCATCATCATTATCACCACCACCATCACTGTGACTCCCCAAAGGCACCAGGAAAGCCTAATTGAGATCTGAGTCCCCGGGCAAGAGCCTGACCTTCCAGGGCTGTCTCTGGAAACTTGACTCTAATGACTTCACCTAGATTCATCTGATTCTTCTGAGTTCCAAACTTATTTTTTTTTTCCCCTGAATCATGAATCTTAGATTCAGGCTTGCAGTGCCAAAGGGAAGCAGGTGAGGAAGAAGGCAACAGGAGAGGGCTTGAATAAAGGATATGGGAAGGACGTTTGATTTAAATAAAGGGAGGAATCACCTAATATGTTAGCTTCCAGCTTTCATTCCCCTCTCCATTCACCACTTCTCTAACAGAAGAAGAATGGAAAAACTGTTAACCGTTTTTATTTTGATGGCAGGGACATTATACCTGAAAACAGGATTGAAGATCTTAAAATTTCTCCATCCTCAGCAAGACCTCTAGTGACCTGCTGAATAGGTACTTGAGAGATTGCCAGTACAGAACTAAATGAAGTGATCAGAAGCTCATCACAATATATTAGATGATGGGTACACACACGTTTGGGGAAGTGACAGCCTGTAATATTGGATGTTGGCTTGTAAATTGAACTTTAAAATTATATTACATATTTCTTTAGGAGTCAGCAGAAGAGACTGTTGAACAGACGTCTTCTATAAGAAAACTGTTATGCATGCCTGGATTTAGGAACTGTAGATGGTTAGGAAGGGTCCCTAATGTGTCCTAGTTTGGGTTACAGCCCTCTCACAATTAGAAGATATGATATACCTCTGTGGTTGGGTGGTTTGCCCTTTTTGAGATACCATTGGATCTTTCAGTGGCACAGACAACTGTTAGAAAGTGACTTGCCTGGAGTGCCTTTTGCGAGGGTAGGCTTTTTGATATTCAGCTAATAGTGTTGTTAACCAGAAACTTGGGGGATTGGAGTCTTCTGTGATTGGTTTTAAGTTACGTATCTGAGCCTACTTAACCTATTTGTTTAGGACCCAGTGATAATGAGAACCAGGCTCTGACCTCATATGATTCAATTTCAGAAATGCTTTATCCTCATCTTTGATCTGTTTTATTTTCTTTGAGTTTCTGTTTCTCTTAGCATGTTAACTTTTCACTGTTTAACTCTGGCGGGGAATAAGATATTTAATGTTGCTGATGCTTTTGTAAATAGGGAATTCTAAAATGTATTTGTCAATTTTATTTTGCTCAGTTTAGAGCAGCAATATGTGTTCAGTTTAGAGAATGAAGATAAAGATCATCAATGATTTCAGCCCCTCCACCATAGATATAATTACTGTTCATGTTTTGGTACATTTATGTCTAGGCTTTCAATATACATAATATATCATTATTGCTAGTTTTTATATCAACATCTATAGTTGAATAAAATTGATTTATAGTTTTAATACCATATTTCCTCTTAATATTACTAGCATTTTCCTAAGATATAAATATTCTTTTATAGAAAGAAAATAATCTATAATGACTGTGCAGCATTGCATTGCACAGATATACCATTCTCTGCAGTTCTATATTGTGAGATATTTAGGTCATTTTCAATTTTCACTTTTATAAATATGCTTCAGTGAAGATCCCTGTACATAAGACTTGTTTAAATTCCCTTTGACTATATTCTTATGTTAATAGTCAGAATTTTTTTTTATGTAAAACACAATTTCTGTGGAACTTGCTAATTCTATAAAACATTCTTTAAATTTTTTGACAGGTGCCAGGTAGCCTTGTGTTCTGGGTAGACAATGAATTACAGTTGAAAATAATGAGTTTGAGGACAGGTTCTGCCACTTCTTGGGTGTGTGACATTGGGAAAGGGATTCACTGCTCTGGTCATTCTTGATTTCTTATTTGCAAAATGGGGGCTTCTCTTGTGGCTCAGCTAGAAAAGATTCTGCCTGCAATGCAGGAGACCTGGGTTTGATCTCTGGGTTGGAAAGATCCCCTGGAGAAGGGAAAGGCTACCCACTCCAGTATTCTGGCCTGGAGAATTTCATGGACTGCGCAAAGAGTCAGACATGACTGAGCGACTTTCACTTCACTTTACTTGCAAAATGGAGAATATGAAACTCATCTTACTTTCCCTTTCCAGTTGTTGTGAAGATCAAATGAGGCAGGGAGAATAGTAGTACTTTAAAGAACTTTCTTCTTGTGAGGTTTTTATTAATATTCCTTTGCACAGCAGCTATTTTTTAATTGAGGCATATTTTTATTTATTTAAAAATTTTTATTATTGTGTAGTTGATTTACAATGTTGTCTTTTTAATTTATTTATTCTAACTGGAGGCTAATTACTTTACAATATTTTTAATTAAGTATTTTAGACAAATGAAAAGACACAAAATTAAAAGAAGTAACCATGCGACCAACATCCATTTTAGAAATTACAAGACTTACTTGAGGCATTGTACCACTCCACTGACATGGCCTCTCCGTCCCCTTAAAAAGTTACTCTTCAGAATTAGGTTTTTATCATTCCTGCTGCTACTGCTGCTAAGTCACTTCAGTCGTGTCCGACTCTGTGTGACCCCATAGACAGCAGCCCACCAGGCTCCGCCGTCCCTGGGACTCTCCAGGCAAGAACACTGGTGTGGGTTGCCATTTTCTTCTCCAATGCATGAAAGTGAAAAGTGAAAGTGAAGTCGCTCCATCATGTCCGACCCTTAGCGACCCCATGGACTGCAGCCTACCGGGCTCCTCTGTCCATGGGATTTTCCAGGCAAGAGTACTGGAGTGGGGTGCCATTGCCTTTTCCATTATCATTCCTAGTATGTGTTTATTACTTCACTGACTTTGACATTGTCCATTTTATTTCTCTATTTCTGGTTGTTATCCTTAAAGTTTTAACATCCAAACTGAGCATCACAAAATGTAACATTAGTATTTTTGTCCTTCTTCTGAATAGACCATGCATAGAATGCTTGAAGTCCAACAGTCTCTTTCATGCTACCTTTTTCAGAATTTTAGTTCTATTTTGTTTGGTTATTACCTTAACTAATTATATTGCCTAGCTATTGTTAATGTGATTTATCCACGAGATCTTTGTTCACCATTCTTTCCTTCCTGTCCGTCTTTTGTTCTGGCTTACTTTGCTTTTGTCAGAGGGTATCCATGAGAAATGTCCTCAGTGAGAACTATTAGTGGTAAACATATTAGTCTTTCTTTGTTTGGAAAATGACTGTTTCAATCTTATTCTTGAATAATTACCTCTATATTTAATTCTAAGTTGTCAGTTATTTTCTCTCTGTATTTTAAAGCTATTATTCTACAATCTCCCAGCTTCCCTTTTGTTGATGTGGCCGGGTCTGCTGCTGTGGTTGTCAGTGTTCTCTTGTAGGTGATGCTTGTCAGTCTGACTGCTTTGTTTAGTCTTATTGTTTCCTTTGGTTATCTGAAGTTTTGTAAAGATTGATCCATTTCTTTTATAAACGATGATAAAATAACGATTTTTTTCCATCGTAAAAATGATTTATCCAGGTGTGAATTTCTTTATGTAATTCTGAAGAAATTGTATTAATTGTACTGTATCAGTTAAATTATATTAATTTACAATGTAAGTAATTACAATTGTGTAATTAGTACAATAGATTTGAGAATTGGTGAATATCATAAAATTTGTAAAATATTCAGCTTTTCTCTTTAAGAATTGGCTCTTTTTCACTCTTTCTCACTTCTCTCCCTTACAACTCTGCTTATATTTTCTCATTCTGCCTTTCATGTCTCTTTACCCTATTTCTATACTTTCTGTGAAAAGTGCTGTGTTGCATTCTTGGTGGTTAGTTGTATCTGTTAATATTCCCTGGGGCCAGGAATTCTCTGATGGTCCAGAGAATTAGTACTTAGTACTCCCACCCCAAAGGATATCTGCCTGTGAATGGATTCTTTCTTTAGTCACTGAGTTTATAATTTCAGTGATCATACACATATATCACATATATGTATGTACACATATAAATTTTTAGAAGTTAATTCTTTTTAAAATCTCCCCGACTCCTTTTGATAGCATCTTTTAAATTTGTTACATTTTTGAGTGCTTTTTCAATGTTAAAAAAGCACTTAAAATTTATGTATTTTGTCATATACATTGGAAAATTCTATTATCTAAAGTTGTTATTAGCCATATTCCAGTGTTATTTTGCTGCTTTGTCTCACAGTGCCTTGTTTCCTTGTTTTTTTTTTTTTTTTTTTTTTTCTTGGTAATTGTGGATTGTGAACTCATTTTCAGTACCAGTTGGCTATGGGAATCTTACAAAGCCTGGCTTAAGAGTGTGCTTGTTTAGACCAGCACTTTTCAATAGAAATTTCTGCAATGATGGCAATATTTTCTATGTCTGCTGTCCAGTAGGGTAGCCACTAGTCACATGTGACTGTTGAGCACTTGAAATGTGGCTAATTTGAAAACCTGAACTTTAAATTTTAATAGGAAAATCTGATTTAGTCACAGATGGCTAGTGGTATCCTTGCTGGATAGCACAGGACTTTTTGCTTCTTCTAGGTACACTTTGAAACTACTAATTTGAGGCCACTTTGTGTTACTGTTTAGCCTATAACATCTATCCCATGCTACAAAGATGAATAGATTTGATCTGTAACTGTCAGGATAGGCCTGTGGTTAAACAAATTCAGAGTATATTTTTATACATACAAGAGAGGTGCATTCCTGATCTGTCTTCCTTTTCTGCTGGGCAGATGAATTTTTAGCCCATGCTTTCCCCAATTCATGTATGATTCTTTAAGAGTGCAATCTTTATTTAAGGATTTTGTTTCTAATCTTGTGAAAATCTTAATTCTTCTTGCCTGAACAGTAAAACCTGATGGTTATTTGGTCATCGATCTCTCATATCTATGATTTTTAGCTCCCTCTTCCTTTTGCTGCCTGCAAATTGTGTTCTATTCTTGCAAGCTCAGATATTTATTTGATGAAATGGGCTTGTTATATTTTATCTGACATTATTCATTGTTATGAAATAGGCAGTTATCAGGACATTTACTCTTCCTTACTGCTGAAAATGGAAGTGTCTCCAGTTCCTCTGACTAATTTTTTGTAGTGGAAGACAGACACTGGAAGCCTTTCATACTTGGTGTGGGGAGTGATATTTGTTGGTAGTTAAATAACAGAATAGAAAAGTAACTAGGTCTTTTTAAAGGACTGTTAAGTTCATGAATAAAATAGATGAAACATGATATTTTGTATTGGCAAGTGAATACTGTAACTTGTTTATTGTTAGGGTTTAACATACCTTGATTTTGAGCAAGCTGCAAGCATCCTATTCTGCCAGCTGCATCAAGGCTCATAGGATTATCGATTTGTGAGCCATGAATCCATGCTGTGAAGGTTACATTATCTTATTTCAACTGTCCAAGAAATCTGGAAGATAATAATGAGATTGAGTCATCAAGGCAGTAGGTTGTAGACACTGTTGTTTTGATTGTTTTGGGAAAGATGATCTTGGTTTGAAGAGTCTCTTGGTGTTAAGTAGTCAATGTATGTTCCATCGCTCTCCATTTTGAAATGCATATATGAATTAGATGCTAACACAGAAAAAACGATTATGTAATACAAAAAGAGAAGGCTATGGGTAGTTTGTATTGGAAAGAATGTAGGACTACTCTCTGGCTAATAAAAACAGGGAAGGGCTGGCAGTGATGTCTTTTTTCATGAATCTTAATTTTATTCTCTCAGCACTATCATAGTAATTACCAGTATACACTGAACACTTAACATATTCTAGGTACTGTTCTAAAAGCTTATTAGTTTTTCTTTTTAACCCTTCACCCACTCTGTAATGGATGTTCCATTATAATTTCTATTTTCCATTGAAAACCTAGGGAAAAAACCCTAGGGAGTGAGAGGGATTGAGGGATTGAGAAACTTGCTCAAGATCACATACTAATACGGAGTGAGACTCAGTTTGAACTCAGACTCCAGTGCCTGACTCTTACCCATTGTGTGCTATTTTAGACATACTCTAATGTTGCATATATTGATTTCTGTAACTGCAGAATTGATGGTGTAAATGAATGTTTGGGGGCTTCCCTGGTGGTTCACATGGTAAAGAATCTGCCTGCAATGCAGGAGATCCAAATTTGATCCCTGGGTTGGGCTGATACCCTGGAGAAGGGAATGCCTGGCTACCCACTCAAGTATTCTTGCCTGGAGAGTTCCATGGACAAGAGAAAACTGGTAAGCTACATAGTTGGCTTTTTTGTTGTTTTAATAAGGTGTTTTAAATTTTCTTTCTCACATAGCAGGATGTCAGCATGCTGGTTCTATGATGCTGTCTGGGATCTAGGCTCTCTTATTTTCCTTCCTTCCATCCTTAGCATGTTTTGTTTTAATCCTCAGGCTTGCCTCATGGTTGCAAGATGACTTCCATGCTCCAGACATCACATTCCTGTTCAAAGTAGAAAGAAGGCAAAAGTGGCAACTAGGTCTGTGCCTTTAATGGGGATAGAAAAGACTTTCCCTGAAGCCTTCAGAGTCAAGCTCTTCTGTCTCACTGGGAAGTATTGTATCACACAGCCACCCCTGGCTGCAAAGGATATTGGAAAAGTGATTGTTTCACCTTTTTCAAACTCTTTAGTAGAAGATAGACAAAGAAGGAATTGGGAATGAGTATTGAGATATTTAAGTAAGTGTCTGTTACATTGCGGTGTTGGAAACTTAGAATGATTGGAATCTACTTGATGAGATGAATTTTCTGGGACTCACCTGGGTGGGAGCCTGGAAGGCCCACTTGCTTTAGCTCTGCCTTCTGCTTGTTTGTATTGGTGAGGACCCTGAGGACTTCAGTCTGTAGTCTGAACATGTGTGCACCAGCTGGTGGCTGGGATCTGGAATTGGTCTTGATGTTCTAGCGTCAGGTTTCTGAAATGGAATACCTAGTTTTCACCTATTTTCTCAGTGTTATGGTTACTCTCTAAGTGCCAAAGAGTATCTCTAATTCCCGGGGCTGGAGTTCACCTTTGTTTCTTGTCTATAATTCAAACCATGCTTGGTACCCCAATGTATTGGGCTTTGGTTGGGACACCTGTGTTAATTTTATGCGGGCCTTTCCCCTTGACACTCTTTACTAAATCATGACACCATCACTGCCAAGGAGCTCTTGCTGCCTGGCTGCCTCTTGTGGCTCCCACCTGTGTATTAATCAAGATGCCACCAGGGCAGTCCCAGGTTCAACATGACTTGGGGATACTGTTGATTTTTATATGTCTTCTTCTCAGGCTTTCATTTTCCTAAATTTAACATCTTATTTGTCTTCTTGTTACATGCGTCATTGCAAAGGTTGCCCAAAGCTGTATTAGTTTTGATGACTTACTCTGTCCTGTGTTCACACCTTCCTAGGCCTGAGGCAGAAGTGCCCAATAGACTGCTTGAGTCCTAGTCTCTTCCAACCATAGCCAATTTTAACATGGCCTGGGAGTTCCCTGATGATCAAGATACCTTGCAAACCTCACTTTCTAGTATCTAAAATCCCAGAACTAGCAAGTTGTTCCTCATTTTAGTCAGTTTAACAAGGGATTATTGGTACCTACTGGGTTCTAGGTCCTGTGGTAGGAATGCAGTTACATAATACATCAGGAGCTACATTACCTGCCAGCAGAGAAGACCAAAATCAACACGGTATATCAACAATGTGAAGGTGTTATGAAAGAGGTAATACACAATGGAAATGCAAGAGGGTCTAATCTAACCCAGGGAGTTCAAAATACCTCACTGAGGGACAGGCTGGGACCTCTACATTAGGGAGAAGGGGAAGGTGGGTCAGGCAGCCTGCAGGGCCAGGAGAAGGGCAAGTGTGGTAGATACAGGGAACTGAAAGGAGGCTGGCTTCTTGGATTAGCAAACACAGCATCCTGCCTTTAGGAAGACGTCACCTTTGATTTAATGCTCTGCTCTTGCCATCTTGAAATTCTTAGTAGTAATGTTGGACATGGGGCCCCGTGTTTTCATTTTGCACTGGGCCCCACAAATTCTGAAGCCAGCATGACTGAGAGGAATCCAGTGTGCTGAAGGGTGGCCATCTGGGGTCGATGGAGAACCAGCAGGCAGTTGGTGGAGAGAAATGCCTGTTAAAAGGTGACAAAAACTACCTCTTGTTCAATCATTTATATTCAACAATTATTTAATGACTACTGCACATACCTGGGAGAAGGAAATGGCAGCCCACTCTACTATTCTTGCCTAGAGAATCTGGTGGACAGAGGAGCCTGGTGGGTTGCTGTCCATAGGGTCATACAGAGTCAGACACGCCTGAAGCGACTTAGCATGCATGCATTGGAGAAGGAAATGGCAGCCCACTCCAGTATTTCTGCCTGGAGAATCCCAGGGACAGAGAAGCCTGGTGGGCTGCTGTCTATAGGGTCACACAGAGTCAGGCACAACTGAAGTGACTTAGCAGCAGCACACAGCACTACCAGACACTCTGGCAGGTACTGGGAAACTATAGGGAACAAAATCAAGGAATACAAATTGCTGCTCTCATGGTGCTTATTTTCTTGTGGGGGAGACTGAAAGTAATAGATGTAATGTGTCAAATAACAAGTGCTCTGAAAAAGAAATGTAGTAGAGGAGGAAGAAATGATGAGGGGATACAGCATGTGTGTGCTGTTTTACATGGGCTGGTCAGTGTTGTTCTGTAGTAATAGACGGAACATGTGGTAGAGGGGATCGTGTGGGATCCTTGTAGACCACTGTAAGTAAGGACTTTGGATTTCACTCTGAGTAAGACAGGAAGCCATTGAAGAGTTTCCAGCAGAAGAATGACACGCTTATTTATAGCTCCCAAATGTCATTCTGAGGCGTATATTGAGAAGAGAGTGATGGCAGACAAAGGCATAACCAAGAAAATCTATTATGATGCTATTATACAAGTTGTGCACAAGAGGCTGGTGGCCTCATTAGAGTTTTAGTGGAAAAAGTCGCAAGAAGTGGTTGGCTTCTTGGATAGATACATCATGATGTTGATAGGATTTGTTGATGAGATGGAATTTAGCATTTGAAAGAGTGAAATTGAGGTTGCCCTCATATTGCTGTTTCTGTGTTAGTGTGAATAAACTTATCTAATCCTTTCCTGAAAGCAAATTTGATAAAGGAGATAAAAAAATTCAAGAATTTGCAAAGGAAACAGAGAGGAAAGTTTGGAAACAGTTTGGAGAAATAGCATATGCTTACAGTTTTGGCGTACTAACTTTTATGAGAAAACTAGTGAAATTACATTTTGTTCATATTGTCCATAGGACTGAAACAAAATACTAGTATAAAGTTTGATAGAAATAAGATTGAAAAGGACCCCCAGAAAAGGAATAGGAAATATTGAGCTTGCTGAACTGCATGATCTTTAGAGTAATTTTTTCATTCATACTAAGAGTTCTCAAATGTTGTCTGACAGCAGATACTGGCCTAGTTATATTGGAGTCACCATCAGCATTTGTTAAAAATAGAGATTCTTGGGATCCATCCCTCCCAAATTCTGATATACAACTATGTTTTTTGGGTGTATTGTCTTATAGTGTGTGTTAGTCACTCAGTCATGTCCGATTCTTTGTGATACAATGGACTGTAGCCCATCAGGCTCCTCGGTTCATGTAATTCTCCAGGCAAGAATACTGGAATGGTTGCAATTCCCTTCTCCAGGGGCTCTTCCTAACCCAGGGATGGAACCTCCTGCATTGCAGGTAGATTCTTTGGCATCTGAGCCACAAGAGAAGCCCCCAATTGTTTTATAATGTGTCCTTTATTGATTGGAATACATAGGTATTTGGGAAAATATTGGTTTATAATACCTTTATTTATTTCTTCATTTTTGGTTGTGCTGGGTCATCATTGCTGTGTGTGGGCTTTCTCTATTAGCTGGCACTATTCATTGAAGAAGACCCTGATGCTGGGAAAGACTGAGGGCAAGAGAAGAAGGGGGCAACAGAGGATGAGACGATTGGATGGCATCACTGACTCAATGGACATGTGTTTGAGCAAACTCAGGGAGACAGAGAAAGATGGGGAAGCCTGGCGTGGTGCAGTTCATGGGGTCACAGAGTTGGACATGACTTAGCTAGTGAACAACAACAAATCTCTAGTTGTGTATGTGGGCTTCTCATTCAGGTGGCTTCTCTTATTGTGGAGCACTGCTTGAGGCACAGACTTCAGTAATTGTCACATGTGGATTTAGTTTCCCTGAGGCATATGGGATCTATCTTTCTGGACCAGGAATCGAACTTGTGTCCCATGCATTGGCAGGTGGGTTCTTAACCACTGAACCACCAGGGAAGTCCCATAATACTTCTCTAATACTTAATCAAAATATTGTCAAGAATGTTCTGGATAGTCAAGAAAGCAAAGAGTCAATTAGTACAGGAATTCTGTGCATAATGAGTAAGTCATGGATTTATAGGATGTGGGATTAAAATCTATTAGTCTCCATACCTTTTAAAGCTTGAGGAAATTTAAAAAAAAAAAAAAAAACCTATTTGGCACAATAGTTTGATTGCGTTTCCTTTATTTTTTTTTTTTTTTTGAGAATATAATAGTGTATTTTAGCTAGCAGTTCCTGTTGACAGTGATCTTCTCTCAAACCTTTAAATGTAACATTTCATGTTCTGACTTCACTTGCTGTTGTGAGATTCTATGCTCCTTTTAACAGCCATTCCATTGTAGGTAGTCTTTTCCTTTGTTCTATTTCAAGAGTTTTGTTTTTGTTAATTTTTTTCAGTTTTCCTACTGAAAACTGTGTTGTCATAAATTTCTTTTTAATCTTGATAGGGATGTGTTAATATATGAATCTATATTTTTACATTTAGATAACTTCTATTATGATTTTAAATATTGTCTCTTCAGCATTCTTACCTAGGCAGTACATGTACTGACTAGGTTGTCTTGGCAACTTGCTGAAGGGCAAAGAAAGAACACTGGATTAAACAAAAATGTGGATTCTAGAACCAGCTCTGGAACTAACTTGCTTTGGCAATGGTGTGCTGGGACTGGTTGGAATCTGCTCAGAATGGCTTGTGAGAACATGTCATGAACTTCTCAGGCATCCCAACAGCCAGTTTAACATAGCCCATGTTAAATGATACAAATGTACAATGAAGTAAACTATATTAAAACAAAAGTAATGAATACTGAAAAGTCATCATTTCCTAATTATTTTTCTATATTTTACTATTGTTGCCTATGATCTTCCATCTGTGTGATAGCATTGCTGTATAATGGTTCTGTGGACTGAAATGTGTCCTTAAGTTCATACATTGAAGGCTGCACCCCAATGTGGCTGCATTTGGAGATAGATAAGGACATAATTAAGGTTTAATGAGGTCATCAGGGTGGGGTCCTGATAGGGTAAGATTAGTGTCCTTAAACGAAGAGACAGTAGAGACCTAGCACTCTCTCTTTCTGCCCCATGAGGTCACGGAGAGAAGGGGGCTGCTTGCAAACCACGAAAACTCTCACCAAAAACCAAGTCAGCTGGCACCTTGGTCTTCGACTTCTCAGATTCTGAAAATGTGAAAAAATAAGTTTCTATTGTTCATATCACCCAGTCTGTGGCATTTTGTTACAACAGTTTGAGCAGGCTAAGACAAGTGATATTCTACTGTGCATTTCTTCCTGACTCCACATGTACTGCCGTCATGTCAGTAACTTGAAATTGGCCATGCTGTAAGTAGTTAGAGCGCAGAAATTGGCAAATGATATAAATCAAAGTGTATTTGATTTATTGCTTTGTTGATTGTCTAGATCAGGATTTGACAAACCGTAGAACAAAACCATGAAACAAAACCAGCCCAGGACTGGTTTTACATGGCTACAGAGCTAGGCATGCTTTTTACATTTTTATGAGGTTATAACAACAAACAAACTAAACAAACAAACAAACAAACAAAAACACACCACACACACAGAGGAGAATATCTGATACAGATATATATGGCATTCAAATCCTAAAATATCTGACTGTTCACAGAATATGTTTATTGATTGCTGAGCTAGACTAAACACGGTGATGAAGAAAGTGTTAATAATAGAGCAACTGCAATAGCTTTCATTTATGTAGTAGTTACCTTGTGAATAGTGCAAAAAATAGAGGAAATAGTCTTCTTGGATTTAAAAATTATTTTCCAAATAAGGAAGAACATCTCTCAGCATAAAATGAATGAAGTTTTGAAATACGTCTTTGCTGTTTTATCTTACTCATTAAATAAGAATATGAACCAACATTCTTTACAACTTGACTTCCTCATCAGTTGCAATAACAGGTTGGGTATGGATTCAGGAATTCAGAGAAAATCAACAAAAGTATTCTGTGAAACTCAACTGGCTATATAGAGTTTGTAATGAAGACTATGGTGTATTTTATCATTTGTAGTACTGCACATCCTACACTTGGAGAAGGCAATGGCACCCCACTCCAGTACTCTTGCCTGGAAAATCCCATGGGCAGAGGAGCCTGGTAGGCTGCAGTCCATGGGGTAGCTAAGAGTCGGACACGACTGAGCGACTTCACTTTCTCTTTTCACCTTCATGCATTGGAGAAGGAAATGGCAACCCACTCCAGTGTTCTTGCCTGGAGAATCCCAGGGATGGGGGAGCCTGGTGGACTGCTGTCTATGGGGTCCCACAGAGTCGGACATGACTGAAGTGACAGCAGCAGCAGCAGCACATCCTACACTACACAACCATACTGCAGCTTTGGGTGCTGCAGGTGGAAAGATCAGCTGGCCGTGAACAGAGCTGAAGAAGCTGTTCAAGCAATGTCAAGTGTTGAACTGGGAGTGGCAACTGAAACATCGGGTGGTCGGAGGTGTGATAGACAAAGGACTGATTACACGGCACTACCTCAAGTAGTGGGCGTCCAGTGCATGTGCCAACATTACTCTGGGAAGAAATGCAGAAAACTCCTGCCACAGATCTGACTTGCCCAGAAAGAGAAAGCAGGCATGGAAGCAGAAGCCCCTCCTAAGCCAACCAGGACTAGTGAACCACAGCCCAAATCAAAAAAGAAGACAGAAGGATGTAGACATGGAGGGCCTTGAAGGTAAGAGCTAAATCTGTGTCTCATACCCCTTCCACCAGAAGATTTTCAAGCTGGAGCCAAGAGGACTCGATGCTTATTTCAGATGATTTTGGAGAAAGCCTTACTCCTTTTCATTCTCCCCATATTCCTCTTCCCTAATGGCCTTTTGGAGGAGGAAATGGTAACACACTTCAATATTCTTGCCTGGAGAATCCCCATGGAAAGAGGAGCCTGGTGGGCTACAGTCCATGGGATCACAAAGAGTTGGACATGACTGACTAAGTACACATCATTTATAGCAGTAAGAATGTGTTAAAATTGTATACCTATATATGTCTATATTAGGTACAGATAGAGTACTATACAGTTAATTATTTTAAGCTTATTATTATTATTATCTTTGACAAAGGAGGCAAGAATATACAATGGATTAAAGACAATCTCTTTAACAAGTGGTGCTGGGAAAACTGGTCAACCACTTGTAAAAGAATTGAAACTAGAACACTTTATAACACCATACACCAAAATACACCCAAAATGGATTAAAGATCTAAATGTAAGATCAGAAACTATAAAACTGCTAGAGGAGAACATAGGCAAAACAGTCTCCGACATAAGTCACAGCAGGATCCTCTATGACCCACCTCCCAGAATATTGGAAATAAAAGCAAAAATAAACAAATGGGACCTAATTAAAATTAAAAGCTTCTGCACAACAAAGGAAACTATAAGCAAGGTGAAAAGACAGCCTTCAGAATGGGAGAAAATAATAGCAAATGAAGCAACTGACAAAGAATTAATCTCAAAAATATACAAGCAACTCCTGCAGCTGAATTCCAGAAAAATAAAGGAACCAATCAAAAAATGGGCCAAAGAACTAAACAGACATTTCTCCAAAGAAGACATACAGATGGCTAACAAACGTATGAAAAGATGTTCAACATCACTCATTATCAGAGAAATGCAAATCAAAAAGGTTCCATTTCACGCCAGTCAGAATGGCTGTGATCCAAAAGTCTACAAGCAATAAATTGTGGAGAGGGTGTGGAGAAAAGGGAACCCTCTTACACTGTTGGTGGGAATGCAAACTAGTACAGCCACTATGGAGAACAGTGTGGAGATTCCTTAAAAAGCTGGAAATAGAACTGCCTTATGATCCAGCAATCCCACTGCTGGGCATACACACCAAAGAAACCAGAATTGAAAGAGACATGTGTACCCTAATGTTCATCACAGCACTGTTTATGATAGCCAGGACATGGAAGCAGCCTAGATGCCCATCAGCAGATGAATGGATAAGAAATCTGTGGTATACATACACAATGGAGTATTACTCAGCCATTAAAAAGAATACATTTGAATCAGTTCTTTTTATTTTTATTTTTTCCTTTTTTTAAAATTTTATTTTATTTTTAAACTTTACATAATTGTATTAGTTTTGCCAAATATCAAAATGAATCTGCCACAGGTCATGCGGTGGATGAAACTGGAGCCTATTATACAGAGTGAAGTAAGCCAGAAAGAAAAACACCAATACAGTATCAGATCAGATCAGATCAGATCA
>NW_011494960.1:3794085-3814586 GCF_000754665.1 Bison bison bison | reverse complement strand
ACGTCTCTGCTTTTGAATATGCTATCTAGGTTGGTCATAACTTTCCTTCCAAGGAGTAAGCGTCTTTTAATTTCATGGCTGCAGTCACCATCTGTAGTGATTTTGGAGCCCAGAAAAATAAAGTCTGACACTGTTTCCACTGTTTCCCCATCTATTTCCCATGAAGTGATGGGACTGGATGCCATGATCTTCATTTTCTGAATGTTGAGCTTTAAGCCCACTTTTTCACTCTCCTCTTTCACCTTCATCAAGAGGCTTTTTAGTTCCTCTTCACTTTCTGCCATAAGGGTGGTGTCATCTGCATATCTGAGGTTATTGATATTTCTCCCGGCAATCTTGATTCCAGCTTGTGTTTCTTCCAGTCCAGCATTTCTCATGATGTACTCTGCATAGAAGTTAAATAAACAGGGTGACAATATACAGTATACTAACGCATATATATGGAATTTAGAAAGATGGTGATGACAACCCTGTATGCGAGACAGCAAAAAAGACACAAATGTATAGAACAGTCTTTTGGACTCTGTGGGAGAGGGCGAGGGTGGGATGATTTGGGAGAATGGCATTGAACCAGGTATAATACCATATATGAAATGAATCGCCAGTCCAGGTTCGATGCATGATACTGGATGCTTGGGGCTGGTGCACTGGGATGACCCAGAGGGATGGTACGGGGAGGGAGGAGGGAAGGGGGTTCAAGATAGGGAACACGTGTATACCCATGGCGGATTCATGTTGATGTATGGCAAAACCAATACAATATTGTAAAGTAATTAACCTCCAATTAAAATAAATAAATTTATATTAAAAAAATAAACTTATTGGCTTAAACTATTCTGAAAGAGATAGGAATACCAGACCACCTGACCTGCCTCTTGAGAAACCTATATGCAGGTCAGGAAGCAACAGTTAGAACTGGACATGGAACAACAGACTGGTTCCAAATAGGAAAAGGAGTACGTCAAGGCTGTATATTGTCACCCTGCTTATTTAACTTCTATGCAGAGTACATCATGAGAAACGCTGGGCTGGAGGAAGCACAAGCTGGAATCAAGATTGCCAGGAGAAATATCAACCACCTCAGACATGCAGATGACACCACCCTTATGGCAGAAAGTGAAGAGGAACTAAAAAGCCTCTTGATGAAGGTGAAAGAGGAGAGTGAAAAAGTGTGCTTAAAGCTCAACATTCAGAAAACGAAGATCATGGCATCAAGTCCCATCACTTCATGGGAAATAGATAGGGAAACAGTGGAAACAGTGTCATACTTTATTTTTTTGGGCTCCAAAATCACTGCAGATGGTGATTGCAGCCATAAAATTAAAAGACGCTTACTCCTTTGAAGGAAAGTTGTGACCAACCTAGAGAGAATATTCAAAAGCAGAGACATTACTTTGCCCACAAAGATCTGTCTAGTGAAAGCTATGGTTTTTCCTGTGGTCACGTATGGATGTGAGAGTTGGACCATAAAGAAAACTGAGTGCCGAAGAATTGTTGCTTTCAAACTGTGCTGCTGGAGAAGACTCTAGAGAGTCACTTGGACTGCAAGGAGATCAAACCAGTCAATCCTAAAGGAAATTAATCCTGAATATTCATTAGGACTGGTAGTGAAACTGAAGTTCCAAGACTTTGGCCACCTGATGTGAAGAGCTGACTCATTGGAAAAGACCCTGATGCTGGGAAAGACTGAGGGCAGGAGGAGAAGGGGAAGACAGGATGAGATGGTTGGATGGCATCACTGACTCAATGGACGTGAGTTTGAGCAAACTTCAGGAGATAGTGAAGGACAGGGAAGCCTGGCATGCTGCAGTCTGTGGGGTTGCAAAGATCTGGACATGACTTAGCAACTGAACAACAACAACAAAGTCCTTGTTGATTGTCTGTTTTTTATACAGTAGTGTGTATATATTAATCCCAGTTTCCTAATTTATCATCCTACCTACATGTCTCCACTTTGGTAAGTTTGTTTGTTTTTAAAATCTATGTCTATTTTGTAAGTAAGCTCATTTATGTAATTTTTTTAACTGTAGTCTTCATGTGAGTGATATCCTATAATATTTGTGTTCCTCTATATGTTTTATTTCTAAGTAAGATAACTGCTAGGTCCATCCATGTCTGTGCAAATGGCATTATTTTGTTATTTTTTATGGCTAAGTAATATTCCACTCTGTATATATACTGCATTTCTTTATCTATTCCTCTGTTGATGGACATTTAGGTTGCTTCCATGTCTTGGCTCTTGTAAATAGTGCTGCAGTGAACACTGGGGTGCATGTATATTTTTGAATTATATTTTTATTTAACTTTCATATTCCACCTGAGGATATTTGTACCAACTGTTTTCTCTACCTGGAAATTCTTTTTCCAGATCTTTGCTTGTCTAGTTGCTTCTTACCAACTCATATGTCACTTTCTAACACAATTCTCCCCTGAAAACTCTAGTCCCTCCCTAACTCTCCTTGATCTGTTAGCCTGTTTCACTTTATCCCATGAATTTGTTACGGAAATGAAATTTGCAGGCCAGTGGGAAGGGGTAGAGCAATGTAACTCAAAGTGTGGTGTGTGAACTAATACTGTTCTGCAGATGTGTTTTCCTGGTCTATGACAGGGAAAGGAGTTTACTTCCGCATGTAAATCAATGAAATCACTAAGTATGCTGCTCATTTTAGATGACTTTTTTGTTCGCTTCTCTGTTTGCATTATGGTTTTTGCAGCAAAATTTTATCTGTGAAGAAATCACACTCTGGAATAAACTTCTTGTGGACTGTAAAAAGACTTGTTCAAAACAACCATTTTGAGTAACACAGAGGATGAGAAAGGGTTAAAGGATCAAGGAGGTGAGGAGGAGTAGGGTGAGAACTGATGGGAAAAGGATGACATCAGAGGTGAATGGAAGGCCTTAAGTTTACAGGGAAGGGTGCATGCTCTGGAAACCTCAGGTTTGTTTGTTTTTTAAAGCACATATTTACTCTGCCTTTGCATGCATGCTAAGTTGTCATTTCAGTCATGTCTAACTCTTTGTGACCCTATGGACTGTAGTCCACCAGGCTCCTCTGTCCATGGGATTCTCCAGCAAGAATAAAGGAGTATGTTGTCATGCCCTCCTCCAGTGGATCTTCCCTTACCAGCGATTTAACCAGGGTCTCTTATATCTCTTGCAGTGGCGGGTGGGTTCTTTAACACTAGCACCACAAGGGAAGCCCACTCTGCCTTAGTTTTATTTTAAAAACCCATAAAGAAACAATTGCCACTGCTGGATGATTTTCTAGATAGGGGAAAATCCAGCATTCTGGGGAAGATCTGTACCAAGATCTCTTAAAAATCTCCAACATCGTCATTGCTAACTGGGTCAGTTTTTATTGTATAAAACAAAAAGATGCAATAATATAGCATGTTTGGCTTTATTGAGTCCCCATGCAGGGGATAACAGAGGAAAATCCTCTAAAAGGCATGCAATTGGAGGGTAGGAATTCTCTAAGGTAGTCTGGGATCACCTCTGAACCCACAGAGTTCACTGACCTAATTCCATTGGCATACACCTTTCTTCGGCTCCAGATGATACAAAGTCTGCATCAGAGAGGGGCTCAGCTCTGTTTCAGTGGATGCCACAAATGTTAGTAGTTCTGTAAAAGTTGTGAAAGGTAGTATTTTTACTGATACTGAAGTAACATGATTACTTCAAATATAATGGAAAATGCAGATAAAATATGCATCAGAAAGAATTTCCTTCTAATCCCACCAACCTAAAATTATAACACATATTTTCATGTATTTCCTTCCAGCTTTTTTTCTGTTTACCCCCTTTTTTTTAAAAAAAAAAAACACAGTTGACATCACTGTGCAAATATTTATACCTTTTCAAAACCACTAGGCATCACATCAAAGGCATTTCTCTATGTTCTTAGAATTCTTTGTAAACATCAAGGGAATGGTTGCCCGATATCCTATCATGAGGATAGACGTAATGAAAACAGTCCACTATTTGTGGACTATTAGGTTGTTTTAATTTTTTCCTTCTTATTTGTATGAGTTGAAAAACATCTTCTGATTCATCTTTGTATTCCTTTTGAAGGAACTGAATTATATGAATAAAGTGTGTGTGTGCAAATGTGGCATTGTGTATCAAAGCTCTGTAGTCCTCTAATCTTTGCCCTGCCCTTCTGTCCCTGCTTCACTTACCTTTGTGCTCTTGGAGCCATGCATCTGTTACTCGTGCTGGCTTGACCCCCTTTTGATATGAGCATTGAGAAGGATCTGGTGTACACCTAACAGGGAACTTTTATGTCTGCTTGGACCCTGGAATTTCTCTGACAATAGTGTTTGCCAGTCTTGGTCTTTTGTCCTCATAGTCCATCTTGGGTAAAAAGACAAGAGTGAGCAGTTCCCCAGTTTCAGTGGAAATTCAGCTGTACCTGTGTTTTCATGGTGAAAGCTTAACACACTTATCCCTCATATTATCTTGGGTCATTAGAAAAAATAATTTTTCTCTGACCTAATATAATTTCTAAGCCATTATACAACCTCTTTGCAGTATGAATTCATAATAGACTTTAAAATCCAAAAGGATGCAATTGTGAGCAAAATGATGAAAGGAGAGAGGAAAATGGAATTGTCAAGGTCAGTAATCAATGCTTTTGCTTTAAAGCCAGTGTTCCCTGCCATGGCTGCCCAGCTTTCTCGTTTCAACTTTGTTTGTTGTTCATTATTTATGAAATAGCTGGGCCCCTTTACATACCTATCAACAAACCACAGTGTGATATTACATTGAAAGAATTTAGAGGACTCTTTTGATTATAATTTGGACATAGTCTAATGAAGAGAATGGTGGCATTTGAGTAAAAAGCTGACTAGCTGACTGAAAACTATATTATTGATGTATCACTGCGTGGTTCTCAGTAAGTCTCTTAGCTTTGTGGGTTTTTATTTTTATTTATTGAGGTATAATTTATTTACAATGTTGTGTTAGTTTTATGTAGACATCAAAGTGATTTAGTTATACATATATACATATATATTCTTTTCCAGGTTCTTTTCCTTTATAAGTTATTGTAGGATATTAAGTAAAGTTCCTTGTGCTTTATAGTAGGTCCTTGTTGATTGTGTATTTTGTGCATAGTGGTGTGTATATTTCAAACCCCAACTCCTGATATATCAGCTACTTTAAAACTCATTTTCTACTTCAACGAGATAGGACTAATAATGCCTAATTACTTGCCTCCATTGTTACTCTGAGTTCATACTTAACTATGGTATAAAAATGTAAACAATTATTTTCAATCTGGAAATAAATTATACTTTACTGAAAAAAAAATGTAAAGAGTTAACATTAACACTAATATCATGTCATTAACATGTGAATGTTGAGTATATACTGAGTTCAGCTTTTAGGCTGGCTTTAGAGAGCAACTAGTCAAGGGAAACCAAGCTTTATTTCTCAGCAGGCATGGGCTGGGTGATTGGCACACCTCACTTTTCGTAAAGCATACAATCACTCTGGAGAAACTGTGGTTCAGAGGGAACGTGCAAATTGCTCTGTTAGGACTGCAGTGTGAGTCCTGGAGGCTGCAGGCTCTATGTGACATCCAAGATGTATTTCCCAGCACTGCTGCTTCCCGTGCCCGTGTCCCCACCGAAGGCTGCTGCCAACCTACGCCTCTGCAGGAGATGCTTCAACACTAGCAGGGGATTTTGAAAAAGTAAACTTTTTGGAATACCTGCCATTTAGTAGCTATCAGACTGCAGTCATTCCCTATAATAAGCCCTTAGGAAATTTAGGGTAAGAAAACAGGATACTGGCTTCAGAGATCAAGCCCTGAGGCTTAAGACTGGGAGTACCAACTGCAAGATCCTAGCCTAATCCTAGGGAGTATCAAATAGCAAGCACTCACACAAAGGAAACCGCTTGAATACAAGACCAGGCATCACCCAATCACCAGTAGCACCCTATGCAGGAAGCCTCATCTAAACAACAAACAAAACAAAAATACAAACCCAATCTTCAGCACGGGATTACTACCTCACTCAGCCTTGCCCATCAGAGGAAAAACAAAAAACAAACAAAAACTCAGTACAAATCTTACCCTACATGAAGCTTACACAAACCACTGGACCAAACTTAGGAGAGCAGAAACCAAAAGGAAGAAAGAATTCAACCTTGAAGCCTGGGAGAAGGAGACCTCAAACACAATAAGTTTAAAAAAAATAAAAATAATGAAAAGGCAGACAAATACTACACCAATGAAGGAATAAACTAGAAACACAGCAGTCCAAGTAAATGAAGAGGAAATAGGCAAACTACCTGAAAAACAATTCAGTATAATGATAGTAAAGATGATCAACAACCTTGAAAACAAAATGGAGAAAATGCAAGAATCAATTAACAAAGACCTAGAAGAATTAAAAAATATACAGAGACAAACAACACAATTACTGAAATTAAAAAGAAATTAAAAATACTCTAGAAGCAATCAGTAGCAGACTATATGAAGCAGAAGAATGAATTAGTGAGCTGGAAGATAAAATGATGGAAATAACTTCTGGAGAGCAGAATAAAGTGAAAAAGAATGACAAGAACTGAAGACAGTCCCAGAGACCTCTGGGACAATATCAAGTGTGCCAACATTCAAATTTTAGGTGTCACAGAAGAAGAAGAGAAAAAGAAAGGGTTTAAAATTTTTTTTTGAAAAGATTATAGTTGAAAATTTCCCCAACCTGGAAAAGGAAATAGTCAATCAAGTCCAAGAGGCCCAAAGAGTCCCATACAGGATAAACCCAAGGAGAAAAATGTCAAGACATGCTAATCAAACTAACAAAGACTAAACACAAAGAAAGAATATTAAAAGCAGCAAGGGAGAAGCAACAAATATCATACAGGGGAAACCCCATATTCTTAACAGCTGATCTTTCAGCAGAAATGCTGCAGGTCAGAAGGGAATGGCAGGATATATTTAAAGTACTGAAAGGGAAAAATCTACAACCAAGATTACTGAACCCAGCAAGGATCTCATTCAAAATCGATGGAGAAGTAAAAAGATTTTCAGACAAGCAAAAGTTAAGAGAATTCAGTACCACCAAGCCAGCTTTACAACAAATGTTAAAGGGACTTATATAGTTAAGAAATATAAAAGAAAAAAGATCTACAAAATCAACCCCAAACAATTAAGAAAATGGCAATAGGAACATATATATTAATAATTACTTTATATGTAAATGGATTAAATGCTCCAACCAAAAGACACAAACTGACTGAATGGATACAAAAACAAAACCCATATATATGCTCTCTACAAGAAACCCACTTCAGCCCTCAAGACACATATAGACTGAAAGTGAGAGGATGGAAAAATACGTTCTATGCACAGGGGAAGCAAAAGAAAGCTGGAATGAATATCAATCTTCATATCAGACAAAACAGACCTTAAAATAAAGAAGATTGCAAGAGATAAGGAAGGACACTACAAAATGATCAAGGGATCAATCCAAGAGGAAGACATAACAATTGTAAATATCTATGCACCCAACATAGGAGCACCTCAATACATAAGAAAAACACTAACAGACATAAAAGGAGAAAATGACAGTAACACAAAAATAGTAGGAGGCTTTAACACCCCAGTAATACCAATGGACAGATCATCAAAACAGAAGATTAATAAGGACACACAAGTCTTAAATGATACATTAGATGAGATGGATCTCATTGATATCTTCAGGGCATTCCATCCAAATGCAGAATACAGCTTCTTCTCAAGTGAACATGAAACATTCTCCAGGATAGACCACCTCTTGGGTCACAAATCAAGCCTCAGTAAATTTAAGAAAATTGGAATCATATCAAGTGTCTTCTCTGACCACAACACTATGAGACTAGATATCAATTACAAGAAAAAAACTATAAGAAACACAAACATATGGAGATTAAACAACATGTTTCTAAATAGCCAACAGGTTACTGAAGAAATCAAAAGGGAAATCAAAAGATTTCTAGAAAGAAATGACAGTGAAAACATGACAACTCAAAACCTATGGAATGCAGCAAAAGCAGTTCTAAGAGGGAAGATTATAGCAATACAGTCCTACCCCAAGAGACAAGAAAAACATCGAATAGACAACCTAACTTTACACCTAAAACAACTGGACAGAGAAGAACAAAAAACCACAAAATTAGTAAAAGGAAAGAAATCATAAAGATCTAAGCAGAAATAAATGAAAAAGAAAGAAACAACAGTAAAGATTAATACAACTAAAAGCTGGTTCTTTGAGAAGATAAATAAAATTGACAAAACCTTAGCCAGACTCATCAAGAACAAGAGACAAGCATCAAATCAACAAAATTAGAAATGAAAAAGGAGAGGTTACATCAGAAAATGCAGAAATACAAAGGATTATAAGAGGTTATTATGAACAACTATATGGCAACAAAATGGATAACCTGGAAGAAATGGACAGATTATTAGATAGTTCGATCTTCCAAGACAGAATCAGGAAGAAATAGAAATTATGAACAACCCAGTTGCAAGCACTGAAATTGAAGCTGTGATCAAAAACCAAAAAACAAAAAGCCCAGGACCAGATGGCTTCACAGGAGAATTCTGCCAAACATTTATAGAAGAGCTACTGCTTATCCTTCTAAAACTATTTCAAAAAATTGCAGAGGAAGGAACATGTCCAAACTAATTCTGTGAGGCCACCATCACCCTGATACCAAAACCAGACAAAGACAACACACAAAAAGAAAACTACAGGCCAATATCACTGATGAACATAGATGCAAAAATCCTCAAGAAAGTTTTAGCAAACAGAATTCAGTAGCAGATCAGAAAGCTCATACACCATGATCAAGCTGAGTTTATTCCAGGGATGCAAGGATTCTTCAATATACACAAATCAATCAATGTGATACACCATATTAACAAATTGAAAGATAAAAACCACATGATCATCTCAATAGATGCAGAAAAAGACCTTTGACAAAATTCAGCACCCATTTATGATTAAAACTTTTCAAAAAAAAAAAAAAAATGGGCATAGAAGGAACCTACCTCAACATAGTAAAAGCCATATATGATAAACCTACAGCAAACATTTTTCTCAATGTTGAAAAACTGAAAGCATCCCCCCTAAGATCAGGAACAAGACAAGGGTGTCCACTTTCACCACTATTATTCAGCATAGTTGCAGAAGTCCTAGCTACAGCAATCAGAGAAGAAAAAGAAATAAAAGGAATCCAGATCAGAAAGAAGTAAAGCTGTCACTGTTTGCAAACGACATGATATTATACTTAGAAAACCCTAAAGATAGTATTAGAAAATTACTAGGCTAATCAGTGAATTTAGCAAAATGCAGAATACAAAATCAGTACACAGAAATCACTTGCATTTCTGTATACTAACAATGAAAAATCTGAGAAATTAAGGAATCAATCCCATTCACCATTGCAACAAAAAGAATTAAATATCTAGGAATAAACTTACCTATGGAGACAAAAGAACTATATACAGAAAATTATAAGACACTTATGAAAGAAATCAAAGATGATATAAACAGATGGAGAGATATTCCGTGTTCCTGGGTAGGAAAAATCAATACTGTGAAAATGACTATACTACCAAACACAATCTACAGATTCAGTGTGATCCCTATCAAATTACCAATGGCATTTTTCACAGAACTATAACAAAAAATTTCACAATTCATAAGGAAACACAAAAGACCCCAAATAATCAAAGAAGTCTTGAGAAAGAAGAATGGAACTGGAAGAATCAACCTTTCTGACTTCAGATTATACTACAGAGCTATGGTCATCAAGACAGTATGGTAATGGCACAAAAACAGAAATATAGACCAATAGAAAAAGAAAGCCCAGAAATAAACCCCTGCACCTATGGGTACCTTATTTTTGACAAAGGAGGCAAGAATATACAATGGGACAAAGACGGCCTCTTCAATAAATGGTGCTGGGAAAACTGGACAGCTACATGCAAAAGAATGAAATTAGAACACTTCTTAACACCATACACAAAGATAAACTCACAATGGATTAAAGATCTAAATGTACGGCCAGAAACTATAAAACTCTTAGAAGAAAACATAGGCAGAATGCTTGATGACATAAATCAAAGCACGATCCTCTATGACCCAACCCCTAGAGTGACAGAAATAAAAAAGTAAACAAGTGGGACCTAATTAAACTTAAAAGCTTTTGCCCAGCAAAGGAAACTATAAGTAAGCTGAAAAGACAGACTTCAGGATGGGAGAAAATAATAGCAAATGAAACAACTGACAAAGGATTAATTTCCAAAATGTACAAGCAGCTCATGCAACTTAATGCCAGGAAAACAAACAACCCAATCAAATGTGGGAAAAAGACCTAAACAGACATTTCTCCAAAGAAGACATACAGTTGGTTAACCAACAAGATGCTCAGCATTGCTCATATGACCCAGCAATCCCACTCCTATGCATATACCCTGAGGAAACCAAAATTGAAAAAGACACATGTATCCCATTGTTCATTGCAGCACTTTACAATAGTTAGAATATGGAAGCCACCTAGATATCCATCGACAGATAAATGGTTAAAAAAGTGTGGTATGTATGCAGAATGGAACGTTACTCAGCCACAAGAAGGAACACATTTGAGTCAGTTGTAATGAGGTAGATGAACCTAGAACCTATTATATAGAGTGAAGTCAGAAAGAGAAAGATAAATATCATATTCTAACTTAGATATACGGAATCTAGAAAAATGGTACTGAAGAATTTATTTACAGGGAAGCAGTGCAGAAACAGACATAGAGAATAGACTTATGGACATGGAGAGAGGGGAGGAGAGGGTGAGATGTATGGAAAGAGTAACATGGAAACTTACATTACCATATGTAAAATAGATAGCCAACGGGAATTTGCTCTATGACCCAGGAACTCAAACAGGGTTTCTATATCAACCTAAAGGGGTAGGATGGGGAGGGAGACGGGAGGGAGGTTCAAAAGGGAGGGGATATATGTATACCTATGGCTGATTCATGTTGAGGTTTGACAGAAAACAGCAAAATTCAGTAAAGCAATTATTCTTCAGTTAAAAAAATTAATTAAAAAGAAAAAAAAATACTTAGAAGACTGCAATGCTAGTGGCTGCCAGAGCTGGGGGTTGAGTTTGGATAGATCTAATTCTAAACAAAATGCTTTTTATACGAGATTTTTAAAGGGCAACAAACAAACATTGACCTTGATTTAAATGTCTATTCAATAGTTCTTAAATGGATAGAAACTTAAAATCAGATGTATATTCCGAATAACTGTAGCTGTTATACATCCACAAAGGCAAACCAATTTACTAGTTAAGTGTAAACAAAACCACAGGCCAATAAAGTTCAAATTTTAATTACATTGATTCAGCATGACCAAGGGTTGTCTGCTGGAAATAAATCTGTAGTCGCAGCATGTTATACAGCGTGGATTCTAAGGCATGAGTTCTTTGGATTTGGCACATGTATACCACCAATGGTGTGACTGCTCATTTGCCCCTACTTTCTGTTTTTGAAACATTGTTAAGTCTTCTTTTGAAAAGTGTGCCATAAATTTCATTTGGCCTTGAACATATCCTTTATCAGGCAATTCCACCTCTTTCTCCTTTGTTAATAGTCCTTAAAGTATAATATCTTAGCACAATGCTTTATACATTAAAAAAAAAAAAAAACAAAGATGAGCACAAAAATTGCATGGCTGCACTATTATAAAGAGATCATCATAATAATCCAAAATATACTTAGATAATGGAGAATTGGGGGCAGGAGGAGAAGGGGACAACAGAGGATGAGATGGCTGGATGGCATCACCGACTTGATGGACATGAGTTTGAGTGAACTCCGGGAGATGGTGATGGACAGGGAGGCCTGGCGTGCTGCGATTCATGGGGTCGCAAAGAGTCGGACACGACTGAGCGACTGAACTGAACTGAATGGAGAAGAAAATGGCAACCCATTCCAGTATTTTGCCTGGAGAATCCCATGGACAGAGGAGCCTGGCACAGGCTACATGTAGTCCATGGGGTCACAAAGAATCAAGCATGACTTAGTGACTAAACAATACTTAAATAAAAGGGTTAAGGTTATTGTTGAAATAAATTGTATTACATAGGACTCATGGATCCCCGAAGGTATCCGTGTTGTTCTAATATCCATGGACCCTTTTTCAGGGCACTGGGTCATACTGCTTCTGAATCCACAGGGAAGACAGTTTCTGGGAGGAAATAAAAAGAGGCTGTGAATATTCACAGATATTATTGAGCCTTGAAATACTGTGGTGCAGTATTCATTAAGAGACTCAACAGTGTTGCTCTTCCCAATGGTCTGTACTCGCAAGGCTTAGCCTGAACACAGAGGACTCAGCAGTCTCAGCACCAGGGGCCTGAAATGGAAACCCACTCTGGGGACAGCAGTTTCCTCACTGTAGCTGCCTGTCTTTCCCTCTCTTACTGGTGAGAGCCAGTCCTTTCCCAGGTTGGCCTGGGGACTTGCAGGTGATAATGCTTGAGAACATCTGACGAGAGGTGAATGGGTGATCAGGGAATTGTTGCTGACACAAATCCCCAGCCTTGTGTTCTTAGCACCACTGGAAACTGAATTTTACTACATTTGTTTTTTTCTCTGTTGCCATAGCTGAATACACAGATCATGCTTTGTGAGGTTTTGTTTCATTGTAATGCCTACTTTTCCATTTTTGGTACATAAATCTTTTGGTAAATCAAGGACCTAGAATAATTAGTAATTATGGAGCAGTGCATTGAAGTAGCATTTGGAATTGTTACAAGCACACTGAGAATTGCTTATGGTGCTACTAACAATGCCCAAAGATGAAAATAGGAAACGGCTATGACAAAATTATCTTTTCAGAGTAGGTAAAGATAAGTGAAAGAAAATATGGTAGCTGTATTTGGGGTAAAAGGGGCATGTGGGCAAGGAGAGTACTTCTGTTCATTCAGTAACTTCAAAAATACTTACCGTGAATCTACAATGGCCAAGCACCTATACTCATTCCAAGCAATACAGCAATTAAGAGGTTGCTGCTGCTGCTGCTGCTAAGCCGCTTCAGTCATGTCTGACTCTGTGCAACCCCATACACGGCAGCCCACCAGGCTCCCCCGTCCCTGGGATTCTCCAGGCAAGTGCACTGTAGTGGGTTACCATTTCCTTCTCCAATGCATGAAAGTGAAAAGTGAAAGTGAAGTCGCTCAGTCATGTCCGACTCTTAGCGACCCCATGGACTATAGCCCACCAGGCTCCTCCATCCATGGTATTTCCCAGACAAGAGTACTGTAGTGGGGTGTCATTGCCTTCTCCAATTAAGAGGTTGACAGGGTCTAATTCTGAAGTAATGAAAGTTATATTCTGGATACTAAAGAGATATTAAATGAGAAAATGGAATGGCCAAAAGTTTTAATAAATTCTAGAAATTGAGACCTTAAGTTTGGGAAAATATAGTGTGTTCTAGCAAATGTGGTTTTTGCTTAGAGAAATAGTGAGAAAGAGGCACACCATGACGTTTATGAGGCTGGCAGAGTTCACAAGTTGAAGAGCCTGAGGGCTGTATTAAGGAATTTTAAGTTTTTGCTAAGTGTAAGCATTCATTACTAAAGATACTAAGCAAGGACAGAATGTGTGATATAGATTTTCATATGCTCCAATGACTGATTGATGAAGAATGTGATGGACAAGGTCACATGGAAACCAGGTCTCCAGAGAGGCCTTCTCAGGGGAGCAAGGATGGTAAATAGATGAAGAAGAAGATGAAGTGAAGATGGAGGAAAGTGGATGGACTTGACATGGAATTACTGAAATATATTTAAATGGACAATACTCAAGAATAGATTGAATAGAGTGAAGTGAAAGAGAAGGGGTCAGGGAGAACCAGAAAGTTCCTGAATTTAATAATTGTGTGGATGGTGATGTCACTTTGTGAGAGGGAAATTCAAGAATTCCATTTGGGACATGTTCTATTTGAGATCAGTTCAGTCACTCAGTCATGTTCATCTCTATGTGACCCCATTTGACTGCAGCATGCCAGGCTTCCCTGTCCATCACCAACTCCTGGAGCTTGCTCAAACTCATGTCCATCGAGTTGGTAATGCCATCCAACCATTTCATCCTCTATCATCCCCTTCTCCTCCTGCCTTCAATCTTTCCCAGCATCAGGGTCTTTTCCAATGAGTCAGTTCTTCGCATCAGGTGGCCAAAGTCTTGGAATTTCAGCTTCAGCATCAGTCCTTCCAGTGAATATTTAGGACTGATCTCCTTTAGGATTGACTGGTTAGATCTCCTTGCTGTCCAAGGGATTCTCAAGAGTCTTCTCCAACACCACAGTTCAAAAGCATCAATTCTTCAGTGCTCAGTTTCTTTATGGTCCAACTCTCACATCCATACACAACTACTGGAAAAATGATAACTTTGACTAGACGGACCTTTGTTGGTAAAGTAATGTCTCTGATTTTTATTATGCTGTCTATGTTTGTCATAGCTTTTCTTCCAAGGAGGAAGCATCTTTTAATTTCATGGCTGTATTCACCATCTGCAGTGATATTGGAGCCCAAAGAGAAAAGTCTCTCACTGTTTCCATTGTTTCCCCATCTATTTTCCGTGAAGTGATGGGACCAGATGCCATGATCTTAGTTTTTTGAATGTTGAGTTTTAAGCCAACTTTTTCACTCTCTTCATTCACTTCTGTCAAGAAGGTCTTTAAGTATATGAAATATCCAAGAGGAGTTGAGTAGTGGGAGGTTGGATACAGGAGTGCTGAGTTCAAAGGAGAGTCTGCACTGGAGATATAAATGTGGGAATTACCAGGATAGAGGTGATAGTGGAAACCATACAAATGGTTGAGATCATCAAGGGAGAATGATAGGGGCTCAGACCAAATCCTGAGGATTTACAGTTTCCAGTTTAATGGAGATGGAGGAACCAGCAGAGAGGACTGATAAATTGTGCTCAGTGAGAGAGAAGGTGCTATCAGTGAGAAGATAGAAACCTAGGATAGGAATTAATTCTGCAAATGCTGCTGAGAAACATTAGATCAGAAAGATATCTGTTTGATTCAACAAGAGGTTGTTTGTTGGTGATTTTAACAAAGAGCAGTTTCCATGGGAATAGTCGGGGCAGAAGATGGCCAGATAGGAGTAGGTTGAGGAGTGAATGAAAAGTAAGACTGTGAAGAAAGCATGTGGAGGGAACTCTTTTGAGAAGTTTTGAAGGGTAACAGAGAAATGGACCTGCAGCAGAGGGACTGACCAGAGGACCAGCTGAAGTTTGTTTTTGTTGTTCAGGTTTTGTTTATCTGTATGTTTATGTTTTAAAGTGAGAGAGATCAGAGCAGGTACCAACATGGATGGAATAGCTCCAGGAGGAGAGAGGTGTGATGTTGGAGAGACAGGATCATTTAGGGGCCAAGTACTATGGTATCTATAGTATAAGACGACAATCTACCAGTTGATGAGGACAATGGACATTCCTTTATTCTTAATAAGTAAAGGATCGTTGTGGTTGGCGTGTTGATTTGTTGGTATAAAGATGACTGTGTTTCTTTATGAGGCAGTTTGTTTCCTCTGTAGAGTATGAAATGGGGTCATCAGATGACCGCTGGAGAGAATACAGAGATGGGAATCAGGAGCTAAAGAGAGGTTTAACTAGTCTTCTCAGAGTTGGGGAGGGAATGGTTAAAAGGAATCTGTAGGAATGTCCATTTGATACTCCATTAAGCTGTTTGTGTGAATTTGTATTTTTGTTTTCGGTTTATATCTGTATTTTTTGAAACTTTTAATTGTGTGAAGGCAGAGAAAAGAGAAGAGTTGAGTTCAAAAAGGTTTAGGGTTTTGCCTAGACAAAGAATATAGGGGAACAGTTGGCTAAGCAGGTTGAGGTTAAGGGTTTGATTAAAAAGAAAGACATGGAATCTAATCCAAGCAGGGCCAAAGGCTGGTGATCAGTGAGAAAGTAAATAGTAGATTAAAGGATTGGCCACCTTCAATGAAGTAGAATAATTGTGAGCGGTGAAGCAATGCATATATATAAGTATAAAATACTTAATATAAAAAAGTGTAAAGAGCTATTGGAAGAGGCTTGTGATGAGATTGTTGAAGGAAGTGAATTTTTGATGATGATAAGATTTCGGGTGTAAGTAATGGTGTGAATGGCTCAAGTGGCAAGAGTGTTCATGGTGAAGAAGTCAAGAACAGAGTCCTGGAGACTCGCTGGTCTCATTGGTTTGAAATGTCCAGGGGACATCACAAACTGTCTTCTGTGGTTTAGAGGAAATGTCTGTAGGGACTCTTTTGTACAGATGAGTTTCCTCATGAAAAGCACTTGGTAAATACTGCATACTTCTCTATCACTCATCTTCCTGAGACACAAATCATAATTTTGTTGGAAAGACACCAAGAACACTAGTAGAAAGATACCTGTTAATTAACTTCTATCACTTTTTGGGACCACGTCCTTATTTCTTCCTTATTGCTAAACTTTTTGGACTATACCCACTGTTTTATTTTTCCAGACCAACATGGTCATATTTCAGTAATAATCTTGTGTGCACTGTAATTGAAATTGAATTAAGCATATAATTAAATTTCAGCATAGCTGCCATTTAAACATTATTTAGTTTTACCACAAATGCCTTTCTTTCCACTTATTCAAGTACTCTTGAGTCTTAGGTTAAAATTTTTATAGTTTTTTTTTTTCCCCAGTGTATGTCTTTTCTGAATATTTCTTGTTAATATTATTTCTGGTTATCTTTTGTTGTGCTGCTAATATGGTGATTATCTTTTCCCATTATATTTTATACCTTTTTATTGCTGGTGTTTAAGGGTGCTATTGATTTTTGTATATTTACTTTGTATCTGTCTTCATTACTGAACTCTCTTATTAGTGTTAATGGCATTTTAATTGATTCTCTAAAGCAGTGTTTCTTAAGTCTCAATAAGTTGTAAACTAATTTTCAAAGGAAAACAGTATTTTGAACAACGTGTTCTTTAACAAAATAGTCAAAATATTGCTATAGTGTCCAATTGCCTTTGGGTATTTCATTGTATTCTCATTTATATTCCTGGGTCTTTGTCTTGTTTGATCTGTTGATATCCTACTGCTTGTTACAGTCCTCTCTTTGATAACATGGCCATGTTCTGCTTCTTATCCTCTCTCTTCTAGGAGAGCAGCTTTTTACCTTTGTGTTCTTATTTTCCCCAGTTTTCTGTGACTTAGCCTTCACCTTCTTGATGTTGTGAACAAATACAAGTCTTACTTTTTCAAGGCTATTCAGACCACGGGGAGACATTCACAAGGGTGTTTAGCCTATTTACCAACTGCTTTATTTCCTTAAGCTACTTCCCTTGCTTCTTTTAACATTCATGCCTTTTTTTTTTTTTTAATTGGGATGTAGTTGCTTTACAGTGCTGTTTGGTTTCTACGGTGAACAAAGTGAATCAGCTTTATGTATACCTATAGCCTCTTGAACCTCTCTCACACCCACCCCATCCCAGCCCCCTGTGTCATCACAGAGCTGAGCCCCCTGTGTTATCAGCACATCCCCACTAGCTATTTGACACATGGTGGTGTTTATATGTGGAGAAGGCAATGGCTCCCCACTCCAGTACTCTTGCCTGGAAAATCCCATGGACAGAGGAGCCTGGTAGACTGCAGTCCATGGGGTCGCTAGGAGTCGGACACGACTGTATAACTTTCAAGTAGACAACCTGAGGGACTTCACTTTCACTTTTCACTTTCATGCATTGGAGAAGGAAATGGCAAGCCACTCCAGTGTTCTTGCCTGGAGAATCCCAGGGACGGGGGAGCCCGGTGGGCTGCCGTCTCTGGGGTTGCACAGAGTCGGACACGACTGAAGCGACTTAGCAGCAGCAGCAGTGTTTATATGTCAGTTCCCATCTCCCAATTCATCCCACCCCCCTTCTCAACCCCTGTGCCCACAGTTCCATTCTTTACATCTGTCTCTGTTGCTGCCTTGCAAATAGGTTCATCTGTACCATTTTTCTAATTCCACATATATATGTTAATACACGATACTTGTTTTTCTCTTTCCAGCTTACTTCATTCTGTATGACAGACCTTAGGTTCAGCCACATCTCTACAAATGACCAATTTTGTTCTTCATTATGACTGAGTAATATTGCATGGAACATTCATGCTTCTGATGGCTTATTTTTTTTTTCTGTTGGCATCACTCTATCATGTGATAGCTTCCTCTGTGATTGCTGCCCTTTATTTTCCTCACCTGGTAAGACAGGGCTTCTGGGAACGTCAAAGATGCAGTTCTCCAAAGCACACACTCTGGCTTGGAGGCTGAATGTATGTGTGCTCAGTCGTGTCCGACTCTATGAGACCCCATGGACTGTAGCCAGCCAGGCTCCTCTGTCCCTG
Organism: Bison bison bison; assembly: GCF_000754665.1. Taxonomy (NCBI): domain Eukaryota; kingdom Metazoa; phylum Chordata; class Mammalia; order Artiodactyla; family Bovidae; genus Bison; species Bison bison. Next base: position 3,796,167 of record NW_011494960.1, on the reverse strand, counting down.
GGATTCTCCAGGCAAGAACACTGGAGTGGGTTGCCATTTCCTTCTCCAATGCATGCATACATGCATGCTAAGTCACTTCAGTTGTGTCCAACTCTATGCGACCCCATGGACAGCAGCCCACCAGGCTCCTCAGACCACAGGATTCTCCAGGCAAGAATACTGGAGTGGATTGCCATTTCCTTCTCCAGGGGGTCTTCCTGACCCAGGGATTGTACTCACATCTCCTGCATTGCCGGCAGATGCTTTAGGTCTGAGTCATTAGGGAAACCCAACTTAGAGGGTAGCCTGGCTTGCAGGAATTTTGCGGGGGTCTGCTCTTAGGATTAATGTTTATGGAGAAAAGAAGGAAGCAGGACTGGGAAGAGGAAGAAGTGGAACTGCCATGTGGTCAGAAGAAAAGTCTTAGCCAATCTCTTGGGAAGCTCTGGAGGGCTTGTCTGGCAGACTTGTCCTGAGTTTGGATAAGCAGATTGAGTAAACACAGCAGGGATCAGTCACTGGACGTGATCCTGGGAAGGGGACATAACCTTGGACAAGGCAGCTTCTCCTCATTTGAGGGAAATTGCTAGAGTGAGTCTCAGAGGAGTGCACTTAGCTGCCAACACTCTCAAAATTGGAGGGATTAAGTGCTTCAGTCCTGAAGAGGGAGCAGGACAACTCACTGTTGTCCTTTTCAGCTTTTGCTTTTGCTGTTGAAACTTCTGACCAGGCATCACTGCCACAATTGTTTTCATATTCTGTTTCCTTTCCCCACCACAAATTACAGCACTTTCAACTTCCTTTAGTTGATTTGGTTTTGAGATGATTCCAGAAACTCTTAACTACTTGAAATGTTCATGATTCAAAAAACATAAAGCAAATTTCTTATCTGAGATAGTATTTGATTATAATGTCTAGGATTGTAATTAACACAGTATTTCCCAATCAGGGCCGCTGTCACGGGATGTATCATTGAGTTTCTCTTGCCTTGGAGTGAGGTTCTAACTCCTTAACTTTTGCTGAATAATGAGCCATCCTCAACTTTCTTGTCAAATAACAGAAATGTGTATAATTTCTTAATGTTTCTTCAGGTTGGCCTGGGCTGGATGGTCTTTGAAGGGCCCTCCTTACCTGACTGAGAAGGTGGATCAATGTCAGGTGGAATAGCCATATACCTGCCATCCTTCAGGATGCTAGCCTGGGCGTGGTCCCAATATATTGTTTACAGAGTTACCAAGAGAGAGAGCAAGTCCCAGCATACAAGCACTTTCTGTGTCTCTATTTTTATGGTGATTATTATCCTATTAGCCAAAGCAAGTCCCATGACAAGCTGGGAGTCAGAGTGGTAGGGGACCACCCAAAGGCATGATACAGGAAAGAGAATTATTGTGGGCATTTTTGTCAACATTCTCTCACAGGTACCATCCTCAGATGTTGAGACAGACATCTTTCATCTTTGCTCAAGTATCTGAAAATGCACTGTCCCGGGGTCATCCTATATGGCATTTCCTTCATTTTTCTTTATGCCAGCAGGAAATCTGGCGGATTATCCTCTTACTCCCTGGTGTCTGAAGTGGTTCTGTACATTAGATATGATTTCTTTGCCCCTATATAGAACTCTGACTCAACTCAACTTGATTCTGTCATTGGCCAATGCCTAGCAACATGTAAGCTGTTGGTGAATGTTTGTAGATTGGATGAGTGAAGGAAGTGAATGAGAGAGGGAAGGGAGTTACTGGTGAATTATTATTATTTTTTAATAATAAACTCAAAGCCTTTGAGCTTGCTCCTCAGACCTGATCTCATTGGTTTAAAATGCCTGTGTCTTGATAGAGGGAATAGGAAATAAACATGAAGTAAAGCAGGAAGGTCAGACACCACTGATAGACTGAGCTGAAAGAAGGAAGGAGGGATTGGATGCTTGGGGCTAGTGCACTGGGACGACCCAGAGGGATGGTATGGGGAGGGAGGAGGGAGGAGGGTTCAGCATGGGGAGCACATGTATACCTGTGAAGGATTCATTTTGATATTTGGCAAAACTAATACAATTATGTAAAGTTTAAAAATAAAATAAAATTAAAAAAAAAAAAAAAAGAAGGAGGG
>NW_011494960.1:3777868-3793985 GCF_000754665.1 Bison bison bison | reverse complement strand
GGAAGGAGGGATTAACTGGGAGCAAGTTGGAATTACTACATAACTCCAGGGAGTGTGTCTACCTGGGATATAGTGAGTGGCACCCTCTGAAGCTTGCAGTGTGGGTGGTCCAGGACCATGATCTGGATCCATCCCTGAGGATTTCTTGTCCTCTAGTGCCTTTGTGGTCCCTCCTTTCACACTAAGGTGAACTGTGTTTAAGATTGCTGAATTGCATTTTTAGGAGTTCCTGAGTATTTTCCTGCCAAACTATGGGGAAGGAGGAAAAACTGTTTAAGGCTGGTTACCTGTTCACAGATGTCACTTTAAGATGTCACTCCCCTCCCCAGTGCAGTTGGTTTCAGAACAGACAGATCCATCCCTAGCAAAAATTGCAACTTCGTCTTGCTATACACACACTTAATCTTTTGAAGACCCACACAGCTCAGTAATTCCTGGCGATTCCCCATTGCAGGCCCAAATTCAATACTTTAAAAGTGAAATTGAAAAAAAATGTGATTAATGAAATGTTAGTTTGACAACTGAAGCCACAAGCAAACACAGATGTAGAAGTCAGTCACTGGCGATGGCTGTGCTGCATTTGAAATGCTTTCAGAGCCCATGAATTAAAATAAGATATAATTGTCTACCTTTGTCAGCAGTATTATTAACTTAGCTCCCCCCATCTTCCACCTATCACAGGAGATGATCCGTATGGTTTTATTTAGCATTGAAATAGCAGGGATAGGTGGGGAGACCAAAAAAAAAAAAACAAAACCTGCAAGCTCTTTTCTTCTTCCTTTAAGGCTTGCTTCAATCTTTCTTCTGTAAACTAATAATTTTAATCAGATTCTTAGAAGTGACAATCTGAATAGAGATTACTTAAAACTCATATTTATATAAATGTAATTTTTGAGACAGTCTGTTTTAAATTGGCTTGCCCCACCCCCCGTACTTTGATTAGCTTGATTTGATAAGGTGTAGATAGCACAAACTCTGAAATGACCGGCAGAATTAAAATATGCAGTGTTGTCTGACTCAGACAAGAGGAATTATTTCTAAATCTTCTGTGACATGTAAATCTGCAGCCCTCCATCGTGGATCAGCCTGCAAAACTCAGATTGGGGTCGACAAGAGCTTCTTTGTTAGATAAATGTTTCTTAAAAACTTTTGAGCTTTAATATTTGTCCTCTTGCCTTAACAAGGATTGGGAAATACCAGGGTGATCTCAGGGTCATTTAACCTCTCTGGGACTTAGTGTTCTCATCTGTAAAGTGAGGGGGTTGGACTCAGGGACCACACGGATTGCATCTGATTTTGAAATTCAGTGACTCTAAGATATTCTTGACAGCCATGTGGCCGAGTCTCTGTAGATCTGAGGTTCAAGGGGCAACTCTTAACAATTCCTCACCATGCTGCTGGTTCAACAAGGTTTCACAGCTGCGGGGGCCAAGTCCTGTGAGTGGGAAGAGACCCCAGGGACAGGAGCTCCTAGAGGAGCTCCTCTCACTTTCTGGACTGTGCACCCTTGAAATCCAGTGGTTGCATTTTATTTGAATTGGTTTAACTATGGACTTCCTTCTATGGAACATGATATTTTTCATTTATAAATTCAGGGGCAGCAGTGGCAGGGAGATAAGGAAGTGACCTTCACCACATGTTTGACACAGATGGTGCCAAAATGCACCCTTGTTCTAGTCCATCTTTCCTTGGCTCATTTATTTGCTCAGCAGATGTTTATTGAGCATCTTCAGTGGTCAGGCATTGTTCTAGGGGGCTGTGGGTGGATCTAGCAGGGCACAAAACTGACACAGACACTGCTTCTGTAGGGCTCCCATCCTATCTGGGAATTGGAAATAGACCATAGATATGATTTAGGAGATAGTAAGTGTTAGGGAGAAAAAAATAGCAGAGTCAGGCAAATGGACAGTGCTGGTTATAGGAATGGTACAGTTTTCAGTGGAGGCAGTCAGGGAGTGTGGTCCTTACTGAGAAGAGGGCATTTGATGAGACTTGAAGAGAATGAGTGGGCCAAGTGGATATCTGGAGAAGAGAAATCTGGGCTGAGGAAACAGGCAATGCAAATGGCTCAAGGGAGGAATGTTCTTGGCAGGAGTGAGGAAATAGTAGGAGTTTGATCAGTGTGGCTGGAGCTCAGGGAGGGGGAAGATGGAGAGTCAGGGCGAGTGAGGTCCCCAAGACCTTGTGATTCATTGTAAGAACTTTTGCTTTTACTCTGGGTGGAGTTCCCCACCAGGGAATCAGAGGTGAAGAGTCCCATCATCTGACTTATTTCTAAACAGGATCACTGTGACTATTGTGTTGAGGACAGACTTTCAGGGGTGAGGGGACAAGGGTGGTGGCAGGTAGATTGCTCAGGAGGCTGTTGGAAAAATCCAGGAAAAGATGGTGGTACCTTGGACCACAATGGTAGCACTGAGATGTTGAGAGTGGTAATAGTTTGCATATTTTTCAGGGGCATAGCCAATGATTTAGTAATAGAGTGAATCAGTCCACAGATATTTACTGAGTGGTCTTCATTATGTTAGTTCCAGAATTGGAGATATACCAAGCAAGGACATCTCCAACAGTGTTGTGGGTTATATCTTGAACGCTAGAGATGAGTCTTTGAGAATGCTTGTTAGTTGGTTTAGTTGGTCACCAAAGAGGCAGCTGAGATCTGAAGGAGGTGAAGCCACCATGTGAAACATGGCAGGAGAGCATTGCGCTGCCAAGGGGACAGATGATGCAAAGGCCCTGCGGCCAGCATGAGCCTAGCCAGATTGAGGAAATAAGAAGCCTGGTGTGGGTTGGTGAGTCAGAGTAGCAGAGGTGATGATAGAAGATGAAGCTGCAAAGGTAAACAGGACCAAACCAGGGTCAGGATTGGATCAAGGGGGAGAGTGAATTGCTGAGGCTTGTTTGGTCAGAGACACCAGGCAACGTGAAGGGAGAAAACAGGTGTTTTCGATTTGAATCTAGAACCACATTGATGAAGCTAGTGCCAGCTGTCTTGAGCCCATATTCAGGAAGGATCCATCCCAGCTGTGCCAATGAGGTGATGCTGAAACTGTTGATCCGTTACAGCTGGATGGTCTGTGTGAGCATGACCTGTTTTGAACTTAAGTGCACTCTGACCTCAAGGATCTCCTCTGGGACCCTTGCTGACATCAGGGCAGGAGCTCTCCCCAGGAAGCCCAGGGGGTCACTCTCAGCTGCACTATGTACATTACATAGTAAATGTCAGCTTATAAGTTGCAGGAGATACAGAATAAACTACCTCGATCCTACACAGTTAAGGGGGAAAAAAAGAGCCTTTCTCTCATTTTTATGACTCAAGAGCTTCCTGCTATCATTTTCATCAGTTAGAAAAGGGAAGCAGTTGGAGACATTATCAGGCCTAGGAAGCTTTCCCTAAAACATAATTGTTTGGCAAAATTGCTTTTCTTTGTATATGTGTCCATGTTTACAATAGGTCTCCTTCAGGTGGCAGGATGCCCTACTTGAACGAATGTGTCTCTCTGATAAACCAGATTCTTGGTCAAAATCAATTTCTGTTTCTGTGAAATCTAAACAATAGGAATAACAACAGCAATCAAAAACTTGATGTGTTTTTTTTCCCCATTAACTATTTTGTAGGTTCTTCCTATGTATCTTTCAAAATATAATTGCTTTTCCTGATTTCAAAAGCAGTCTGTTTTCATTGCAGAAATGTTGGAACTATAGAAAAATCTCTAAAGATAAAATAAAACCATCCATAATCTACCATCTAGTGATCAACTATGGTTAACATTTTTATATGGACTTTTCCAGTTTCATCTTTCTATTTTTTTCCTATCTCTGTCTTCCCCTCTCTGTCTAATAAGAATACTTGCTTTTTTTTTTCTTTATAAACTTAGTATCATATTGTACTTACTATCTGGTAAAATCCTTTTCCATTAAATAATGTATTTTCAGCATTAAATATTCAAGACCATAATTTTAAGTGGCATCTTACATTATATTTTCTATGTATTATAATTCTCTAAAAGTTTAGTAATTAAAAAAAACTGTTGTGGAGACTTTGTAAACACATTCTTGAGAATATCTGGGTTTTTTTAGAACATGTAAAAATGGTTAAAGAAAATAGATTCCACACTGTTAAGGTCCTTAAGAAATATTGTTGAATTGTCCTAAAAAAAAAATTGTGTGGCTTCATACCTCACAGTTAATATAACACTTTTACCCCAATTCTGTCATCCTCATGATATTATGGAGAAGGCAATGGCAACCCACTCCAGTACTCTTGCCTGGAGAATCCCAGGGATGGGGGAGACTGGTGGGCTGCCGTCTATGGGGTTGCACAGAGTTGGACACGACTGAAGCGACTTAGCAGCAGCAGAAGTAGCATGATATTATATTTTTTGAGTCTTTCTAATTTAATAGATAAATAAGTGACAGTGGACTCTTAGTTGACATTGTTCTGATTACTAATGTGTTAAATATTTTTCATATATGTATTATACATGTGCGTTTATTCTTTGGGGAATTGCAAATTCATGTCCTTTGCCCTTTTTTGTTATCAGTGTATTACTCTTTGCCTTTTTTATTTTTATATTTTATTTTATTATTATTTTAAAATAAATTTATTTATTTTAATTGGATGCTAACTACTTTGCAATATTGTAGTGGTTTTGCCATACATTGGCATGAATCTGCCATGGGTGTACATGTGTTCCCCACCCTGAACTCCCCCTGCCAACATCCCTCCCCATCTCATCCCTCAGGGTCATCCCAGTGCACCAGCCCCGAGCACCTTGTCTCACGCGTTGAACCTGGAGTGGCGATCCATTTCACATATGATAATATACATGTTTCAATGCCATTAATGTTCAGTCAGTTTTCCAAGTGTGACAGTTGCATTTTAATTGGTTTATGGTGTTCCTAGAGTGACAGAAGCTTTTGGTTTACATCAAATCTTTAATATCTTCATCATCAATGCTTCTTTATGTGCTTTTTGTTTATAAACACATTTGTCACAGATGTACTATTGTAATTTATACATTACTTTAGTTGCATTTAAAACTTGTGCCTTGTTGTATGAGTAGAGATCTAACATTATTATTTTTCTTCAAATAGTTGATCAAATGTATCAGAACTATTTACTTAATTGTATTCATTTGATTTCTGATTTAAAATATCTTTCGTCAGATGAAAATAGTGAAGTCAGTATTTCAGTTTTTGTAGTATTGCACTGTCTTTAATATAAGGCTTCCCAGGCAGCATTAGTGGTAAAGAACCTGCCAGTGATGGAGATGTAAGAGATGCAGGTTCCATCCCCTGATCAGGAAAATCCCCTGGAGAAGTGCATGGCAACTCACTCCAGTATTCTTTCCTGAAGAATCCCATGGAACAAAGGAGTCTGGTGGGCTACTGTCCATAGGGTTGCAAAGAATTGGACATGACTAAAGCAACTTAGCACAAGCATGCATATGTAAGTTTTACCTCAAATCTTTCTCTTTATTTTCCTTCTTTTTTCTTCAAAAATGCCTTGACTCTTCTTCTTTATTGAGTTTTTCAGAAAATGTTTCTAATAATTGTTTGCTGTTTAGTTGTGAAGTTGTGTCCAACTATTTTGTGACCCTATGGAATGTAGCCCACCAGGCTCCTCTATCCATGGGATTTCCCAGGCAAGAATACTAGAATGGGTTGCCATTTCCTTCTCCAGGGGATCTTCCCAAGCCAGAGATTGAACCTGCATCTCCTGCCTTAGCAGGAGGATTCTTTACCACTGAGCTACCAAGGAAGCCACTTCTAATAACTGTATCAGCTTTCAAAGACATTTATAGTGGAATTGAATTAAATTTATAAGTAGGTAATTTTGAGAGCATTGCCATCTTTATAGGAATATCAGTTCATTTCAGTTCGGTCACTCAGTCATGTCTGACTGTTTGTGACCCCATGGACTGCAGCACGCCAGGCCTCCCTGTCCATCACCAACTCCTGGAGTTTACTCAAACTCATGGCTATTGAGTTGGTGATGCCATCCAACCATCTCATCCTCTGTCAACCCCTTCTCCTCCCGCCTTCAATCTTTCCCAGCATCAGGGTCTTTGCAAATGAGTCAGTTCTTTGCATCAGATGGCCAAAGTATTGGAGTTTCAGCTTCAGCATCAGTCCTTCCAATGAATATTCAGGACTAATTTCCTTTAGGATGGACTGGTTGGATCTCCTTGCAGTCCAAGGGACTCTCAAGAGTCTTCTCCAACACCACAGTTCAAAAGCATCAATTCTTCAGCACTCAGCTCTCTTTATAGTCCAACTCTCACAGCCATACATGACTATAGGAATATAGCATCTCTCTTTTGCAGGTCAACTTCCATATACTTTAATAAAAGTTTTGAGTTTATTTACTTCTTAAAGGTCTTGTGTAATTCTGTATACATCTATTGTGTATTTAAGCATATGGTTTAACATCAGCAGAAACTTCTGTTATATGTTCTGGTTGAATGTTGGTCTAATTTAGGAAACATACTGATCTATGATTTTATTTTTAACTGGTTTCGTACTAAGCAGAGGACATACCGAAGAGGGATTATTTAAATGTGGGCCTGGTGGGAGCTGGGGGTCAGAGATGCCTCCAGTAAGACAGAATACCTGGATATGGATGCTTTGTCTTTCAACTTTTGTTCCTCATACCGTTCAGCGTCTTTCTGAACACACCATAGAAACTCAGTAAAAACTTTTGTAAAATGAGTTGGTTGGTTATTCAAATAATCCCTTTTGATTTCTGCTACTCAGTGAGACTGGGAAAGGAAGAATGGAGGGAAATATTGGTTTCCATGCTGTACGCTTTGGGACGTTAGAATATCTAAGCGCCTAACGTTTGCTGAGTACTGTCGGCTGCCCTGGCCCAGGCACGAAGCACACACCCATGCATTTCATCTCCACAGTGTGCTTGTGAGCTGGGTATTTCATCATCCCCTCAAGAGCTGGCGTGAGAGAACGCCAGCAGTTTGTTCCAGCAGAGGTGGGCAGGGCCAGACTTGGAAGCCAGTCGGTGCTGTACCATAGCCCTTCTTCCCAAGCTGAGTTATGTTAATTCACGAAAGTCCCATCCAATGAATTAAGTGAAATTATAGTGGCCATGGCAATGCGACATGATATTGGTAAATGATATGACTTTTTATTTTTTTTGCTGCTGCTAAGTTGCTTTTGTCTGACTCTGTGCGACCCCATAGACAGCAGCCCACCAGGCTCCGCTGTCCCTGGGATTCTCCAAACATCAAACTTTTATGCTTTGGATTCAAGGCTAAAGACAGCCTGTAGAAGAAATGAAGAGGTTTACATGCCTGTTGAACTCTTCATCAAACTCTGTGTAACTTAGTCACCTTCCCTTTCTGGCTTCAGTGTCATCATCTGAAAAATGGGGGTGGATTACGTAAACTTTAGGGAAATTTTCAATACTGTAACCACCTGTGATTATGATACAACCTTCTGTTCTCAGAAGATAGGCTGCCAGACCTACTGTTCAAATGAATGTTCATTTGACACTGACTATATTTTTATGCTGAACATAAAGCTTATTTTAAATAAATCATTTGTTTAACAAGCTCTTCTTGCCATTAAATTCTTTCCAATTTTTATTAAAATTGAAAATTTGCTCCTCTAAAGCATCAAGGCACATCAAATGTAAACTTTCATATTTGCTGATTTATAGACTCACTAAATTTTAGAACCAAAAAGGATATTAGAAAGTGTCCAGCACAGATAAGGAAACTGAAGCTCAAAGATGCTGAGTTACTTCCTGAGACCACATGATAGTTAGGTGACAGGAATGTGATATAAACTCATGTTTATATCATGACAGGAATGTGATATAAACTCAAGCTTCATGACAGGAATGTGATATAAACTCAAGCTTCTAGCTACAGCCTGTATAGTTATGTCCATTATTTTCATGGTAAAAACATTTGACTAACAGAGGCCTGAAACACTGAAGATGTTTCTAGGGAAGGGATAAAAAAAGGAGTGTGTGGTTTTCAAATTTTGATAACTTTAAAGGACAAACAAAAAACTTGCAGTTTAATATCATTGAGTGTATCCTTCATATACTGAGGACTTCATCAAATCAGTAAGATCAACATGTACATTTTAAATATCAACCAAAACATATTTAGAAGGCATATCATAAAGGAAGAAATATAAATGACTTTAAAAACTAGGATGGATGGAACAGGCAAAGGGGAAAAAGACGTGTAAACCACCAGTTATAAATAAGTCACAAAGATGTAACGTATAGCTCAGGGAATATAGCTCAGTCAATAATGTTATAATATTGTGATAATTTTATATGGTACCTGATCTATAAAATATAAAATCGGTATGTTGTACATCTGAAGCTAATATAGTATTGTAAGTCAACTTCAATAAAAGAATAAAGATGATCTAATGAAAAAAGAAGTTAAACTTCTATTAATCTGTAAATTAAAACAACTAGATACCATTTTCCAAACTATCAAATAAGTCAAGATTAAGATAAAGATAGCACAAACAGGGAAATAGACACCATCATGCTTTCTGTTTTTAGCAGAGTCATTTGGCAGTGCTTATCAGGAGTCTTAAATTTTTACACATCCTTTGTACCAGGAGTTCACTTCTCAGAATTTATCTTGAGGACATGTTATGGTTATGCATAAATATGTCAATATATAGATGTTTATCCACCTTTTGTGGATAAAGTAGAGAGTGATTGAAACAATGTCCAATAGTGATTGAAACAATGTCCAATAACAAGAAACTTGTCAAGTGTCAATAGTGTTAATCCATGTAATTTAAAAAAAAAGGAGTCTGCAATAAAAGAGAAATAAATACTCGCTGTATTATTCTGTGTACAAAAAGCAAGCTGCAAATGGGGTGTTAAATGAAACCCCCTGTTTGAAAAATTGCATCAATGTTTGGAAATTTAACCTCCACATTTAAAACTGGCTATGGATTATGAATGATTCAAAATTTTCTACCTGTCTATATTTCTTTATTTTTCTATAATGGCAATGAGTTATTTTCATAACACTAAAAAGAATTAAGTACTTGGATTATTTCCAAAGACATTTAAATGATTTAAAGAAACTTATTTTTTCTTATACCTTACTGTTTTATGTAGAGAGGTTGTTGATTAAAAACTGCTACGTCAATTGTTTGGCAACTTCTACCCGAAGGAGATTGAGTCTGAGTTCAAAATCTAGGCAGTATATGATCCCAAAATAAAACGTTGTGTACTAGGACAAGTCCTTGTATAAGGACAAGAACAAGTCCTCTCTCTAAGGAGATTTTGTCACTCACCAATGGGCACAACTCTTATACTATGTAACGAATAGACTCATGGGCAGAAGGGCAATTATGTGGGCATGGATTTATGGATGTCAGCTGAAGCAAATTTGTTCAAGATTCTCTCTGGTTTAGGCTTAGTGATAAGTTCATTATAAAACTAAAATCTCAAATACATTTTGAATTACTTAATCTAGAAATATGTTATCTTTATGTTCCATTCTTCTATTATAATAAAATAGTTTGGGTCTGACAGTCATCTTTTGAAATTAAAACATGATTTAATGAAATAGCATTTTCTAAGCTTTAAGTGAATCAAACATTTGGATTAGCGTGTTTAAATTAAATTTTTTTCTTTTGCTTTTATTAGTAAGCACAGTCTGTGTCATTTCTAATTCTGCTGTGCTGTGCATTGAGCTTTGTTTTGGAAGTGAGATGGGAGACTTCTCAGCATTTTATCCTGTTCTCTTGGTGGCACTTAAGCCTCTAATTGCCGAAACCCTAACAGTGATATTTGTGTTTATCTGCACTCATAAAACAAGGCAATCTCCCAGATCTAATGTGAACTTTACTTTTCTGTATCCACAGTGCCAAGTGCACTTTCTGTTGGTTTTGGGGAGATGTAATTAACTCAGATGTAGCAATGGATTATTTGTATAAACAGGGCTTTAAAGCGCTAGAATGTCTCATAGAAATGTGACATCTAGTTTGAATGCAAGTGCCGGATCTTGCTTTGAAACGTCACAGGGAATATGAGCTATGGGGGCTACCAACAGACTTCTGGCCTAAATTCCTTTCCTCCCACACTCTCACTGTTGTGTCATCTCGTTAGTTTTGCGTCAGATTCCAGAATGAGAGGTATGCTTTTCTGCTAGGAGAAAATTAAATTCCGTCAAATGTAAACCCAGAGCCACCTTTGGCCACATAATCACCATCTTCTCTCATCTCCTCTGGTCGAGTCTTTGCAGCTCTGGTACCCAGGGCTGTATTAGACTCAAGCTCATGTAGATGCTCAGTCATGTCCAACTCTGTGTGACTCCATGGACTGTAGCCTACTAGGCTCCCCTGTCCATGGGATTTCCCAGGCAAGAATACTGGAGTGGGTTGCCATTTCCTTCTCCATTAGACTCATGATGAGTTGTGAAATCCTGTTTATCCTTCGGGGCTCAGTGCAAATACTACCTTTCTCCAGGGTAGAACGAAGAGTTCCCTCATCAAGCTCTTGTAATGTCTTAAAGATCCATCTTTTTACGTACTTTTCACCTTGCGTGGCACTTCATCTTAATCCTCTATCTCTACATCTATACTGTGAGTTTCTCATCTTCCTGAGGGCATTTGCACATTTGTTCTCATTTGCTCAGTCATATCTGACTCTTTGTGGCCCCATGGACTGTAGCCTGCCAGGCTCCTATGGCCATGGAATTTTCCAGGCAAGAATAACTGAAGCAGTTTGCCATTTCCTTCTCCAGGGGATCTTCCTGACCCAGGGATCAAAACCGTGTCTCTTGTGTCTCCTACATTTGCAGGTGGGTTCTTTACCACTGAATAATCAAGGTTTATTTAGATTATTATCTTCAGTGCCCACCCCATGGTCATACTCAATGAATATTTACTACTTAAAATGAGCAGAGCTTCAGACATTTCCCAGTCTGCTTTTTTGTACTGCTTTCTGCATCTCTCCAAGAGAATCCTTCTCCCTTGCCTTCACTCCCCAAAGCCAATCTTGCCTGTTCTTCTGGCTTTTATTCCTGATGATGCTATAGGCATCCCTACAGGAAAGTAAATTTATTTCACCAAGTATAAGAAAAATTTATGTTGTACCAATTCAGAGAAAGTAAGAGCTTCTTGCTTTCTGGTATACACTGGGGTCTAAAAGTGATTGATGTGATAGGGCTGGCTTCCCGTATTCTCAAGGATGGCTGTCATCTATTCTTTGCCCTAAGGGACCCAGGAGTGACAGGGCATGACAGTGAATAAATAAGTCTTCTTTCTACTAGGACTTCTACCATTGCTGCCATTGGAATTAAGTGGAGTATACTGTTGCTGAATCATAGGCTGACTCTATTATCTTACATTAAAAAAATGATTAGGTTGGTGCAAATGTAATTGTGGTTTCAGAACCTGAATTTTAAGTCATTAAAACTAAGCTCAAGCACATCTTTATTAATCAAAATAGGAACCACTACAGTCAACACACTTTTGCCAATGAGAAATAAGTTTATTCTTATAGCATAAAAATCTGTGCTTTGGGATTTGATGCAGTCTCGGAAAGCATTTTCTGTGTCCTGCTGGTTGTGGAAGTGTTTTCCCTGAAAAATGTTGTCGAGATACTGGAGGAAGTAGCAGTTGCTTGGAGAAAGGTCAGGTGAATATGGTGGATAATGCAAAACTTTTTAGCCCAATTTGTTCAACTTTTGAAGCGTTGATTGTGTGACATGTCATCAGGAGCTGTCGTGGAAAAGAATTGGACCCTTTCTGTTGATTGGTGCCAGCTGCAGGCTTTGCAGTTGTCAGTGTACCTCACTGATTTGCTGAGCATACTTCTCAGATGTAATGGTTTCAGTCGGATTCAGAAAGCTGTAGTGGATGAGACCCAGCAGCAGACCACCAAAGAGTGACCATGACCTTTTTCTCATGCAAGCTTGGCTTTGGAAAGTGCTTTGGAGCTTCTTCTTGGTTCAGCCACTGACTTGGTTGTTGTATGAAATCCACTTTTCATTAAATGTCAAAATCTGATCAAAAAATGGTTTGTTGTTGTTGCCTAGAATAAGAGAAGATGACACTTCAAAACAATAATTTTTTTTTTATTTGCAGTCTGCTCATGAGGCACCAACTTATCGAACTTTTTCACCTTTCCAATTTGCTTCAAATACCGAACAACCATAGAATGGTTAACATTGAGTTCTTTGGCAACTTTTCATGTAGTTGTAAGAGGATCAGCTTCAGTGATCCTCTCAATTGGTCATTGTCAAATTCCGATGGCCAGCCACTGTGCTCCTCCTCTTCAAGGCTGTCACTTCCTTTTGCAACATTTCTTGAACCACCACTGCCCTGTATGTTCATTAGCAGTTCCTGGGCCCAATGTGTTGTTGATGTTGTGAGTTGTCTCTGCTGCCTTACAAACCATTTTGAACTTGAATAAGAAAATTGCTGGTATTTGCTTTTTGTCTAACATCATTTCCCTAGTCTAAAATAAATATAAAATAAACAGTAGTAAGTCATTAGCAAAAAGAGATAAAGTGAGAAATGTGCATTCAAATGATGTATAACAGAACTGCATTTAAGAATGTATTCCAATATTGAACAGCAAAGTTCAACAATGCGAAACTGCAATTACTTTTGCACCGATCTGATAATACATCTTGTGGGCCCAGCAGGCCAGCAAGGATGTAGAAGGCTGTGTGCTGATGAACCACATGGGGACATTAGGTAAATAGGACCTTAGTGTCACTCTCTGCTTCTGCTGCTCCTGGGAAGACCACGTTGTCACTGTTCATCTCCTTAAGCCATTTCTATAGCTCCAGCCTCACTTAGCAGGGCTGTGGCTTTGGACTCATACAGTCCTGAATTCGAATCTTGACTCTTCTTTTTATTCACTTAGGGACTGTGAGAAAATTACTTAATTTCACTGTGACTCTGAGTTTCCTTTTCTGTATTGGTTAATTTTCATGTAAACTTGACTAGGCTAAGGAATGTCTAGATAGCTGGTAACACAGAACTTAACATTGTGTCTGTGAGTGTGTTTAAATCCGTAAACGAAGTAGAGAAAATCCCCCTAACCAATGTGGGTGGGCATCTCCAAACTGTTGAGGGTTGAAATAGAACAAAAAGGCAGAGGAAGGGGGAGATTCTTTGTCTCTTCTTGAGCTGGGATTTCTGTCTTCTCCAGCTATTAGACATTGGAGCTTCTGGTTCGTGGGTCCTCAGACTCTGAGACTGATACCAGTGGCCCCTCATGTTCTCTTGCTTTTAGCCTCAAACTGGGAGTTATACCATAGGCTCCCTTGATTGTTAGACCTTCAGGATTTTGACTAAATTCATCACTTGTTTCCCTAGTTCTCCTGCTTGCACATGATAAATCGTAGGACTTCTTGGCCTCCATAATGGCATGAACTAATTCCTCTAATAAATCTCCTCACACACACACACATACACACACATCCACACACAGACACATGTATAGATCCTATTGGTTCTATTTCTCTGGAGAATCCTGACTAATAACCTGAGCTATCAGGGAAGCCCATATAATAGAAATGATAATATTATTTACTTCATAGAAATGTTTTGAAGACTAAGTTAAATTGTATTATATGTGTTAAAACCTTGGTAATTATGAACACTTAAAAATATTAGCTGTTATCGATAACGAATAAATTGTCATTTGGTTTCCTGTGAAGATGTGGATTAGCCATGGCATCATTATTACAAACATGGTCTGCCTGGTGTGTGTTTTTACACAGCATTTCAACCAAGTTCTCTTTATGCCTGCTGACATCTGGTAAAATGTTATATTATTGATTTCAGAATCCTATTATGTACCAAATAATGAACCTGAGTGTAGGGAAGAATAAAATGCAATAGAAGAAAATTCTTGAATTGTCTAGGATCTCCTCCATTATTTCTGCTGGCAGCAGTTGTATTTGTTGACTTTCCTCTTTTTTCCTGCCTGAACCATCTTTGGCATAGAAAACCTGATACCCAGCCTGACACATCTGGTAGATTCATCAGTTCTTCCTATTCTGTGCTCATATCACTGATTTAAAACCTGCTTGTTAAATAGTAAACAGGCTGGACAAGGTCTTTGCTTTAATGGGACTTATATTCTAGTGGAGACAGATAGGGAGCAGGTAAGCATGTGAAATGTGTGTGTGTAAAAATTTCAAGTCATGATAAGACACTAACAAAATCAACTAAAGTAATGGTTAGGGTGGAGTGTGGAGTAATGGTCGGGGGTGGCGTGTGTGGGTAGGGCTTACTTTATTGAACAAGGACATCATGGAAGGTTTCACTGAAGAAATAGTCTTTCTGTCTACTGAAGGGCTTTGAAAGGTAACATTTTTACCAGGTAAAAACAAGAGGGAAAGCTGCCACACTGTAGAATTTTAGAAAGTGAGGCTTCAGGGTCAAAGTTTTGGTCTCCAAATTCAAATCTGCTCTTTACTGATCTGACTTTGGATAAAATATTTATCCTTACTGTGTTTAATTTGCTTACCTGAAAAAGGGGTTTGCTGTAAAGATGAAATGAAATACATTTCTTAAATTGATTGATGTGGCACCTTGCTCAGGAAACTTTAGCTAGCATTAACACTTGCAAAGGGCTTACTGTGAGAAGGAGGGACATAGTTTTCTCTAAAGCAAAGTTCCCTTTTTCGTACCCTGTGGAGGAGGTTGTGGAAACTGGCAGTCGTGGGATTAGTGCTGCTTCCCCTTTTGTAACGCCTTTCCATTTTGACTGGTCAAAGTCTGAGATGTTCATGGGGCCATGTTTCACTAGTAAATCTATTCTCTGTTCTGGAAGGATGGGCTTCACTCCTTTGAAGTAACCACACACCCTCCCCACCCTCTAGCCTTAGGATCCACCGGATAGAAAGTGATTTAGGCAGGACTTGGTTCAGGCCAGTCATTCTTCCGTTTTGCCTCTTGTAACTGGTTAGTCTATTATTTTCAAGGCAGTTTCTGGTATCTAGATCTACTTTGTCTGGTATGATAGCTATAAGCAGCATGTGGCTCTTGACAGTGAAACAGGAAGGAAGTCACAAACTTTAAAAGAGTTCCATAGCCTGAGGTCACTACATAAACTGATTACAACTAAATGGGTCTAATATGGCAGACAAGTCCGACTTCCACTAGACCTTGGGTCTCAGTATTTGTGACCTACTTCCTGAAAAATCTCTGCCCCTTCCCCATAGTGGTTGATATAATCTTTCCACTTATTAATCTATGAAGTTTGTTATTGTTGTTCAGTTGCTTGGTCATGTCTGACTCTTTGAAACCCCATGGACTGCAGCTTGGCAGGCTTCCCTGTCCATCACCAACTCCCAGAGTTTGCTCAAACTTATGTTCATTGAGTTGGTGATGCCATCCAATCATCTTGTCCTCTGTCATCCTGTTCTCCTCCAGCCTTCAATCTTTACCAGCATCAGAGTCTGTTTCAAAGAGTCAGCTCTTTGCATCAGGTGGCCAAATTGGAGCTTCAGCATCAGTCCTTCCAATGAATATTCAGGACTGATTTCCTCTAGGATGGACTGGTTGGATCTTCTTGCAGTCCAAGGGACTCTCAAGAGTTTTCTCTAACACACCACAGTTCGAAAGTATCACTCTTTGGTACTCAGCCCTCTTTATGGTCCCACTCTCACATCTGTACATGACTACTAAAAAAACCATAACTTTGACTATGTCCCTTCAGGAGGAACTAGGAGACCTGTGACTTTTGTTCTAATCGTGAACTGCTTGAGCCTGTTCTTTGGAAGTCTTGGAAAGCCTAGGAGATGAAAGGCTTTTTTCAACAAATAAGGAATAGGGGGCCAGAGAAGAATTTTGTCCCCCAGAAGACCCATAGCATCTGTACTTGGTTTCAGTATGAGTGTAAAATACACAGCAGATTTTGATGAATGTGAAAAAAGTAAAATATCTCAATTTTTTTATATTCATTACAATTTGGGGTGATATTTTGAAAATAGTTAAATAAAAATTTATTACAATTAATTTCACCTTGTACACTTTTAAAAAAGTAGTTACCAAAATAATTAAAACTATGTAAGTGACTAAGATTTGAGGCTTACTATATTTCCTTTCAATGATGCTGGTCTAGGAATATGAGGATTATAGG
>NW_011494960.1:3766372-3777768 GCF_000754665.1 Bison bison bison | reverse complement strand
CTATGCATTGGATCCCTTTTGGCTAATGCTCTTTCCCTACTTTACAAACTAACTAAAAATGAAAGAATGTAGAAAGAATGAACTGTAGGCCACTCATCCCTAAGAAGTATGAGGAACTATATTCCTACATCAGCAGATGGACTGAAGTTCCGTTCTGGCCATAAGCATTGGCGGAGTTAGCACAGACCCTACAAGTTAAAGGGCACAGCTTACAGCAAGACTGCTTTCCTTTCATGGCCATCCTTAGGTTCAATAATTCACTAGAACAAGTCAAAGAAGCCAGGAAAGTTCTGTGTTTATAACTACAGTGTATAAAGGATAAAAATCAGGAACAGCTTAATGAAAAGTACAGGGTGCAGTCTAGGAGCATCCTAAACACAGAGCTTCCATATCCCAATGGAGTTGGGATGTGTTACCTTCCTGGCACATCAGTGTGTTTACCAACCAGGAAGGCCCGTGAGCTTTGTTGTACAGAGTTTTTATTGAGATTTTCTTATGTAAATATGATTAATTGAATCATTGGCTACGTAACTGAAGTCAGTTTCCAGCCCTACTCCTCTCCCTGGAGGTCATATGGCTCAGCATTTCAACCCTTTGATAAAATGGTTGGGCTTTCTGGTGACTAGCCCCCATCCTGAGGTTATCAAGGGGCCCACCAGGAGTCATCCCATTAGCATAAACTCAGGTGTGATATGGAACCTCAGGAATAACAAAAACACTTCTATTATTTAGGGAATTCTAAGAGTTTTAAAAGCCCAGTGCCCAGAATCTGGCACAAAGACCAGATAAATTCTTTATTACAACAGACTGAAAAGTCCAGGGTGGGAAGAACAAATAGACCAATTCATCACTTAACTGGTGTTTATTGAGCTGCCAGGAATAGTTCTAGAAACTTGAAATATATTGTGAACATCAAATATCCCTGCTCTGTTGGAACTTATATTCTAGCAGGGGCAGACAGACAATAAACAAAAACCCAACAAACCTACTATAAAAACTAGAGCCAATATTAGAAGATGATGCCCTGGGTAAAAGCAGAACAGGGATCAGCAGTGCTGGTGTGGTTGGTATGGCAGTGATAGGTCATGACTTATATGGTGTTCAAAGTAGGTCTTGTTAGAGGCTGACAATGAAGCAGAGACTTGAAGGAGGTGAGGGAGTTAGCCCAACATAAATCTTAAAGAAGTATGTTCCAAGCCAAGGGAATAGCCAGTGCAAAGACCCAAAGGCAGAAATGTCTGGATGGGTTAGGAAACCATCAGAAGGCCAGTATGAACAGAACAAGAAGAGAAAATTAAGATGAAAGAAGCGGAGAAAAATAGAGGGAGCAAGGGACCAGATTGCTCCCTGGGGGACCTAGTAGACCATTGATGGAGACGTTGAATTTTATTCTGTTTGAAGTCTTCCACTGGAGAATTTTGAGTAGAGGAGTAACATGGCATGGCTCCTTTTGAAACATACTTAGGCTGCTATGTAAAAATTGACTATAGCAAGCAAGAATAGAAGAGAGACCTGTTTGGAGACAGTTGTCATTCTCCAGGAAGGAGATGATGGTTGTTCAGAATAGGGTGAGAGCAGAGGGGGTGGTGGAGAGAGCAGAGGAGGTGGTGAGTTCTGGGTATGTTTTGAAGGTAGAATTAATAGCATTTCCTCAAGTTGGAGAGTGAGGGATTGAGTGGTCCAAGGTGAGATCTGGCCCTGGATACCTTCTAGGTTGTGGTAAGGAGTTTAGGTTTTATCCCAACTGCAGTGAGAAGTCACTCAAGAGCATAAGCAGAGGAGTTCTGTGATTACATTAGTATTTTACAGACATCACTCTGAAAGGTTTTTATAGGAAGGGTAGGAAAGGGAGAAAGAGTAGAGGATGCTGGGGGCTGGGGAGGTGTTTTAACTCCTTGTAAATGTTAAGTGTTCATACCATGGAATTCCTAACCCACTTCATATTAAGCAAATTAAAATGCACCCACATCATCTCTTAAATAACAATTTTTATGTAATAATTTTAAAGGAATTTATTAGTTTTTCTTTTGAAATTTTTGACCTTTGTCCTGGGTTACACATTTAATCCATGAATAACTTTAACTTCTCAACAGCCATTATGCAAACCTAGAATAAGTGAGAAAAATCTCACCTACAAGTTATTATCAGATGTGAAGATATTTCTGCAAATGTGGATTTTAATAATTTGTAAAATTTACATAATGGTATGTTTTGCAGACAAATTAACAGTTATTCATATTGATTGTGTAGTTTCCTCTTTGTATTTTTGAGCACATACTCCCCCCCTCCCACTGCCCTGACATCTTAAAGATTTTTATAGGCTCCTAAAAAAGCTTATAGGCTCAAAGCCTAATGGATTAAATGACCCTGGATAGCAGGAGGACAGTTAGGAAGCTGTTTCATCTGAGAGGCACGTTTTAAAAGGATTCAGTTCCCGCTGGCTTCATGATGTCAGGATTTTAGAGAAATTCAAGTATAGATGGTGTCCTTACTTTTGTTATGTAATTTCTACTTTTCTTTTTCAGAAGTCACCAGTCACCTTGGGTCTCTAGGACACACTGATTTTAGCTTTTCCAGAATCAATTGATGATTTTGCTCCTTGATTCAATTTGCTTTAATGTGATCTGTTCATATCCCCAAGGAAGTGTTTTCTACCCTGATTCAGTGAGGATGTCTAGAGAATTATTAAGAGGCTTCAAAAAAAAAAAAAAAAGTGCAAACCATTAATTTTGTTTTTACTACACTAGACAATAGATTTCTTTTTTATTTTCCTGGTAACCTGGTGTTGGATTGCATATATTCAAAGAGATGTCTAGTCCTAGATGTATTAGATAGGGCTAGATATTAACTGTGGAGTAAATAATTCTAAGGGGACACTGCTCATTTTAACTCTAAATTTACTATCAGTTATTATAAAACAGGGCTAAAGGTTTTGCAATGAATCTGGGAAGAAGCAACTTTTCCCCATTCGACCAGATAAGTGCTTGGTGATTAAATGTTCTTTTATCCTTTGTGCTATGAAAGAAAGAGAGGATATCAGTTAAAAAAAATCAAGCTAGTAATCTTCAAGGATCATGTATTTTTCCCTTATTGTCAAAAATGCTCTAGTTGGGACTCTGTAAACATTTTTTTTTGCCTTCGCTTGGAAACTCATCCATTTCCGCCCTAGGTGTCCTTAATTGATGTATAATTTCGAGGATTACAGTCTTATCTGATTTGTAGCCTTTTCCTGAGTGGAACTTCTGAAAGTGAACGTGAGAGTCGCTCAGTTGTGTCCAACTCTTTGTGACCCCATGGACTGCATAGCCCATGGAATTCTCCAGGCCAGAATACTGGAGTGGGTAGCCTTTCCTTTCTCCAGGGGATCTTCCCAACCCAGGAATCGAACTGGGGTCTCCTGCATTGCAGGCAGTTTCTTTACCAACTGAGCTATAAGGGAAGCCCAAGGAGAATTTCTAGTTCCCCTTTTAAATGAATATAGATAGTCAAATTTGATGGTTCTTTAGTTCTTATTTGCTCTGGAGCCTTTCTGGTAATGAAACAAAAGGCTTTTCAGGCTACATATGTGAATGACAAATGATGACATCTTTCCCCCCTTTTCCTTGCTTAGAGCTTCCAACCTCTGCATAAAGTTGTGATGCATCCTTGTTCTCTCAGGGTACCAGTTTCATCCTCTGATAAGGGAACCTTAACCGGCAGCCCTGGAATTGCATTCATCCTCTAATGATCTCACATTTTGTCTTGGCCGTGGACCATAGCAAGTGTTTTAACTCTCTGCTCTGACTGTATCAGTGCAGTTGGCAAAGGGATTATTTTTGCTTTTGTTTTTAATATTCCATGAAATAGTACAACATGGAATAGTGGGAAAAATATTGACTGTGGATTTACAGTTTTCAAACTGTAGCTTTTCCTCT
The DNA here is from genome assembly GCF_000754665.1 of Bison bison bison. Classification (NCBI taxonomy): domain Eukaryota; kingdom Metazoa; phylum Chordata; class Mammalia; order Artiodactyla; family Bovidae; genus Bison; species Bison bison. Next base: position 3,773,854 of record NW_011494960.1, on the reverse strand, counting down.
GTCTGAGTACTATTTAAATTCTCTTAGTGTTTATCAGCTTACTGATCTGTAAGATATCAGGTGGTATCATTCAATCATTCAGTGTGTGTTTATTGAGAACCCCTATATGCCAAGCAGTGTTCTAAGCACTGAGTGTATAATACTGAATAAAAATAGTTCCTGCTCTCTCGGATCTTTTTGTTAAGGCTAGAATGAGATAAGACTAGGATGAGGCTATCTGACATGTTGTAATACCTAAGTATTTATGTTACTTCCTTGACTCCCTTCCTTCAGAGTAAGAGATTAGATTAGTGAAAGTATGTTTAATTTTTTTATTGCTTAATTTCTGTTGGTTTGTTTTGGAATATGAAAGAGGAATTCATGGTGAAGTCACACTTTTTGAACTTGAGAGTCCCTAACAAGTAAGTACAATGATATCACATGATCAAGGGAGATTTCTATACAGCACATTAAGTCAGATATCCTAGATTCTGACTGCTTGTGAGATTTGGAAACTTCTAAATTTGCAGACTTAATATTTTCTGAATGTCTTGCATTCTAAAGTAGTGTTCTTTCTCCCTGGCCTAGCCTGGGATCAAGCACTCTGTCTCGAATGGGAGGGAGTAAGGCCTGTTCTGCTAAGGCCTTCCATATGTTGGGAGCAAGACAGTTGTCATTAGTCAGAGGAATACCTTAAAGAAGGTCCCTGATCAAGGAAGAAACTGACAAGTTTTACAGAGGGGAGGTTTGCTCTTTGTTGAGGAAAAGTGCATTCACGAAGAAGTCTGGAAACAAACTAGAAGCAAATGCCAAGTGCTAGAAAGGAGCATTGGCTTGGCATATACCACAAATAAGACACATTTCTGAAACTACATCATCATATTCTTTTCATCCCAGATTTGACACTTTCCTTGTTTTCAGTTAGTCCTTCCATAAAGGGTGATGTGTTCTTTCTGGTGTCGGGTGGACTTTGGGTGTATGCCAGACCCTTCAACAGGATGAGTGCAAGTTCCTTTGTAGGAAAGGCTCTGCTCTACAGGACAGAATAATGACATGAATGGTGGCTGACCTTTCTGGAGTGCCTACCATGGGCTGTGTTCTGTTCTATACCTCTTACATGTATTACCTCATTTAATCCTATAATCAATATTCTTCCCATTTTAGACATAGACATTGAGAGCTTGAGTTATTTACCCAAGTCCACTGAGTTAATAGAGTCAGCATTTAAAGCAGGACATTCTGAATTAGTGAAGGACAGGGGAGCCTGGCACACTGTAGTCCATGATGTTACGAAGAGTCAGACCTGACTTAGCAATTAACAAGTTCTGAGTCCAGAGTTCACACTTTTCTACTTAGTTCCATAAGCAGAGGATAACTCTACATGGATTAGAATCACTGACAGACCTAGAGTACATCTGAAATTGAACCATCACTCTCTCTGGGGCTTCCTTTCCTTTCCTCTTCTCTCCACTTCCTTTCCTTTCCTCTTCTCTCCACTTTTCAAAACACACACACAGACACACAGAAACACATATGTTCAAACATGCACATTTTCAAGAGTTTCAATTCTATATCAACTCAGGATAAATGGATAGTGCAGGTGAGTAGGGGCTGCTGAGAGTACAGTCAGTATCTCAGCTTTGAGGAGTCGAAAGAAGAAAAAAGAAAAGCCCTATGAACTGGTCAATTTGCTACTGACCAACAAATTCAGGAGTCCAGATGCTTGCCACAGTGTGTGGTCTGATTTGAGGTAATTCGAACAGATCAGTCTTGGGGCTGGCTGGATGGGGCAGGACTGCCTTTAGAATACAAGTTTGCCTGGACGAAAATCCCCAGGGTCTCTTGATGTGCTTGCTGCTGCTGCTACTGCTGCTAAGGCGCTTTAGTCGTGTGCGACTTTAGTCTGTGCGACCCCATAGACGGCAGCCCACCAGGCTCCACCATTCCTGGGATTCTCCAGGCAAGAACACTGGAGTGGGTTGCCATTTCCTTCTCCAATGCATGAAAGTGGAAAGTGAAAGGAAGTCTCTCAGTCGCGACCTCATGGACTGTAGCCCACCAGGCTCCTCCATCCATGGCATTTTCCAGGCAAGAGTACTGGAGTGGGTTGCCATTGCCTTCTCCACTTGATGTGCTTAATGTTTATTAAATAACTAAGGTTTTGGGGGCCTAGTGTGCTTCTGAACTAAGGTGATGGCAGCATGAATGGATAAGCTCTAAACATCCTTGGTGAACAGGCAATCCTTGGAAACTTAGGAGACCTAAAGCCTACAGAACAGAGCCAGACTGTCTTTCTTTCGAAATTTTCAATCTTGTGGAAGCACTTCATTTGGCTTTTACAGTCTGGAGTTTGAAAGTGGTGAATTTCCCTGTCCACTTGGCAAGAACAGAAGGCCTTAGAATGTGGAAACAGATGTGTTTGTTTTTTAAGCCCTCAGGATGGCTCCTTGCCTGGAAAATTACACAGCCTACCTTCCATTTGTTTGATGAGGGTTTCTAGAAGTTGTCAACATTCTTTAAATATCTCAAGAAGGGCCTCTTTGGAGTGTTACTGCTGGCTCTTGGCTTAATAATGTTACTCTGGGAAAGGGGGGTTGGGAGAGGAATTAAAGTGCAGAGGAAAACTTGTACATTTAGTCCATCAAGTCCCAACCTTTTGTGAAGTTGTGTAACCTGATATTTAATTAGATCTGTTCTTCCACACAGAGGGTTGTGGGGCATACACTTATTAAACTTGTAAAGATTAAATTGATTTTTGGTTTGCAGTGTTTTTTGGAGGATTTTTGCATTTTTTATTGCCATGATTCTTATGCTGGAGGCTGGAAATTACTAATTAAGGATCCGAGGAATATATTGGAAAACTACCAACTGTGGAGGCAACTCCACAACTTGCCTGCTTACTGTTGGTGTGACCCTGTTTGGGAAAGTTATTTAACCTCTCAGCTTTTTTCAGGTCACTGTAAGCTTCAAAGAAGAAGTATGAGGGCACAGTGCCTGACACAGAGTTAGGTACTCTTTGTATATTCACTTTATTTCTTCCCTTGTCACAGATACATAAGTATTCATAGATAAGTATGGTGCTGTCAGGGATTCCCTGGTGGCTCGGATGATAAAGAATCTGCCTGCAATGCCAGAGACCCAGATTCAATCCCTGGGTCAGGAAGATCCCTGGAGGAGGGAGTGGTGACCCACTCTAGTATTCTTGGGCTTCATAGGTTGTGCTAGTGGTAAAGAACCCGCCTGGCAATGCAAGGGATGTGAGTTTGATCCTTGGGTTGGGAAGATCCCCTGGAGTAGGAAATGCAGCCCACTCCAGTATTCTTGCCTGGAGAATCCCATGGACAGAGAAGCCTGTGGGCTACGGTCCAGGAAGCCGCAAGAAGTCAGACACGACTGAGAACTAACCCTTCTGCACTTCCGCATGGTGCTGTCAGAGATGATGTGGTCACTTAAATCGAAGGGATGAAATCATTTTCCTCCCCTGAATGGTATGCTTGTTCATCTCACACCCCCAGTAGCTTACTCATCAGGTCGGTCCAAGACTGTTTTATTGAAATAGCCTGATGCCAGAGGAAACTGATCAGGATTCCAGGGTGGAGCCTTGTGGTAGATTCAGTGAGAATAAAACTGGAAGCTGGCTATATATGAATATCTACAAATAGCCTTTCTACTCTGAGGCTTTCTTATTTAAGAGAGAGGGAGGGAAACAGCGAGATCTATTCTCTAGCACAGGAAACTACATTCAGTATCTTATAATAAGCTATTAAAATGGAAAAGAATATAAAAACAAATCACTTTTCTGTACACCAGAAACTAACACATTATAAATCAACTATACTGTAATAAAATAGATTTGAAAAAAAATTTTCAGGAGTTAAGAAGGTTTTGCAATTGATAAGACTGATGGTTGAGGGTCCTGATTTGAGCTTTCAATTAGAATTCTTTCTTTTCTTGGTGTTGGGAGGTCAGGTTCTCAAGGCTGCAGTTAGAGGCAAAAGAATTAGAAAACCAGACAATGAGGCCGATCCAAGAGTAGTGAGTCTATTACTGCTGTTTCAGGGGCTCCATGAGGGACCTGCTATTAAAATGGAACAACCCAGACATTTTCCTACTTTGCATAAAAGTACATTAGTACACAGAATGTGTTTGTTTGAAAGATATGCTTTCATGCTTTTTCTTAACTTTGGCATCTGCTGCTGCTTATCTCATGTAGAGCATGGTATGTGCTGAACATCCCAGTTCAGCACAGTAGGATTGGAATATATAATATTGCCATCATCATGACGAGTTGCAAAGAGCCCCATGACACTGGAACTTGTGTCTGAAGAAATTTGAGAAGTCACTGTCCAAGATCTGAGCCTGAAGATGCCTTAGACAGTATCTCCAAGTAGGAGAGATTCTTAATCACATTGGCTTTTCCATTTGCCAGGTGGATAATATCTGGCAATTTTTCCCTCCCTCATTTTGACAACTGGACTCCCTACCTATCCTGCTTGCCTAGAAACTGACAAACATATCTGCCAGTGTAAAGACACCCAGTCCTCTAAGAGCTCACCTTGCTTCCGGCCCTCCTTTCAGGTTTGCCTTGGAATATCAGCATAGTTAAGAGGTTAAGAACATGGCTTTGAAATTAGTGTCTTGGTATTAAATCCTGCCCACTCATTCACTGTGTACTCAGCAAATTTTTAGCCTCAGTTTATCATTCACAAAATGTAAATAATATTCCCTACACAGTAATTTTATTGTGAAGATGAAGTAAATAAATTAATCAAGATATATGTGTTCTATAGGAAGGGGATTGAATTTGGTTTGAACATTGCTATAAACCTGATACCCATAGCAGATACTGAGCACACACATACATCTTAAATGTCTGTGTAGGGTTTCTTCTCTGTCTGATGGCTCAGTGTATCTCACAATGATCAGGTACTCATCATGCTGCCCAATTGGTAGAAGTTCATGAGAAGCAAAGGAAATGGGGAGCCATGCTCCTCTCATTATCAGGGGAATAGGGATATCTTCTCATATATGCAGAAGAGAATGAATTTAAACTAACCATGAAGGTATCTTTATGAAAGCTTAGTCTATTAAGGTGTTTATCTTGGTATTATTAATAGAAGCCATCAGTGTCTCTAATGTAACAGGTGAACTTCTAGAGAGCTGATGCAGCTAATAGCCAGATGTCATACAACAGTCAAGTAAATAAATGTGAAAATTATTAAACGCAAGTGTAATGGCCTGGAATAGAAACACTGAGTGCTTGTAAATTACTCCATTGTTATTTGAAGGAAAGAACAATACAAGTTGAAATATTGAAACTTCGTATGTCACAGTTGTCTCACTATTATTGTCCTGCAGAGAGTGATCTCTGAATTTTATTTATAATTTTCAGCTAAGTTGTTTTTTTTTCCCCTTGCAGAACTGCAGAACTCTGACTTGGATTCTATTTTCATTTTAAGCATCAATAGTTCATTTTATCCGAGCTTTCTCTGCCCTGAAAGTTCTTGGTGTTTTCTGTGAGGAATATAGCACAGTAACAATTCTTTATACAGATGGGGGATATAAAAAATGACAGACTAAAGATAGGTGGTTAAGTTGTAACAAAACACGGCACATAAAGCTTGGCGAAGATTTATATAGGGAAGCAGAACTATGGTTCATGCCAGAGAAATCAGTAAAGGGAAGCTGAAAAAGGGAAGAGCGTATGCTTTGAAGCTGTAATCAGATGTAACTGCCTCAGGCAACATCAGTAAGGAATAACATGCCCTAATTTTGTCTTCTCAGAAGCAAAACGTTTCTTTTTCAGTTGATTATTCAGAATATGTGCCATTCACCATACGTGTATGTCTTTAGTCAGCAATGTGGCTGTGCCCCACATTTCATTAATGTGTATTCTACTTCCTATTCAGGTACACAGCATCCAAAACTATGCCTCTGACCTTTTCATCTCACTTGCTCTTTCTTCATCTCATAATTTATCTCATCAAAGCTCCTTGAACCTTTTCTTCTTGGGCAATCTCTCTCCCTGTTTCTCTCTGCTGTTGATTTGTAAGCTTCTCTTTTATAGATGACTTGGAGCCAACTCTTTCCACACCTGGAAGTTATACTGAAAGATTGTCTGGTCTCATCACCTGGGAAGCAGATAACAAATCTTAATCAGTGATAGCATTTTTCAGATAATCTTTGATAATCATCTTGGGCACCTTTGAATAGATTACTTAGAAGTGATATGGAGTCTTGATGCCTATGCTTGGGGCTAGTGCACTGGAACAACCCAGAGGGATGGTATGGGGAGGGAGGAGGGAGGAGGGTTCAGGATGGGGAACACATGTATACCTGTGGCGGATTCATTTTGATATTTGGCAAAACTAATACAATTATGTAAAGTTTAAAAATAAAATTAAAAAAAAAAAAAAAGAGGGTGCAATTTCCATGATGGCTTGAGTCTGTTTCCTGAATGGAAGAAAAAGTACACATATAAACCAATGTTTAATCTTTTGCAGTCTGAAAATTTTGGGAATTTGCAGTTGAATCTAGATGGATATCAGTAGGTGCATTTTATCTAATGAATGAGTTGATGATTTTCAAATTGATTTCTTGTGTAGAAGCCACCTTCTCAGATGCAAGTCCTAGTGGATGGGATGAGAACTTTGATGCATAAAACAGATGCATGGCATTTCAACTGTGTGCTCTCCAGGGCTACTTGGTGGCTTCTGAAGGTAATACACTAGCTTATAGAAGCAAATGTTGTGAGCAAGCATAGCCAGGGAAGGTTTCCTGGCGGATAGCTTTTCATCGGAGTTTTGAAGCCAATAAAGTGAAAGCAGCAAAAACAGTACAGTTTTATTGCTTCACATTTTAGTAATATATTTAAAAAAATGTTTTTATAGGTAGGTTTAGTCCATTAATTCAAGTGGTATAAATAGAGAATACAAAAACATTTCCCATTATCTATTGGAAAAGGGACTTCTAGGTAAAACCCAATAAAACTCAAGCTGGAGACAAATGGGCAACTAACTCCTTCTAGTAGCTGTTGAGTATAAAGTAGTCAGGGACTAAAAAAGACACACCTTTAGTATATAGTTGCAAACTAGATCAAGCCTGGGAAAACCAGTCTTTAAGCCTTATTAGTCGAGGATGAGTTTTTGTGGTAAATAGAATCTCTAGGAGATCCAGGACTTCGCTGCCTCCAAATGTGGTCCAGCGTCAGTGGCATCAGCATCATCTGGGAGTTTAATAGAAATGCAGAACCTTGGACCCTCCAAGTCCTACTGAATGAGTTCTGCATATAACACGACTGCAGATTCTTTGTAGGCACTTTAACATTTGAGAAGCACTAAAAGCCTCTTGATGAAAGTGAAAGAGGAGAGTGAAAAAGTTGGCTTAAAGCTCAACATTCAGAAAATGAAGATCATCTGGTCCCATCACTTCATGGCAAATAGATGGGGAAACAGTGAAAACAGTGTCAGACTTTATTTTTTTGGGCTCCAAAATCACTGCAGG
>NW_011494960.1:3756292-3766272 GCF_000754665.1 Bison bison bison | reverse complement strand
CAAGGCTATGGTTTTTCCTGTGGTCATGTATGGATGTGAGAGTTGGACTGTGAAGAAAGCTGAGCACCGAAGAATTGATGCTTTTGAGCTGTGGTGTTGGAGAAGACTCTTGAGAGTCCCTTGGACTGCAAGGAGATCCATCCAGTCCATTCTGAAGGAGATCAGCCCTGGGATTTCTTTGGAAGGAATGATGCTAAAGCTGAAACTCCAGTACTTTGGCCACCTCATGTGAAGAGTTGACTCATTGGAAAAGACTCTGATGCTGGTAGGGATTGAGGGCAAGAGGAGAAAGGGATGACAGAGGATGAGATGGCTGGATGGCATCACTGACTCGATGAATGTGGGTCTGAGTGAACTCTGGGAGTTGATGATGGACAGGGAGGCCTGTTGTGCTGCAATTCATGGGGTTGCAAAGAGTCGGACACGACTGAGTGACTGAACTGAACTGAATGAAAAAAGCATAAATATTCTTGTGTGGGTAGCCTATTTTGATGCAGCTGTATCTCACTGACCACTGACTATCACCTGAATCAGAATCAATTGGATAGCATTTTTTGAATCAGTTCTAATGAGGTGGATGAAACTGGAACCTATTTTACAGAGTGAAGTAAGCCAGAAAGAAAAACACCAATACGGTATACTAACACATATATATGGAATTTAGAAAGATGGTAATAATAACCCTGTGTATGAGACAGCAAAAGAGACACTGATGTATAGATCAGTCTTATGGACTCTGTGGGAGAGGGAGAGGGTGGGGAGATTTGGGAGAATGGCATTGAAACATGTATAATATCATGTATGAAACGAGTTGCCAGTCGAGGTTTGATGCACGGTACTGGATGCTTGGGGCTGGTGCACTGGGACAACCCAGAGGGAGGGTATGTGGAGGGAGGAGGGAGGAGGATTCAGGATGGGGAGCACAGGTATACCTGTGGCGGATTCATTTTGATGTTTGGCAAAACTAATACAATATTGTAAAGTTTAAAAATAAAATAAAATAAAAAAAAAACTATTAATGCAAGTCTGATAAATTAGAGGTTGGGAGTTGAGGTGTGGGGAGGCTGTAGAAATTTTGTGTAAGTTTCCACATTTCAAAAAGCTCCTCCAGACATTCTAGCAATCCAGGTTTGGAGGCTACTGACGTGTAAGACCAGAGCAGTGATTCTTTACCATGACTGCTCACTAGAATCCCTTGTAGTGTTTCAAAGAATGCAAGAGCCACTGATTTAATTAGTCTACAGTGGAGTTTACACATAAATGAGTATATCTCAATATAGCCTCATTGAGATAATAATTGGTTGTGGCTGTCCAGTTGCTCAGTTGTGTCTGACTCTCTGTGACCCCATGGACTGCAGCATGCCAGGCTTCCCTCCCCTTCACTAAGTCCCAGAGGTTGCTCAAACTCATGCAGCTCTGTTGCCCCCTTCAACACCTGTTCCTCAATCTTTCCCAGCATCAGAGTCTTTTCCAATGAGTTGGTTCTTTGCATCAGATGGCCAAAGTATTGGAGCTTCAGCTTCAGCATCAGTCCTTTCAGTGACTGTTCAGGGTTGATTTCCTTTAGAATTGACAGGTTTGATCTCCTTGAATTCCTAGGGACTCTCAAGAGTCTTCTTCAGCACCACAGTTCGAAAGCATCAATTCTTTGGCACTCAGCTTTCTTTATGGTCCAATTCTCACATCCATAGGTGACTACTGGAAAAACCATAGCTTTGACTATATAGACCTTTATCAGCAAAGTGATGTCTCTGCTTTTTAATATGCTGTCTAGGTTAGTCATAACTTTCCTTCCAAGGAGCAAGTGTCTTTTAATTTCATGGCTGCAGATATAATTTACATACCACAAAGTTCATCCATACATGAGTGTTTTTCAGAAGCTTTCTAGATAATTCCAACGTGCAGCCAAGCTTGAAAGTCCCTGGAAGAAAACTTGCAGGAGGTAATAACACTTCCCAGATGGAAGACATAAGAGATTTTGAATTTGGGCAGTGTCAGTAAGTGAAGGTAAGTGTAGACTGTATGAGGCAGTGATGTAGGGAGGAATTCAGAGAATTCTCTGAGGTTTAATTAACAGGATTTCATGATTAGTTTTCATGTGGTAGAAGAATAATTCAGGAGTCTAGGATTAGGTCAGTTTCCTTCGATGGACTTGGTAGATAGTGACATCTGTGAATTTTCCTATCTCCTTCCTATATGGGGCTCCTTTACATACAGAAATTAGGCAATGTGATGTATGAAACATTTAGACCTAGTATGACCAGATTCAACAAGTTACATTATTTACTGGATGGGAGACCCCTTCCAGGGCCCGAGCGTGGTCTTTCTTTAACACTCAGAAATGAATTGTCTGAAGAGACACAAATGCTGAGAAAGCAAGAGACTTTATTGGAAAGTGACACTGGAGTGGAGAGCATGAGAATAAGGGAACCCAGGGGAACTGCTGTGCCATGTGACTCACAGTCTCAGGGTTCAGAGTGATGCCGTTTGCTTTCTGGGTTGTCTTTGACCACTCATCTTGTTTTGGCCCATGTTTGGTCTGACTCAGGGTCCTTCCTGGTACAAAATGTATCTCTCAGCCAAGATGGATTCCAGTGTGAGGCTTTCTGGGAGGTGGCAGGACACATTATGGACTGGTGTCTCCTCCCTCCTTTTGGGTCCTCTAGAGTTCTCCTGGTTAGTTTTTGGTGGCAGCTTCATGTTCCTTATCAGGACCTACTATTGTGAGACAACTCATGCAAGCAGTTATTACTGCACCTGGCCAAGGTGAGTTGTTTTGGTCAACAGTCACTGACTCAATGGACATGAGTTTGGGTGAACTCCAGGAGTTGGTGATGGACAGGGAGACCTGGCATGGTGCAGTTCATGGGATCACAAAGAGTCGGACACGACTGAGCAACTATCACTATCATACCAAAGAAATTCTTGAACACTTGGTCTTGATGCCTTTTAAAATGTAATTAATGATACCTCTTTTTCAATGTGTTCACTGTTACACAAAACTTTTCAAGTATCTCCCTATAGTGTGGGTTAAGACAAATAGTACATGTGTTGCTCCACTCCAAATACTCTTCATTTACACACGCTGTTTCATTATAATGGCATGAGGAAGAGGAGGAAGTTTTATGTTTGAAGTAACCATGGGTGATCCATGCACAGATCAGTCTTTGCCAGGATCTTAGTTCTACAGTGTTGTTGACTTGCTTGACTCAGAGTCACAAGAATGTACACTTCCTGCAGTTTTCTCCTTATGTTTTTATTTTTCGATGATGGGTCATGTGGCACAGAATTTAGAATAAACACGATTATTGAGATTGGTAAGCAGAAAAATTTGGTCCTAGAACAAGACTCTATTACACTCTCTGATTATCTCTCTCTTGGGTTCTTATTGATTCTGGAAGAATTGCTATGAAGACATAAACAACTGACCTCTTAAACTGTTAACTAAAGATGACGAAGCAGTTTTTCCAGAGTCTAGAGGAAATTTTACTGACTCTAATGCTTATTGAGAAGGGAACGGCAAACTACTTCAGTATTCTTGCCTTGAGAACCCCATGAACAGTATGAAAAAGCAAAAAGATATGACACTAGAAGATGAGCCCCCCAGGTCCATAGGTGTCCAATATGCGATAGGGCAAGAGTGGAGAAATACCTCCAGAAAGAATGAAGAGGCTGGGCCAGAGTGGAAACAGTGCTCAGTTGTGGATATGTCTGGTGATAAAAATAAAATCTAATGCTGTAAAGAACACTATTGCATAGGAAACTGGAATATTAAGTCCATGAATCAAGGTTAACTGGCCATGGTCAAGCAGGAGATGGCAAGAGTGAACATTGACATTTTAGGAATCCAAACTAAAATGGATGAGAATGGGCTAATCTAATTTAGATGACCGTTATATCTACTACTGAGGGCAAGAATCCCTTAGAAGGAATGGAGTAGCTCTCATAGTCAACAAAAGAGTTCACAATGCAGTACTTGGGTGCAATCTCAAAAATGACAGAATGATCTTAATTTGTTTCCAAGGCAAACCATTCAGTATCACAGTAATCCAAGTCTATGCCTCAACCACTAATGCTGAAGAAACTAAAGTCGAACAGTTCCGTGAAGACCTACAGGACCTTTTAGAACTAGCACCAAAAAATATGTCCGTTTCGTCATAGGCGATTGGAATGCAAAAGTAGGAAGTCAAGAGATACCTGGAGTAACAGGCAACTTTGGCCTTGGAGTACAAAATGAAGCAGTGCAAAGGGTAGCAGCATTTTGCCAAGAGAACACACTGGTCACAGAAAAACCCTCTTCCAACAACACAAGAGACGACTCTACACCTGAACATCACCAGATGGTCAATACCGAAATCAGATTGATTATATTCTTTGCAGCCAAGGATGGAGAAGCTCTACACAGTCAGCAAAAACAAGACCAGGAACTGACTGTGGCTCAGATCATGAGCTCCTTATAACAAAATTCTGACTTAAATTGAAGACAGTAGGGAAAATCACTAGACCATTCAGATATGACCTAAATCAAATCCCGAATGATTACACAATGGAAGTAACAAATAGATTCAAGGCATTAGATTTGATAGAGTGCCTGAAGAACGGTGGATGGAGGTTTGTACCATTGTACAGGAGACAGTGACCCAAACTGTCCCAAACACAAGGAAATACAGGAAGACAAAATGATTGTCTGGGGAGGCTTTACAAATAGCTGGGAAAAGAAGAGAAGTGAAAGGCAAAGGAGAAAAGGAAATACATAAGCATCTGAATGCAGAGTTCCAAAGAATAGCAAGGAAAGATAAGAAAGCCTTCGTAAGTGAACAATGCAAGGAAATAGAGGAAAAGAATAGAATGGGAAAGACTAGAGATCTCTTCCAAGAAAATAGAGATATCAAGGAAATATTTCATGCAAGGATGGGCACAATAAAGGACAGAAATAGCAAATACCTAGCATAAGAAATGGAGAAGGCAATGGCACCCCACTCCAGTACTCTTGCCTGGAAAATCCCATGGACAGTGGAGCCTGGTAGGCTGCAGTCCACGGGGTTGCTAAGAGTCTGACATGACTGAACGACTTCACTTTCACGCATTGGAGAAGGAAATGGCAACCCACTCCAGTGTTCTTGCCTGGAGAATCCCAGGAATGGGGGAGCCTGGTGGGCTGCCATCTATGGGGCCGCACAGAATCGGACACGACTGAAGTGACTTAGCAGCTAAGCAAAAGAGATTAAAAAGAGGTGGCAAGAATACACAAAAGAACTGTACAAAAAAGATCTTAATGACCCAGATAACCAGGAAGGTGTGACGACTCACCTATAGTCAGACATCCTGGAGTCTGAAGTCAAGTGGGCATTAGGAAGTGTTACTGTGAAGGTGATGGAGGTTATGGAATTCCAACTAAGCTATTTCAAATCCTAAAAGATAATGCTGTTAAAGTGCAATACTCAGTATGCCAGCAAATTTGGAAAGCCCAGGAGTGGCCACAGGACTGGAAAAGGTCAGTTTTTATTCCAATTCCAAAGAAGGGTAATGCTAAAGAATGTTCAAATTGCCATAGACTTGTGCTCATTTCACATGTTAGCAAGGATTCAGCAGTTCATGAACAGAGACCTTTCAAATGTACATGCTGGATTTAGAAAAGGCAGAGGAACCAGAGATCAAATTGCTGACATCTGTTGGATCATAGAAAAAGCAAGAGAATTCCACAAAAGCTTCTACTTCTGCTTCATTTACTTCACTAAATCCTTTGACTGTGTGAATCACAACAAACTTTGAAAAATTCTGAAAGAGATGGGGATACCAGACTACCTTACCTGCCTCTTGAGAAACCTGTATTCAGGTCAAGAAGGAACAGTTAGAACTGGACATGGAACATCAGACTGGTTCAAATTTGGGCAAGGAGTATGTCAAGGCTGTATATTGTCACCCTGCTTATTTAACTTTTATGCAAAGTACATCATGTGAAATGCTGAGCTGGATGAAGCAGAAGCTGGAATGAAGATTGCTGGGAAAAACATTAATTACCTCAGATGTACCAATGGTACCAGCCAGATAGCAGAAAGTGAAGAGGAGCTAAAGAGCCCCTTGATGAAGGTGAAAGAGGAGAGTGAAAAAGCTGGCTTAAAACTCAACATTCAAAATACTAAGATATGGCATCTGGTCCCATCACTGCATGTCAAAGAGGTGGGGAAAAAGTGGAAAGATTGACAGACCTTATTTTCTTCAGGTCCAAATCACTACAGATGATGACTGTAGCCATAAAATTAAGACATTTGCTCCTTAGAAGAAAGCTATGACCAACCCGGAGAACATATTAAAAATCAGAGACATCACTTTGTAGATAAAGGTCTGTCTAGCTAAGGCTATGGTTTTTCCAGGAGTCATGTATGGATGTGAGAGTTGGACCATAAAGAAAGCTGAGCACCAAAGAATTGATGCTTTCTAATTGTGTCCTGAAGAAGACTCTTTAGACTCTATTGGACTTTAAGGAGATCAAACCTGTCAGTCCTAAAGATAAACAACCCTGAATATTTGTTGGAAGGACTTAGGTGAAGCTGAAGCTCTGATACTTAGGCCACACAATGCAAAGAGCAGACTCACTGGAAAAGACCCTGATACTGGGGAATATTGAGGGCAGGAGGAAAAGGGGATGACAGAGGATGAGATGGTTGGATGGCATCACTGACTCAATGGACATGAGTTCGAGCAAACTCCAGGAAATGATGAAGGACAGGGTAGCTGGACATACTGCAATCCATGGGGTCACAAAGAGTTGGCCCTGGCTTAGCACTGAACCACAACAAAGTCTCATAGACCCTTAACATCCCTCTTTAGGGCTATTTTAGGGCTATTTTTACTCTTCTTGTTTCTAGGACGTTCTTTTAGTGATAGGGTGTGCATAAGGGAAAATATGTACATGTGTTTGTGCATGTATTTCTTTTCATTTATACAAATGGAAGTGTATTATACATATTGTTCAATGCATGTGTGCTGAGTCACTTCAATTATGTTTGACTCATTTCGACCCCATGGACAGTAGCCCACCAGGCTCCTCTGTCCACGGTATTCTCCTGGCAAGAATACTGGAGTGGGTTGCCATGTCCTCCTCCAGTGGATCTTCTCGATGCTATGATCGAACCCATGTCTCCTGTAGCTCCTATATTGTAGGGAGATTCTTTACCACGATGCCACCAGGAAGTCTATACATCTTGTTAAGGTACCTCTTTTTCTACTTTACTATCTATGTTGGATGTAGTTCCATGTTGGTAACATACATACTCCTCTTATTCTTTTATTTGTCTACATTGTATTCCTTTGCAAGCTCTGGCATGATTTATCTAACAAGACTACTATTGGTGAATTTTCCAGTTGTTTCCAGGTTTGCTTCTTTCAAAAGTGTTTCAGTGGATATGCTTGAACTCATCCCTAAGAGCAAATAGTACCTACTCTGTAGAAAAAACAGCACAGCACATGTGCATTTCAATTTTTGTTAGATACTTCTAACTTGCCTTCAAAAATTTGTGACAATACTCTGTCTCATCGTTGGGATCTGCACCATCTGACTATACCTCATCTTTCCCTGGTCTTGCTACTCTCCTCTGTTAACATTTTCTCTTATCCATAACTTCTGATTCCTTTCTTTCTCTCTATGTTAATTCCTGTCATTAATCTTGATGATTTCAGTGTCTACTTGAATGACCCTATTGAACATGGCATATGTCAGTTCCATGAGCTTCTCATCTCCCCTTGCTCATAGCCATTCATGAACTCCTTCTCATGGTTTAAACAAAATTTTTTCGCTGATGATTTCCATGGAGATGCCTAAAGATTTGCCACTCAGCAGTCATCTAATATTTGACTAGTTAGCTTGCATGTTTTCTCTTACTTCTCAAACTTTCAGCCTTCCATGTTTATTCTGTTACTCTCACCATTAATTTGTGAGCTTAGTTGATACATCACTGAGAAAAACAGAAATTTCCAGAAGAGAACTACTTCATCATTCGTCCCTTGGATCCACCCAGTTCAGTATCCAAATGCTCATTCCTGTTGTAACAAGTGCCTCTTGACTGATCAAAGGCCAGTTTTCTTTCTGTGTGCCGCATCCCATGTCCTCTTTGCTTTCCTGGGACCTCACTCTGCATTCTGCATCATCAGTTTGACAGTCTCTTCAGCATCCCTTCCTTCAGTATACTATCTTATCTTTTACCCTATAAAAATTCCTATTTTGTCTATATCCTCTGACAGCCCTTGTTTCTATCTGTATGTCTATTCAAGGGCATTTCTCAGAATTGTCTCTATCGGCTATTGCCGATTTTTATATCTACTCTGTAACCGGTCACAATGCCATTTCCAGCCTACCACTTTTCTCTGAATTATGTGTTGCTAGATCCAGGGACCGCTCCCTGTTATCAGTTTATTGGTCTCCCAGCAGCACTTGACATTGGCTAATCACCATCCCTCTTCTTTGGACAGTTTTCATCTCTGTTTTTCTCTGATTATATATTTTCCTCTTTTCCTTCCCACCTGTCTGCTCACTCTTTATTTATCATTCTTGGAGGCTCCCCAGCTCACCAAACTCAAAATCTGAATATTTTCCAGCATTTTTTTTTGTTTGTTTTGGTTTCTTTTTTTGTTGTTGCTATAAATTCACATTATTGTTGTTGTTGTTCAGTCTCTCATTTGTGTCCAACTCTTTGAGACTCTGCATACTTCAGTATGCCAGGCTTCCCTGTCCTTCACTTCTCTAGGAATTTGCTCAAACTCAAGTCCATTGAGTTGATGATGGCATCCAAACCTCTCATCCTAATTCACATTAGGTGATGCCAATTTAATACTGTCAGCTTAAATCTTTCTGAGCTTTGAATTTGTATGGAATTGTCCAAGTCCTATTTGGACTCATACTGTAACCAAATCAGAACTTCTTAATTGCTACCCTAAACCTGTTCCTGGCTGTCTTTATACTATCTAACTGTATTAGACTGGTACATATCTGGTTCTGGGGCTTCCCAGGTGGCTCTAGTGGTAAAGAACCTGCCTGCCAATGCAGGAGATGTAAGAAATGAGGGTTCAATCCCTGGGTTGGGAAAATTCCCTGGAGGAGTGCATGGCAACCCATTCCAGTATTTTTGCCTGGAGAATCCCGTGGACAGAGGATCCTGGCAGGCCACAGTCCATAGGGTCGCATAGAGCTGGATACAGTTTTAGCATCTTAGCATGCGCACAAGCATCTGGTTCTACTGCTGGAAGCCTGGGAGTCATTCTTCATCAAGCAAGCCTCCTGCCAGCAACCCTGCCAGCAGTGTATCTCACATCTATCTACTTGTCCCTATGTTCAAGATGCCATTGTCTCTTCTGTGGACTAGTGAAATAGCCTCTCTTCTGCTTTCTACATTTTTCTTTTCTTCCCATTCTATCTAGTCTAACACCAAGCAGTCAAAGTTATCTTTGTCAAAAATAGATATCAAATCATGTGAGCACCAGAATTCCTCTGGCAGTCCAGTGATTAAGACTTCACCTTCCAAATCAGGGGGTTCAGGTCCTAACTGGGGAGGTAAGATCCCACATGCCATGTGGCCAAAAAACCAAAGCATAAAACAGAAGTGATATTACAACAAATTCAATAAAGACTTAAAAAAAATGGTCCATGTCAGAAAAAAAAATCCCAAATCATTTGAGCACCAACTATGTGTTAAGAAGTGATTTATGTGGATTATTTCATTTATTCCTCAGATGGTTTTATGAGGTGGGTACTACTCTTGCCCTTAGGGAGGTTAAGCAATTTGATCAAAGTCACACAGGTTGCAACTAAGGCGACTGAAATATTGTATCAAGATGACCATTATATCTATTACTGTAGGCAGGAATCCCTCAGAAGAAATGGAGTGGCCATCATGGTCACAAAAGAGTCCAAAATGCAGTACTTGGATGCAATCTCAAAAACAACAGAATGATCTCTGCTTGTTTCCAAGGCAAACCATTCAATA
>NW_011494960.1:3754898-3755162 GCF_000754665.1 Bison bison bison | reverse complement strand
TGAAAGTGCTGCACTCAATATGCCAGCAAATTTGGAAAACTCAGCAGTGGCCACAGGACTGGAAAAGGTCAGTTTTCTTTCCAATCCCAAAGAAAGGCAATGCCAAAGAATGCTCAAACTACCGCATAGTTGCACTCATCTCACACGCTAGTAAAGTAATGCTCAAAATTCTCCAAGCCAGGCTTCAGCAATATGTGAACCGTGAACTTCCTGATGTTCAAGCTGATTTTAGAAAAGGCAGAGGAACCAGAGATCAAATTGCTA
>NW_011494960.1:3747131-3754798 GCF_000754665.1 Bison bison bison | reverse complement strand
CAAGGAGAAATATCAATAACCTCCGATATGCAGATGACACCACCCTTGTGGCAGAAAGTGAAGAGGAACTCAAAAGCCTCTTGATGAAAGTGAAAGTGAAGAGTGAAAAAGTTGGCTTAAAGCTCCACATTCAGAAAACGAAGATCATGGCATCCGGTCCCATCACTTCATGGGAAATAGATAAGGAAACAGTGGAAACAGTGTCAGACTTTATTTTTTGGGGCTCCAAAATCACTGCAGATGGTGACTGCACCATGAAATTAAAAGACACTTACTCCTTGGAAGGAAAGTTATGACCAACCTAGATAGCATATTCAAAAGCAGAGACATTACTTTGCCAACAAAGGTCTGTCTAGTCAAGGCTATGGTTTTTCCTGTGGTCATGTATGGATGTGAGAGTTGGACTGTGAAGAAGGCTGAGTGCCGAAGAATTGATGCTTTTGAGCTGTGGTGTTGGAGAAGACTCTTGAGAGTCCCTTGGACTGCAAGCAGATCCAACCAGTCCATTCTAAAGGAGATCAGCCCTGGGATTTCTTTGGAAGGAATGATGCTAAAGCTGAAACTCCAGTACTTTGGCCACCTCATGCGAAGAGTTGACTTCTTGGAAAAGACTCTGATGCTGGGAGGGATTGGGGGCAGGAGGAGAAGGGGATGACAGAGGATGAGATGACTGGATAGCATCACTGACTTGATAGACGTGAGTCTGAGTGAACTCTGGGATTTGGTGATGGACAGGGAGGCCTGGCATGCTGCGATTCTTGGGGTCACAGAGTTGGACATGATTGAGTAACTGAACTGAACTGAGACTGCTTGATTCTAGAGCACACAGTCTGAACCACCAGCAATGCGCTTTCACAGAAATGTACCATTTTCTTGCTAACAGCGACCTGAACTCTTGTAGCTTAATACTTCATCTGTATTGCCACTGGGGACCTTGAAAATTACAGCTGAATTCTTTACAATGGTGATCATTTGTTTCTCTGGCACTCAACGTCAGGAGGAGTCTTGTTTTAGGCAGTTGAATTAGGACAAGCTTACTGGGGCTTCATTCTGAACTACAGAGCTCCATTCTGGTGAGCTCACCATTTTATGAGGCTGTTGTGGACTCAGTAAGGCAGGCAAACTTTCTTTCTCTGAAAGTACAGGTGAATTTAGCAAAGCACTAAAGTGATGCTGTAGAAATAACATATTTACATACCTTTTCTCTGCAACTACAGAGTATCCCACAGGTCTCTTATCAGTTAATTATAGTAATCAAAGATGTAGAGATAGACTGTTAGCATTAGATGACAATTTCCCCATGAAGCTTTTGCATAAAAACTAGCACCTTCAGTTCTTTCCTTCCAATCCATTCTCCCCATGCTGCCAATTTTATCTTTCTAAAATATAGTCAAGATTCAGCAAGTTCAATAAATAAGAATCTCTGCAGCTTTCTCCTGCCAGCTGAGCAAGGGCCAGATCCTTATTTTGGCTTTTCAGACTCTCCAGGATGGGGTTCAGCCTGTTTTCCCCAGGCTCATCTCTGCTTCTTCCCTTAATATACATCGTGTGTTCAGTTGCTGAGTCATGTCTGACTCTTTGAGGCCTCATGGACTGTAGCCCTCCAGGCCCCCCTGTTCTTGGGATTTTCCAGTGTAGAATACTGGAGTGAGTTGCCAGTTCCTCCTCCAGGGGATCTTCGTGACCCAGGGGTCGTACCCGTGTCTCTTGTGTCTCCTCTTTACCACTAATGCCGCCATACATTATGCTTTCAGAAATGAAAACTAATTGCTTTTCCCTACACAAACTCATATTTTTCTCACTCCATTTCTATATTCGCTTAGGTTCTTCAACCTCCAATTCCTTGCACTTCCCAGTGTCTGCATTTAAAAATCCTCATTTACGGTGTGAAAACATGGCACAGTGCTAGGTTGACATTAGATTATTGTTACTGTTAGCTACTCTTTCCACTGTTGCTATTGAGTTTCTAAGTTGTGTGTGCCTCTCGTGAACTCATAGATTGTAGCCCACCAGGCTCCTCTGTCTATGGCATTTTCCAAGCAAGAGTACTGGAGTGCATTGCCATTTCCATCTCCAGGGGATCTTCCTGACGCAAGGATCGAACTCGAGTCTGCTGCATTGCAGGCAGGTTCTTTACCACTGAGTCACCAGGGAAGCCTCTCTTTCCCTTACAGTATGACTTCTAATGACTTTTAGTGGAAGAGGGTCTCAGTAAAAGGGAGAGTAAAGCTTTCTAAAGGGATGGGGACTTTAGGGGTCCTTGGTTTAGATTAGTGGTCATGTAGAGAACAGAGGGACATGACCGAGCAACTTCACTTTCACTTTTCACTTTCATGCATTGGATAAGGAAATGGCAACCCATTCCAGTGTTCTTGCCTGGAGAATCCCAGGGACGGGGGAGCCTGGTGGGCTGCCGTCTATGGAGTCACACAGAGTTGGACACGAAGCAGCAGCAGCAGCAGCAGCAGAGAACGGGGGCTGGGCCACTTGGGACAGCTAGAGCCTCAGGGTTGGAGAATGTATATTCATGTGGAGATCACTGAATCCCCCAGACTGGTCAACTAGAGTGGACATATGGTCAGATCACAGGTGAAGTAGAGAGAAGGCAGAAGGTTATGGATGAGAATTAAGTGTGTATTATTATTATTATTTTTTTTAAACAGGGCTTTCGGGAAGGTTAGAAATGTTAGAGATTACTCAAAACCAGTAGTTGAATTATTTTTCGTTTATTGGCTTGGTCTGAAAAACCAGTGATTATAAAGGCTAAAATGCCAAGAGAAAATGAAACAGAACTGACTTATTTATGATGCTTGACTCAGAGATGTGTCAGCGAACTAGGCTATTGGAAAATACATTTGTAATTTTTAAAATGTGTACTGAAGAGCTGATGTCTTAGTATTTATGGTTTTTAGGACACCTATAATGTTACCATAAATCTACAGCACAATTGAACTCAGTGTAATAATGTTGGAATATTAAAAAAAAAAAAAAAATCAGAGACGAGGAACTGGTTAGGAGTATGGTAGATCTCAAATTAGATTGCCTGCATGTTGTTCCCCTGTGAGGCAGCACTTGGCCTGAGTCAGAAGCTATAGGAGGCATTTTGATCACTCTCCCTAAACTTGCCTGCTAAATTTCCTTCTATGAGAGACTTCTGGAAGAAACAGGGGCTTGGAGAAAGCAATAGCTTATTTCCGTGCATGTTAAGTCACTTTAGTTGTGTCCAACTTTTGCAACCCCTGGAATTTTCCAGGCAAGAATACTGGAGTGGGTTGCCACACCCTCCTCCAGGGGATCTTTCTGACCCATGGATTGAACCCACATCTCTTATGTCTCCTGTGTTGGCAGGTGGGTTCTTTACCACTAGCACCACCCAGGAAGCCCAACTTATTTCAGGGCATACTGCTAGTTGAGTTTCACGGTACCAGTGTCACCAGGGCGTATGCTCCTCCTCAGAGTACCTCTTGTTGACTGTTACATTATGAGTTGTGATAGCATTCAGGCTAATGGCACCCCACTCCAGTACTCTTGCCTGGAAAATCCTATGGACGGAGGAGCCTCATAGGCTGCAGTCCATGAGGTCGCTAAGAGTCAGACACGACTGAGCGACTTCACTTTGACTTTTCACTTTCATGCATTGGAGAAGGAAATGGCAACCCACTCCAGTATTCTTGCCTGCAGAATCCCAGGGACGGGGGAGCATGGTGGGCTGCCGTCTATGGGGTCGCACAGAGTCGGACACGACTGAAGCGACTTAGCAGCAGCAGGCTCTATCACAGGCAAAGTGGAAGGCGCATTCATAATGACCTCTAGTATAGACTGTTAAACATTTCCTTGCAAAGTCACACATGTGGTAACAGAAACATCCTGACAAGGTTGGAATTGGGCATCTATCATACAGCTTTAAACTGGGGCCTCATTATCAGTCCTCACTGCTATATAATATACTGTAAATTCATATCCTTTTTTTTTTTATAATTGCCAATGACTTGATTAAAATGTGTGATTATGTTACAAGTCTTATTCTGTGTTAGGTAAACATCATTACAGTTTTTATAATCCTATTTTGGAATTTCATTTTCAAAACATATACAAAGAGCCTCAAAAAATGGTAATGACTCGGCAGGAACGTTGCTTATGTTAGTGAAGGTTGTACTTTGCACAACTCCAGGGAGTGCTGTTCTCAACTTAGGTGCTATAAATGTATATTGTTACTGTGATTTTCAGGTAGGTGGCATTGAAATGTCATGAGAAAATCAGTGCTTTTGTCCCCCTTTTTCATACAAGGTTGTGGTTGCTTCTAAAAATGGGATTATGTCTTGAGCTTCCCTTAAGCTCTGAGGTCCTGGGTATATGAATGTTAATGTTATCACCAAAGAGAATTACTTATCTCTCACCTCAGTTTCCTAGTTGCTCTGGCTGTTTCATTGATATAGACCAATAGGCCATTCAATCAACATATTTTTCAGCTAATGATTAGAATAGTAACAATTGCTCATGATTATTTTGAGGGTTGTTTAGTTGTAAAGTTGTGTTGGACTCTGCAACCCATGGACTGTAGCTTGCCAAGCTTCTCTGTCAATGGAATTTCCCAAGCAAGAATACTGGAGTGTGTTGCCATTTCCTTCTCCAGGGGATAGTAGTGATCCTGGGGTTGAACCTGAATTTCCTGCATTGGCTGGCAGGTTCTTTACCACCGAGCCACCTGAGAAATCCTATCATATATTGGATATTATTCAAAGTATTGGGGTGCCGTGGTGAATAAAACAGACAAGATCTCTACTCTTATGGAAATTACATTCTACTAGAGGAGGTAGACAACAATCAAGACGACAAATAAACTAACCCTGCATTTCAGGATGACAGAAAGTGTGACAAGCGACTGGAGGAAGTGCTCGATTTATCCAGGTCTTCAGAGAGGCCATGTCTGAGAAAGTGACCATAGAATCAAGATCTGAATGATAAGAAGGGACCAGCTTTGGCCAAAGATTTATTTTAGATAGATTATTTAATTCAGAGAGAACAAGAAATGTCCCAGTGCAGGAATGAGCTTGATAGGTTCAAAGAACAGAGAGAAATTTGTGTTTGAATAGAATTGGAGATTAGGAGGGTGGTAGGAAAGACAGGTTGAGTCAGGTCTTACATAGATCATAGGGAAGCAAATGGATTTTATTTTTAATATAAGGGGGGAAGCAAAGGACAGTTTTAAGCAAGAGAGGGATGTGATTTGATTTATATGTTTTTAAAAATAGCTCTGGCTGCTTTGGCAGAAATGGGCTTTGAAGGACAAAATTTGAAGCGGGAATGTCAAGAAGTTGTATTTGTGTTTTCAAACCCGTGAGCTCTTGAAGGGAAGCTATTTCATCTTTCTGTGCTCTACGTTTCAAATGCAAGAGGCACTTAGAAAGTGCTGGTTGGAAGAAGGAATGAATGGAATGAACCACTGAGCCATTTGTTCCTGAAAGTTCCTTGTATGGGAAGCACGTCCCCCAGGGGTGTGCAGGCAGGAGCCACGTCTTACCGTAGCACTTGACCAAACCCAGTTGTTTTGTTCTCAGCAGTGTAAGTGGAGTGACTCTTCCCAATATAAAAAACATAGCGAAAGACTGAGAAAGAAGGAAGAGTGTTCTTTTTCAACCTCTAGATTTTTAAACAATAAACTTGGTGATGTTAAGTTTTGCTTTCTATTTGGGTTCATGGTCTATTGACAGTACGAATATTTTACTTCTGCAGTCCACTGAAAGCATTAGCATTTTCATTCAACTCAATGTGATCTTTAAGTATGGAGTACGTAGACTTGAAAGACGTTTTGAGTGATCATTGCCTCAGCTAACAGATGAAATTTTAGCTGAGTCTGAGTCTACCCACTGTGAACACCTACCACTCACAGACTTCCGTCATTTGGATAAACTTAAACTGAGAGTTGCATTGGGCAAATTCTGATCTCATCAGTTCTGAATGCTTCCTCTCACTTTCATAATAATCCATTCATCCTTTATCAGCCTTTACATTATAAGAGTTTCCAAATTCAGATCAAACTCACCATGACTTTCAGATAAAAGGCACTACTTTTAAAGGCAGATTGAAAAAATCTTGAACAGGAGAGGAAAGGAATGAGTAACCAGTAGACTATTGAGTCTAAATGAAATAGTTTTTAACTAAAGATAGAGCTTAGCTTTGACAGTGGAGACAGCAGAATGAAAATGCTAGTTTTATTTCTGTGCTGTGTGCTCAGTTGTGAATGACTCTTTGTGACCCCATGGACTGTAGCCTGCCAAGCTTCTCTGTCTGTCGGATTTTGCCAGCAAGATTACTGGAGCAGGTTGTCATTTTCTCCTGCAGGGGATCTTCCCAACACAGGGATGGAACCTGAGTCTTGGGCATCTCCTGCATTAGCAGGTAGACTGTTTATCATTGAGTCACCAGGGAAGCCAAGTTTTATTTCATCACTTTTCACTTTCATGCATTGGAGAAGGAAATGGCAACCCACTCCAGTGTTTTTGCCTGGAGAATCCCAGGGATGGGGGAGTCTGGTGGGCTGCCATCTATGGGGTCACACAGAGTCGGACACAACTGAAGCACCTTAGCAGCAGCAGCAGCAAGCAGCAGGAACAAAGCAATTTGGATCAAAATTTTCACCCAGCTTCAAGTATAAAATAAGGAAGAGTAAGAAAATTTTATGCTTATATCCTGGAATTAAAAAAAAAAAAAAAGCTTTCTGTTTGAATCGTTGTTGTTCAGTAGCTAAATTGTGTCCGACTCTTTATGCCTCCATCAACTGCAGCACGCCAGGCTTCCCTGTCCTTCACTATCTCCCTGAGCATGCTCAAACTCATTTCCATTGTGTCCGTGATACCATTCAACCATCTCATCCTCTGTCACTCTTTTCTCCTCCTGCCCTCATCTTTCTCAGTTTCATGATCTTTTCCAATGAGATTCTTAGCATCAGGTGGCCAGAGTATTGGAGCTTCAGCTTCAGCATCAGTTCTTCCAGTGAATTTTCAGGGTTGATTTCCTTTAGGATTGACTGGTTTGATCTTCTTGCTGTCCAAGGGACTCTCAAGAGTCTTCTACAACAGCACAGTTTGAAAGCATCAATTCTTTGGTGCTCAGCATTCTTTATGGTCTAACTCTCACAATCCATACATGACTACTGGGAAAACCATAGCTCTGACTATATAGACCTTTTGTTGGCAAAGTAATGTCTCTGCTTTTTAATATACTTTCTAGGTTTGTCATAACTTTTCCTCCAAGGAGCAAGCATCTTTTAATTTCATGGCTGCAGTCACCATCTGCAGTGATTTTGGAGCCCAAGAAAATAAAGTCTGTCACTGTTTCCACTTTTTCCCTATTTATTTGTCATGAAGTAATGGGACCAGATGCCATGATCTGAGTTTTCTGAATGTTGAGTTTTAAGCCAGCTTTTTCACTCTCCTCTTTCACTTTCATCAAGAGGTTCTTTATTTCCTCTTCATTTTCTTCCATTAGAGTAGTATTATCTGCATATATCTGAGGTTGTTGATATTTGTCCTGGCAATCTTGATTCCAGTTTGTGATTTATCCAGCTCAACATTTCACATGATATACTCTGCTGCTGCTGCTGCTGCTAAGTCACTTCAGTTGTGTCTGACTCTGTGCGACCCCATAGACGGCAGCCCCCCCGGCTC
>NW_011494960.1:3732371-3747031 GCF_000754665.1 Bison bison bison | reverse complement strand
TGCTGCTGCTAAGTCACTTCAGTTGTGTCTGACTCTGTGCGACCCCATAGACGGCAGCCCACCAGGCTCTCCTGTCCCTGGGATTCTCCAGGCAAGAACACTGGAGTGGGTTGCCATTTCCTTCTCCAATGCATGAAAATGAAAAGTCAAAGTGAAGTTTCTCAGTCATGTCCGACTCTTAGCAACCCCATGGACTGCAGCCCACCAGGCTCCTCCGTCCATAAATTACATAAGCGGGATGACAATATGCAGCCTTGATGTACTCCTTCCCCAATTTTGAACCAGTCTGTTGTTCTATGTAAGTTCCATGTAACTGTTGCTTCATGACCTGCATACAAGTTTCACAGAAGACAGGTAGGGTGGTCTGGTATTCCTATCTCTTTATGAATTTTCCACAGTTTGTTGTGATCCACAGAGTCAAAGGATTTAGCATGGTCAATGAAGCAGAAGTAGATATTTTTCTGGAATTCTCTTGCTTTTTCAATGATCCAATGAATGTTGGCAATTTGATCTCTGTTTCCTCTGACTTTTCTAAATCCAGCTTGAACATCTGGAAGTTCTAGCTTGAAGGATTTTGAGCATTACTTTGCTAGCATGAGAAATGAGTGCAATTGTGTGGTAGTTTGAACATTCTTTGGCATTGCCCTTCTTTGGGATTGTGATGAAAACTGACCTTTTCCAGTCCTGTGGCCACTGCTGAGTTTTCCGCATTTGCTGGCATTTTGAGTGCAGCACTTTCACAGCATCATCTTTTAGTATTTGAAGTAGCTCAGCTGGAGTTCCATCACCTCCACTAACTTTGTTCATAGTGATGCTTCCTAAGGCCCACTTGACTTCACACTCCAGGATTTCTGGCTCTAGATAAGTGACCACACCATTGTGATTATTTGGGTCTTTATGATCTTTTTTTGTACAGTTCTTCTGCGTATTCTTGCCACCACTTCTTAATCTCTTTTGCTTCTGTTAGGTCATTGCCATTTCTGTCCTTTATTGTGCCCATCTTTGCATGAAATGTTACTTTGGTATCTCAGATTTTCTTGAAGAGATCTCTAGTGTTTCTCATTGTATTGTTTTTCTCTGTTTCTTTTCTTTTCATTGTTTAGTTAAGAAGGCTTTCTTATCTCTCCTTGCCTTTCTCTGGAACTCTGCATTCATTGGGGTTTATCTTTCCCTTTCTCCTTTGCCTTTTGCTTGAGTTACCTTAGGTTATACCTAACAAATTTAGTGCTGTACAGTCCAGGAAGAAAAAGAAGTCATAAATTATAGATTTATTGAATGCATCTATTCTTTATTTTTTAATGATCATACTGACAAATGTTACCATTTTGTATGAGTGAGAAGTGATTTCTTTGAAGACCAATAAGAAGTCCCTGTCTTGTCCTAATATTGATGGATGTTGCAAACTTGATGTCCTGGGAAAGTGTTTGGATGTCAAAGTGCTTTAAATCCCAAGGTCTGCTGAAACATAGCAGGGGGAAGAAGAACAAACGGAGCTGACTTCATGTACTCACTCTCTGCTTTCCTTTCGATCAACAGTCAGCAAATTATTGTCCTTGTTACAAGTCTGCCCCACGGATTGATTTTTATAGATAAAGTTGCATTGGAACATGACTATACTTGTTTGTTTATGATTTGTGTATAGCTATTTTCATGTTCCAGTGGCAGAACTGGGCAGTTGTGATGGAGCTGTGATCCACACAGTCCAGTTACTATCTGCCTTGTATGGGAAAATTTTGTCAACCCCTGTTTTATATGCAGGTTTTACAACTTGCCGTATTTCATTCCAAAATCAAATAGGTATTTCTTGGTGTTTACCCAAAGGAGTTGAAAATGTATATCCATGCAGAAACCTGCTTGTGGATATTTATAGCAGCTTTATTCATAATTGCTGAAATTTGAAAGCAATCAGGATGCCCTTCAGTAGGTGAATGGATACTCTTAACTGTGGCACATCCAGATGATGAAATATTACCCAACACTAAAAAGAAATGAACTACAAGCCATAAAAAGACATGGAGGAAACTTAAATGCATATTAGTAAGTGAAAGCCAACCTTAGAAGGCTATATACTGTATGCTTCCAACTATATAATGTTTTGGAAAAGGCAAAACTAATGAGATAGTAAAAAGAAGGAAAAAAAAAAAGAAAAAAAACATCATTGGTTGCCAGAGGTCAGAAGGGAATGAACAGGTGGAGCACAGAGGTTTTTGGGTCCGTGAAAATACTTTGTCTGGTAATAATGATGGATACACATGTCATTTTATACATTTGTCCAAGCCCATAGAATGCTGAATACCAACAGTGAACTGTATTAAAGTATGGATTTGGGGTGATTATGTGTCAATGAAGGTTCATCAGTTGTAAAACTGGTACCACTCTGGTGGGGTGTATTGATAATGGGGAAGTCTCTGATATCAGGAGGAAGGAGGATTGTGGGAGATTTCTGTACTTTCCCTTCAGTTTTGCTGTGAACCTAAAACATCCCTAAAAATGTCTTAATTAAAAAATTTGAAAGCAAACTGTCTATCAGTCTTTTAGGCTGACATCTTGTTTTCTGTGACTCCTAGGGAGTGAGTGATTGTGTGTGTGTGTGTGTCCGTGTGCGCTGCTGAATAGGTTTTGTAGCCACCATAAAGTCTGCTGTTCTAGATTTTATACACCTGGCTCTAGGAGTTTATAGATGACCCCAGCATGCCCCAGGGGACGTGACTCAGTGTATATGCTTCAAAAGAAACATAGCAATAGTCTGGTAAAAATAATGATCTTGATAGAAGTAAACTCATTTTAACAAAGTGTTTCTTTCAGTGTCTGAATCCATATCATATATTGTTTTCTCATTATCACCATTACCTTGCAAGATGGAAGAGTTAGGGTGTCACATAAGAAAACTAAGATTCTTGGAAGTCATTTGCTTAAAGCAAGAAATCTAGTGAGTCAGCCCAGATTCAAACCAGAATTTGAGCCTGAAGCCCATATATGTCCTTTCTCACACCTCATTGCTTTTCCCGTGATAAGCTGTATACATAAGACAGACAAATTCAACAGATCTGTACTGATAACAATAAGTCATTTTTCCTTAACTTCACACTGTCATATGTTGCACATACAAGTCAAGTAAATACATTTTTCCCCAGTTACAAAGTAAGAGAGTATTAATTTCTTACCACAGACTGCTATTCATAGCTCACATCTAATTTTTAAAAAGTGTATCTTCAAAATGGTTATAGAGGTCAATGTTCACATTTCTTGAAAGATTTGCAACATTTTTTAAGGTAGAGAGAGACATCTTCCCTTCAGTGTTCCCATCAGCATTTAATTTTTCAGAAAGGTGCAAAGTCCTTCAAAATGCCACAGCTAAAGGTTGTTGGGGGCATGGGGAATTTGAGATCAATTATATGGGGAGCCTGCTACGATTTATCATTTGAAGATAGCATCTATGTGAATTTAAAGAGAGGCTAGTCAATATCACAGCACAGAGATAGGACAGAGCCAGTGTAAGAGTATTAGAGATAAAAAAAAGAGAAGTGAAACACTGCTGCCCAGATGGATGGGGGATGGGAAATAGATAAAAATACTAAGTGTGGAAGCTATTTTATTATAATTGTTCAAAGGCAAGAATTATTCTTTTTCTGGTACAATGATCTAGTGTTCATCCTAGACTAGTAGCAGAATCAGGTCTAATGGATTGCAAAAGTGAAATATATATTAAACATATCTTATAAAAATTGGTTTAATTATATTACTATATCTCACTTTTTATTCTCATCTTTAAGGTGGGTGAAAGGCATCCATAAAAATAACCAAAGTATGGTAATCCCTTGAAATTCATCTATAATTCTGAAGAGTATTAAATAAAATTATCACTGAGATTAGAATTAAAAATAATTATGGAGAGACTCTTCCCACCTTTGGACAAAGTCATCTCTCTTTAATGGCTTCTCATGAACAGAAGGTGTGGGTTATAAATAATGCATCAAACCCCTCATTAAAGATGCATATTGACATGGCTAACTATATAAATTGTGTCAGAAATGAAACAAAGTCCAAGAAAAAATTGACAAAGTGTTTATTCATAAGCTTATGGCAAGGGAATCCATCTGCCATTTCCTTTAGTTCTGCAGGGTTTGAAAGTATTACAGAGGTGAATCAATTTTTATAGAATAAAAAGAGGGAAAGCTGAGATGGTCTGTGATTGGCAAGTATTCTATTCATGTATGAATTTTGGATGGTGGGGAGGCTTTCCAGTTGCTGTTCAGGAACTTTGGCAGTCCTTGGTTGACTGGGAGGGAGGAGACTGTCCAGGGGTATTGCAGATGAGGAAGGGGGTGTTCAGTGTTAGGGATGATAGGCACTCTAGCTGGCCATTTCCTCGAACAAATGTGGACCTGTGAGATGCCGTTTTGCTGTCAGATTGTTATATGGTTCCTGTTTAGGCAAATGAGGTGCTGCTGAGGCAAGAAGCTTCTCAATGCTCATTTTATTCTGCTCATAGTTGGGGATGGAGCAAGGGCTTCTCATGGACTGTGGTGAATTTGTACGTCAACTATCTTCTTCTCTTATTTGATTTCAACTTCCATTCTGCCACTTCCTGTAATTTGAAATGTACAGTGATACAGAGGCTTCCCAGGTGGTGTGGTCTTAAAGATTCCACCTGCCAGTGCAGGAATCGCAAGAGACATGGGTTCAAACCCTAGGGTTGGCAAGATGCCTTGGAGTAGGAAATGGCAACCCACTCCAGTATTCTTGCCTGGAAAATTTCCATGGACAGATGAACCCGGTGGACTACAGTCCACGGGGTCACAAAGAGTTGGACATAACTGAGCATGCACACATGCACAATAATACAGACAAAGAAGAGTCCACAAAGAAGAGAAACGACCCAAGAATGAGTGTTAAATGGCCCAGAAACATTTGCTCTCAGCTAGGTCTATAAAGGTGAGTTCATCTTCCCAGGATTCTACAGCATCGTTAGTCATGGGTGATGGTGTGGGCATTTGCCATGAAATTATGGCTAATACCCTCTCTTAGGAGGGTAAGCAAAATATAGCTATGATGTGGATCATAAATAAAGGAAAAAGGCTTTGGAGTCTTTTCAGTGTTTCTCTCTCTGGGACTGACAGAGGTATTTTGGTTGATGGTGTGGTTGCATCACTTTTATAATATGCCCACTCTCAACTAACTGTCCTGTAATCAGGTAGAGAATCTTTATAAGCATCTTATTTTCAAAGAGCTGGAGCCTTGAAATAAAACAGAGATTTCAACCCTATTTCTGCCATTTGCGAATTGTATGATGTGAAGAAGCTGAATTAACTTTTTGAAACCTTACTTTTCTTTTTTGTAAAGTGGGAAATTAACACCTTACAGAATTGTGTGGGTTAAAGCTAATGAATACACATTTCCTGGCACATAGTCGTTATTCAATAAGCTGTACTTGTTTTTTAAATGACATACATTTTACCTCAGTTAAGGTCGGCAGTTGATTTGAGGTTGAATGTTCTCTCACTAACAAATAACCTCTTCTTTAAAGACCTCTTGGGGAGCTTGGAAATATATCATGTTACTCAGTAGATTTTACCCTGATATTTAAGAAGTTTTAGCGAAAGACCTCAGAACATTTTCTTAACATTATAAAATATACCTAGAGGAATTTCTAGCTAGTTAAAAACTGACCTTCACTTAACTCTTGTTTAAATAACCTAGTTATGTGAGAAAGGGGACTTGATGAACAAATGAAATTATTTCTGAAGCTGATAGCAACTGTACAGGCGCATGGATAGGAACGGGTAATAATCTATGGAGGTTCGTGCTCAGTTTTAGGGGACATGTTTTTTTGTCAAGGTGTGATTGACACACAACATTGTTTTCTTTTCAGGTGTACAACATAATGATTTGATACTTGTATCCAGTGTGAAATGATCATTATAATGTCTGCTTACCATCCATCACTGTGCAAAGTGACATGATTTTTTTTTCCTCTTATGAGAACTACGGTGTATTTTTTTTTTTTTTTTTAATCAACTTTGAAAACTGCAATACAGTATTTTTAACTATAGTAGCCGGGTTATAAACGTCATCCCTGTGGCTCACTTATTTCATAACTGAGAGCTTGTGCCTCGGGACCCTCTTTACGCGTTTTGCCCACCCACCCCAATCCTCCTCCCCTTTGGCAATCATCAATCTGTTTTCCATGTCTGTAAGTTTATTTGTTTTGTTTTTTAGGTTCCATAGATAAGGGAAACAATATGGTATTTTTCTTTGGCTGACTTATTTTACCTAACATAGTACAATTAATCCTTGAACAAGATACATTTGAACTGTGTGGACCCACTTATGCTGGATATTTTCCAGTCATTAATACTAAAGAATCACACAGTCCATGGTTGATTGAATCCACAGATGCAGAGGAACCATGGAAACAGAAGACCACCTGTGAGTTATACATGGATTAACCCCTGTGTGGTTCAAGGCCAACTGTGCTCTTAAGATCTTTTCTTATTAGAAATGGCAAGATTTTATTATTCTTATAGTCCAGTAGCTTGTGGAGAAGGCAATGGCACCCCACATCAGTATTCTTACCTGGAGACTCCCATGGACGGAGGAGCCTGGTAGGCTGCAGTCCATGGGGTTGCTGGGAGTCAGACACGACTGAGCAACTTCACTTTCACTTTTCACTTTCCTGCATTGGAGAAGGAAATGGCAACCCACTCCAGTGTTCTTGCATGGAGAATCCCAGGGACAGGGGAGCCTGGTGGGCTGCCATCTATGGGATGTCACACAGAGTCGGGCACGACTAAAGTGACTTAGCAGCAGCAGCATGCCACTGTGTGTATATATGTATGTATATGTGGTATATATACATACACCATACATATGTATGTATACACATATGTGATATATACATATATATGTGTTAGAATGCCCTGTAAATAAATTCTTCAGTACCATTTTTCTAGATTCCATATATGTGTGTTAGAATATGATATACATATGTATACAGGATATATGCATATACATATATACACGTGTATAAATCCCCTACATCTTCTTCATCCATTCATCCACGGATGGACACTTGGGTTGTTTCCACACACTGACTCTTGTAAATAGTGCTGTGATGAACACAGGGGTTTATACCTTTTTGAGTTAGTATTTTCATTATCTTTAGATGTATATCCAGAAGTGGATTGCTGGATCATATTTTGCATCTTTTTTAACATGTGAACTGGAGGCTAATTACTTTACAATACTGTGGTGGTTTTGCCATCATCAGCATGAACCAGTCACAGGCATACACTGTGGTTCTCATTTGCGTTTTCCTGATGATTAGCGGTGTTCATCATCTTTCATTGTGCCTGTTAGTCTTTTGTATGTCTTCTGTGAAAAGATGTCTATTCAGATCTTATGCTTCTTTTTTAATTGGATTTTTTTTTCCTTTGAGTTGTCTGAGTTCTTTATATTTTATGGATATTAACCCCTTATAGAAATATGATTTGCATATATTTTCCTCCATTTGGTAGGTTGGTTTTTTCATTTTGTTGATGGTTTCCTTTGCTGTACAGAAGCACAGTTGACACAGTTTTTGATGTAATTAGTTTTGGCTTTTGGAGTCAGATGCAAAAAAAGAAAAAAAAAGTGTGAAGAAGGATGTGAAAGAGCTGGCTGCCTCTGTTTTCTTCTAGGAGGTTCATGGTTTCAGGTTTTACATTCAAGTCTTTAGTATGGTTTGAATTGACTTTTGTGTCTGATGTAAGACAGTAGTTTGATTATTTTGCTTGTGGCTGTTCAGTTTCCCAGCAGCATTTATTGAAGAGGCTGTCCTTTTCTGATTTCATAATCTTGCTTCCTTTTTCTATAATTAATTGATGGTAAATGTGTGGGTTTTTATTTCTGGATTCTCTTTTTTGTTATGTTGATCTGTATGTCTGATTTTATGCCAAGAACATACTTTTTGTCCCACACTCTTGGTTACTATAGCTTTGTAATATAGTTTCAAATCAAGGAGCATCATGCCCCCCAGCTCTGTTCTTTCTCCAGATGGCTTTGGATATGTGAACGTTTTTGTAGTTCCATACAAATTTTAGGATTATTTGTTCTATTTCTATGAAAAAATGACATTGGAATTTTGATAGGCATTGTATTGAATCTATTGATTATTTTGGGTTATATGAATAATTTAATAATATTAATTAGTGTTAATGTAAATAAATTAACTGCTGCTGCTGCTGCTAAGTCGCTTCAGTTGTGTCCAACTCTGTGCGACCCCACAGACGGCAGCCCACCAGGCTCTGCCGTCTTTGGGATTCTCCAGGCAAGAACATTGGAGTGGGTTGCCATTTCCTTCTCCAATGCATGAAAGTGAAAAGTGAAAGTGAAGTCGCTCAGTCGTGTCTGACTCCCAGCAACCCCATGGACTGCAGCCTACCAGGCTCCTCCGTCCATGGGATTTTCTAGGCAAGAGTACTGGAGTGGGGTGCCATTGCCTTCTCTGAAATAAATGAACTACTATAAATTAATTAAATTAATCCATGAGCATGGAATTTTTTGTTTGTTTATTTCTTTTCAATTTCTTTTATCAGTATCTTATAGTTTTCAGTGTTCCAGGTCTTTCACCTCCTTGTTTAAATTTAATCATAGGTATTCTTTTTTAGGCAGTTGTAAATGGAGTTGATTTCTTAGTTTCTCTTTCTGATAGTTCTTTGTTAGTGTATGGAAACACAACTGATTTTTATGTATTATTTTGTACCTTGCTAACTTTATTGAACTCAGTTGTTTTTTTTTTTAATTTATTTATTTTTAATTGAAGGATAATTGCTTTATGAATTTTGCTGTTTTCTGTCAAACCTCAACATGAATCAGCAATAGGTATACATATGTCTCCTTCCTTTTGAACTTCCCTCCCATCTCCCTCCCCATCCCATGCCTCTAGGTTGATACATAGCCCCTGTTTGAGTTTCCTGAGCCATACAGCAAATTCCCATTGGCTATCTATTTTACATATGGTAGTGTAAGTTTCCATGTTACTCTTTCCAGACATCTCACCTCCCCTCCCCTCTCTCCGTGTCCATAAGTCTGTTCTCTATGCCTGTTTCTCCACTGTTGCCCTGTAAATAAATTCTTCAGTACCATTTTTCTAGATTCCATATAAGTGTGTTAGAATGTGATATTTATCTTTCTCTTTCTGAATTACTTCACTGTGTATAATAGGTTCTAGGTTCATCCACCTCATTAGAATGGACACAAATGCATTCCTTTTTATGGAGTAATATTCCATTGTGTATATGTATCACACTTCTTTATCCATTCATCTGTCAATGGAAATCTAGGTTGCTTCCATGTTCTAGCTATCATAAATAGTGCTGCAGTGAACAATGGAATACATGTGTCTGTTTCAATTTTGGTTTCCTCAGTGTATATGCCTAGGAGTGGGATTGCTGGGTCATATGGTGGTTTTATTCCTAGTCTTTTAAGAGATCTCCATACAGTCTTCCATAGTGGCTGTATCAAGTTACAATCCCACCAGCATTCCCAGTGCAAGAGTGTTCCCTTTTTTCCACACCCTCTGCAGCATTTATTGTTTATAGACTGTTTGACAATGGCCATTCTGATCGGTGTGAGGTGATATCTCATTGTAATTTTGCATTTCTCTAATAATGAGCAATGTTGAGCATCTTTTCATGTGTTTGTTAGCCATCTGTATGTCTCCTTTGGAGAAATGTCTCTTTAGGTCTTTTTCCCACTTTTGATTGGTTTGTTTGTTTTTCTGGTGTTGAGTTGTATGAGCTGCTTTTATATTTTGGAAATTAATTAATTCTTTGTAAGTTGTTTCATTTGCTATTATTTTTTCTCATTCTGGGGGTTGTCATTTCACCTTGCTTACAGTTTCCTTTGCTGCTGTACAAAAGCTTTTCAGTTTAATCAGGTCCCACTTGTTTACTTTTGTTTTTATTTCTGTTACTCTAGGAAGTGGGTTATAGAGGATCTTGCTTTGATTTATGTTATCAAGTGTTCTGCCTGTGTTTTCCTCTAAGCATTTTATAGTTTCTGGTCTTACATTTAGGTCTTTAATCCACTTTGATTTTGTCCTTGTGTATGGCGTTAGGAACTGTTTTAATTTTACTCTTCTACACGTAGCTGTCCAGTTTCCCCAGCACCATTTATTGAATAGGCTGTCTTTGTCCCATTGTATATTCTTGCCTCCTTTGTCAAAAATAAGGTACCTATAGGTTCAGGGGTTTATTTCTGGGTTTTCTATCTTGTTCCATTGGTCTAAAATTCTGTTATTGTGCTAGTACTATACTGTTTTGATGACTGTAGCTTTGTAGTATAATCCGAAGTCAGGAAGGTTGATCCCTTCAGCTCCATTCTTCTTTCTCAAGACTCCTTTGGATATTTGGGGTCTTTTGTGTTTCCATATGAATTGTGAAATTTCTTGTTCTAGTTTTGTAAAAAATGCCATTGGTGACTTGATAGGGATCACACTGAATCTGTAGATTGTGCTTAGTAGTATAGTTATCTTCACAATATTGATTCTTCCTACCCAGGAACAAGGAATATCTCTCCATCTGTTTATGTCATCTTTGATTTCTTTCATGAGTGTCTTATAATTTTCTGTATATAGTTTGTCTTCTTAGGTAGGTTTATTCCTAGATATTTAATTCTTTTTGTTCCAATGTTGAATGGGACTGATTCCTTAATTTCTCTTTCTGATATTTCATTGCTGGTATATAGAAATGCAAGTGATTTCTGTGTATTGATGTTGTATCCTACAACTTTGCTCAATTCACTGATTAGCTCTAGTAATTTACTGATACTATCTTTAGGGTTTTCTATGTACAGTGTCATGTCATCTGCAAACAGTGACAGCTTTACTTCTTTTCTGATCTGATTCCTTTTATTTCTTTTTATCCTCTGATTGCTGTAGCTAGGACTTCCAAAAGTATGTTGAATAATAGTGGTGAAAGTGGACACCCTTGGCTTGTTCCTGATCTTAGGGAGGATGCTTTCTGTTTTTTACCATTGAGAATAATGTTTACTGTAGGCTTATCATATATGGGCTTTACTATGTTGAGGGAGGTTCCTTCTATGCCCATTTTTTGAACAGTTTTAATCATAAATGGGTGCTGAATTTTGTCAAAGACTTTTTCTGCATCTGTTGAGATGATCATATGGTTTTATCTTTCAAGTTGTTAATATGGTGTATCACATTGATTGATTTGTGTATATTGAAAAATCCTTGCATCTCTGGAATAAACGCAACTTTATCATGGTGTATGAGCTTTTTGATGTGTTGCTGACTTCTGTTTGCTAAAATTTTATAGAGAATTTTTGCATTATGTTCATCAATGATATTGGCCTGTAGTTTTCTTTTTTGTGTGTTGTCTTTGTCTGGTTTTGGTATCAAGGTGATGATGGCCTCCTAGAAGGAGTTTGGACATGTTCCTTCCTCTGCAATTTTTTGAAAGAGTTTTTGAAGGATAGGCATTAGCTCTTCTCTAAGTGTTTGATGGAATTCTCCTATGAAGCCATCTGGTCCTGGGGTTTTGTTTTTTGGGAGATTTTTTTATTTTTTATTTTTTTGTTTGAAAATATTTATTATATAACAAAACATAGATATTCTGGAAAACAATCAGATGAATGCACTTGAAAAGTTTTTTGTTTTTTTTTTAAGTCTCTCACTGTTTCCATTGTTTCCCCATCTATTTGCCACAAAGTGGTGGGACTGCATGCCATGATCTTAGTTTTTTGAATGTTGTTTTTTTTTTTTTTAATTATTTAATTAGTATACATGTGTTCCCCATCCTGAACCCTCCTCCCTCCTCCCTCCCCACACCATCCCTCTGGGTCGTCCCAGTGCACCAGCCCCAAGCATCCAGCATCGTGCATTGAACCTGGACTGGCATCTCGTTTCATACATGATGTTTCACATGTTTCAATGCCATTCTCCCAAATCTTCCCACCCTCTCCCTCTCCCACAGAGTCCATAAGACTGGGAGATTTTTTTAAATCACAGCTTCAATTTCAGTGCTTGTAATTGGGTTGTTCTTTATTTCTATTTCTTCCTGGTTCCATCTTGTAAGATTGAACTTTTCTAAAAATCTGTCCATTTCTTCCAGGTTATCCATTTTATTGCCATATAGTTGTTCATAATAACCTCTTATAATCCTTTGTATTTCTGCATTGTCTGTTGTAACCTCTCCTTTTTCATTTCTAATTTTGTGGATTTGATTCTTTTCTCTCTTGTTCTTGGCAAGTCTAGCTAAAGGTTTGCCAATTTTGTTTATCTTTCAAAGAACCAGCGTTTAGTTTTATTAATCTTTACTATTGTTTCTTTCATTTTTTTTTTCATTTGCTTCTGCTTGGATCTTTATGATTTCTTTCCTTCTACTAATTTTGGTTTTTTTTTGCTCTTTTTTTTCCAGTTGTTTTAGGTGTAACATGAGGTTGCCTATTCAATGTTTTTCTAGTTTCTTGAGGTAGGATTGTATTACTATAAACTTCCCTCCTACAACTGCTTTTGCTGCATCCCATAGGTCTTGAGTTGTCGTGTTTTCATTGTCGTTTGTTTCTAGAAATTTTTTGATTTCTCTTTTGATTTCTTCAGTAACCTGTTATTTAGAAACATGTTGTTTAATCTCCATGTGTTTGTATTTTTTTACAGTTTTTTTTCTTGTAATTGATATCTTGTCTCATAGTGTTGTGGTCAGAGAAAATGCTTGATACGATTTCAATTTTCTTAAATTTATTGAAGTTTGTTCTTCTGCTTTAGATATGCAGCTATTGATTACTTCTAGAGTATTTTTAATTTCAGTAATTGTGTTGTTTGTCTCTGTATGTTTATTCTTTAATTCTAGGTCTTTGTTAATTGATTCTTGCATTTTCTCCATTTTGTTTT
Organism: Bison bison bison; assembly: GCF_000754665.1. Classification (NCBI taxonomy): domain Eukaryota; kingdom Metazoa; phylum Chordata; class Mammalia; order Artiodactyla; family Bovidae; genus Bison; species Bison bison. Next base: position 3,734,139 of record NW_011494960.1, on the reverse strand, counting down.
CAAGGTTTTTGATTATCTTTACTATTATTTTCCTGAATTATTTTCCAGGTAGTTTGCCTATTTCATCTTATTTATTTTGACTTCTTTTGTTTTTTTAAATTTTATTTTATTTTTAAACTTTACATAATTGTATTAGTTTTGCCAAATATCAAAATGAATCCACCACAGGTATACATGTGTTCCCCATCCTGAACCCTCCTCCCTCCTCCCTCCCCATACCATCCCTCTGGGTCGTCCCATTGCACTAGCCCCAAGCATCCAGTATCATGCATCGAACCTGGACTGGCATCTCGTTTCATACATGATATTTTACATGTTTCAATGCCATTCTCCCAAATCTTCCCACCCTCTCCCTCTCCCACAGAGTCCATAAGACTGTTCTATACATCAGTGTCTCTTTTGGTGTCTCGTACATAGGGTTATTGTTACCATCTTTCTAAATTCCATATATTTCGACTTCTTATGTTTTTAATTTGTTCCTTCATGTGTGTAGTATTTCTCTGCCTTTTCATTATTTTTTTTAACTTCTTGTGTTTGAGGTCTCCTTTTCCCAGTCTTCAAGGAAAGTTGAATTCTTTCCTTGAAAAAGGTTGAACTCTTTTTTCCTTTTGTTTTCTGCCCTCCTAAGCTGGGAGGGATTGGGGGCAGGAGGAGAAGGGGACAACAGAGGATGAAATGGCTGGATGGCATCACTGACTCGATGGACGTGAGTATGAGTGAACTCCGGGAGTTGGTGATGGACAGGGAGGCCTGGCATGCTGCGATTCATGGGGTCACAGAGTCGGACACGAACAAGCGACTGAACTGAACTTTCCCAGTCTTCAAGGAAAGTTGAATTCTTTCCTTGAAAAAGGTTGAACTCTTTTTTCCTTTTGTTTTCTGCCCTCCTAAGGTTGGCCCAGCTGTTTGTGTAAGCTTCGTATAGAGTGAGGTTTGTGCTGAGTCTTTGTTTTTCCTCTGATGGCAAGGCTGAGTGAGTTGATGAACCTGTCTGCTGATGATTGGATTTTTGTTTTTGTCTTGTTTGCTGTTTAGATGAGGTGTCCTGCACAAGGTGGTACTGGTGGTTGGGTGATGCCAGGTCTTGCATTCAAGTGGTTTCCTTTGTGTGAGTTCTCACTATTTGATGCTCCCTAGGGTTAGTTCTCTGGTAGTCTAGGGTCTTGGAGTCAGTGCTCCCACTCCAAAGGCTCAGGGCTTGATCTCTGGTCAGGAACAAAGATCCCACAAGTGGTTTGTTTTGGCATTAAGTGAGATTAAAACAAACATCCAAAAAAGAGAAACCAAAGATGAACCCCAGACAAATGGCAGTTACAAAATCAGGCAAATAATAATTGAAGTAATGGAATATACACATATACATATACATCCACAAGCAAAGTCAAAACAGTCCAACAAAAATAAAGTACAGTAAATTTATTCAGCAAACAAAGGAAATAAAAAATTACATTTACCAATTAAGAATGAAACTAACTAAGCACAAACTGGAAAATGAAATAAAGCAAGGTGCCAAGTGGGGAAATAAGCAATGAAAACAAAACTAAGAAATATGTTGAGAGGAAAGGAAAGAAAGAAAAGAAATAACGGATAGATATGCAAAGTTCAATAGAGGTAGATGAAGAAGATTTATATAAGTTCAAGATTAACTGCAAGGGAAAAAGAACAGTAGGAAAATCAAAGGAATAAATGTAGAAAAATATAATAGGTTTAAAAAATTAAAATTATAAAAGTGAGAAAGGAAAAAAAATGGAAGAATCAGTTTAGTTTT
>NW_011494960.1:3729437-3732271 GCF_000754665.1 Bison bison bison | reverse complement strand
GATCATGTTGTTCACAACAGTGGCAGTTTCACTTCTTTCTTTCCGATTTGGATGCATTTTATCTCTTTGCCTTTCCTAATTGCTCTGACTAGGACCTCCCATACTATGTTGAGTAAAAGTGGTATGGTGGGCATCCTTTTTTTTTTTTCCCCTGACTCTAGACGTAAAGTTTTAACTTTTCACCATGGAGCATATTAACTCTGGACTTGGACTTGTCACATATAGACTTTGCTGTGTTTAGGTACATATTTTCTCAACAAAGTGGAGAGTTTTTTTTTTTTTTTATCATAAATGGATGTCGAATTTTGTGAAATACTTTTTCTGCTCTGTTGAGATGATCATAAAATTTTTATCCTTCATTTTGTTAATGTGATGTATCATGCTGATTGATTTGTAGATGCTGATCTTTTCTTGCCTCCCTGGGAAAAATATCACTGGATTAGATGTATGACTCTTTTAATGTCTTGCTGAATTTAGTTTACTATCATTTTGTGGAGGATTTTCATACCCATGTTCTTCAGGGCTAGTCTTTAATTTTCTATTTTGGTAGTGTCTTTGTCTGGTTTTGGTATCAGGGTGATGGTTGCTTCATAGAATGCCTTTTGAAGTGTTCCCTACTATATAATATTTTGGAAGAGTTTGAGAAAGGTTGGTATAAGTTCTTTGTATGTTTTGTAGTATTCCTCAGTGAAGCAATCTGGTCCTGGACTTTTGTTTGCAAGGAGGGTTTTTTTATTTTTTTACGTATTCTGTTTCACTTCTAGTCAGCAGTCTGTTCAAATTATCTGTTTCTTCTTGATTGAGTTTTAGTGGCTGTATGTTTCTAGAAATTTGTCCATTTTTTCTAGGTTGTCCAATTTTTTTGGCATGTAATTGTTAATAGTGTTCTCTTATGGCCTCTGCTAATATCAGACTTGTCCCAGCCATAGGAGAGCCAGTAATACACTTGAATGTCCCACAGAAGCTTCACTTACAAAGCCACCAGCCATGTGAAAGTGAAAGTCACTCAGTCGTATCTGACTCTTTGTGACCCCATGGACTCTACTGTCCATGGAATTCTCCAGGCCAGAATACTGAAGTGGGTAGCCTTTCCCTTCTTTAGGGGATCTTCCCAACCCATGGATCAAGCCCAGGTCTTCCACATTGCAGGTGGATTCTTTATCACCTGAGCTACAAGAGAAGCCATGAAATGTAAATTTGCCAAAGTCACCCAGCTGTGGAACTTGGCTCAGATTTCAGTACCACCTTTGCTTGTGAGTAATCCAGTGGTGCTTATGGCTCCCAGAGTTCAGGCAGTTAGCCTCGCCCCTCCTTTTACTTGCACATTACGATAGGGCTTTCACAGTGGACCCTGCCTCTGTTCTGCACATACCCCTGGAAGTTGCAACCAGACTACACTGATTCCTTGGGCTGTCTCTGTGGAGACAACCCCAGTCCTCTCTCTGGGTCTGTTGGCTGAAACCAAGTTTTCAGCACCGAGCCCCCCATGTGCACCAGCATACACATGTCTTGGACTGGGGAGTGCAGGGCACTGGCCAGGAGTGTCTGTGCTGTTCTCTCTTTGTCCTCCCTGCTGGAAACCAGCTGCTACTCTGTCCTCTGAGCCTCAATTTGTTTCAACTGATCTCCCAGCTGGTGAATGGGATTCCCAGGGTGAGGGAACCTTTCCTCTTTCACAGCTTCCTCCCAGGGGCATAGGTCCTGTCCTAATTCCTTTTTAAATTTCTTTTCTCCTACCTAGTTGTATGGCTATCTTTTTTGCAACTTTTGTCTTATGAAATCTTCTGCCAGTACTTTGATTTTCCAGGAGAATTTTTCCACACTTAGATGTATTGTTTTGATGGCAGTAGTGGGAGGAGGTGAGCTCCATGTGCTTTTAGTCCACCATATCCATCTCTGCTCAGGGTTGATGACTTTTATTGTAATGGTTAGATTCCTTTCTCATTATCTTTGGTTTATCTGCTATAAGTTTTTTCTTTGTGGTTATCATGAGACTCACAAATGAGAGCCTGTATATATTGTAGTACAGTCTATTTTATGTTGATAGCAAGGTAAGTTTGAATGCATTCTAAACACTGCATTTTTACTGCCTCTTCAATATTTTATGTTTTTTATGCCTTATTTTACATCTTTTTATTTTGTGTATCCCTTAATTATTATACTTATAGATTATTTTTTACTACTTTTCCCTTTTAACCTTCATTCTAGAATTTAAAGATATTAGTCTACAATGCTTACTATATATTTTTCTCTACCTGTGAGATTTTTGGGCTTCCCTTCTTGCTCAGAATCTGCCTACAATGTGGGAGACCTGTGTTCAGTCCCTGTGTTGGGAAGATCCCCTGGAGGAGGGCATGGCAACCCACTCCAATATTCTTGTCTGGAGAATGACCATGGACAGAGGAGCCTGGTGGGCTACAGTCCATGGTGCCGCAGTGAGATTTTTACTTTTGTGTGTTTTCTTGTTTCTAATTAGTGTTCTTTTCACCTTAAGAAAGTCTCTTTAACATTTCTTAAGGTTGGCTTAGTGGTGATGAACTCCTTTAACTTTTGCTTATCTGGAAAACACTATCTCCCTTTAATTGTGATTTATAACTTTCTAGGTAGTTAGCAATGGCACCCCACTCCAGTATTCTTGCCTGGAAAATCCCATGGACAGAGGAGCCAGGTAAGCTGCAGTCCATGGGGTTACTAGGAGTCGGACATGACTGAGCGACTTCACTTTCACTTTTCACTTTCATGCATTGGAGAAGGAAATGGCAACCCACTCCAGTGTTCTTGCCTGGAGAATCCCAGGGATGGGGGAACCTGGTGGGCTGCCGTCTATGGGCTGT
>NW_011494960.1:3724055-3729337 GCF_000754665.1 Bison bison bison | reverse complement strand
TGCCTGGAGAATCCCAGGGATGGGGGAACCTGGTGGGCTGCCGTCTATGGGGTCGTACAGAGTCGGACACGACTGAAGCGACTTAGCAGCAGCAGCAGCAGGTAGTTAGAAGTTTTTTTTTTTTTTTTCCTTTTAGACCCTGAATATATCATGTACTTGCCTTCTGGCCTGCAAAGTTTTGGCTGAAAAATCTTCTCATAGCCTTAAGGATATTCTCTTGCAAATAACAAGCTTTTTCTTACTGCTTTTAAGATTCTTTATCTTTAAGCTTGACAGGTGATGGTGTCACCTAAAAAAATACACACAACCTGGAAGTTTAGAGTTCAGTTTTATTCTGTAGGAATGTTAGGACTGAGCTTAAGGCTGGGAGACAGTATCTCAGGTGACCCCAAGTGAGCTGACTCTGAGGAGGCAGGGGAGAAGCCAAGATATATACAAAGTTGCAGCAAGGGGCAGGTAATCTGCATATTAAAAGTGATAGTTGCTCAGTCATGCCTGACTCTCTGCAACCCCATGGACTGTAGCCTGCCAGGCTCATCTGTTCATGGAATTCTCCAGGCAAGATTACTGGAGTGGGTTGCCATTTCCTTCTCTAGGGGATTTGTTAATTAAGAGAAAAATAAATCTCTTACGTGAAGAGATTTAGCGATCTTCTATGTATGGAAAGAGTACATCATGTGAAATGTCAGGCTGGATGAAGCTGAACCTGGAATCAAGATTCCTGGGAGAAATATCAGTAACCTCAGATAAGCAGATACGACCACCCTAATGGCATAAAGCAAAGAGGAACCACAGAGCCGCTTGATGATGGAGAAAGAGGAGAGTGAAAAAGCCGGCTTAAAACTCAACATTCAAAAAACTAAGGTCATGGCATTTGGTCCCATAAATACCTGGCAATTAGATTGGGAAACAATGGAAACAGTGACAGAATTTATTTTCTTGGGCTCCAAAATCACTGTGAATGGTGACTGCAACCATGAAATTAAAAGATGTTTGCTCCTTGGAAGAAAAGCTACAACAAACCTACACAGCATATTAAAAGCAGACATCACTTTGCTGACAAAGGTCCATATAGTGAAAGCTATGGTTTTTCCAGTAGTCACATACAGATGTGACAGTTTGACCATAAAGAAGGCTGAGCACCTAAGAATTGATGCTTTCAAACTGTGGTGCTGGAGCAAACTCTTGAGAGTCCCTTAGACTGCAAGGAGTTCAAACCTGTCAATCCTAAAGGAAATCAACCTTTAGGTTGATTCATTGGAAGGACTGATGCTGAAGCTGAACCTCCAATCCTTTGGCTACCTGATGTGAAGAACTGACTCATTGGTAAAGACTCTGATGCTGGGAAGGATTGAAGGCAGGAGGAGAAGGGGACAACATAGGACGAGATGGCTGGAGAGCATCAGTGATTCAATGGACATGATTTTGAGCAAGCTCTGGGAGATTGTGAAGGAGTGGGAAGCCTGGCATGCTGTAGTCCAGTGGGTCATAGAGTCAGACATGACTGAGTGACTGAGCAACAACAAGGTTTGGCAAGATGTAAGCATCTGGACTGGTTGAAATAATTTCCTTCATATGCATCTAGCTATCTGGGGCCAATCCTCCTTTTTTTTATTGTTCATATACTAATTCCTTGTTTAGTAGTAGATGTAATGGATGGCTGGTGTGGTGCATGACAGCCTCTCACGTCCCAGAGCTCCTCAGGACTTATTGGGAGGGAGCAGCTGATGGCTTCCAAATAACTGACTTTGTTTCACCTGGGCTCAGACATTTGCATTTGGAAAAGGCTTGTTTACTGTAGAGAGTAGAACAGTAACCATTTCATTTCACGGTGGTCTTGCTGTGGATCTCTTTGGTTTCCTCTTGTTTGGAACTCTCTGAGATTCCTAGATCTTAATGTGTTTTTCCTCCCTCTGGTTAAGGAAGTTTACAGGCATTATTTCTTCAGATAAGTTTTCTGCCTCTTACTTTTCTTTCTCAGACCCCTATCATGCATGTTATTCTGCTTGATGTTGTTCTGTAGGTTCCTTAAGCTATCTTCACTTTTTATAATTCTTTTTTTTATTTTGCTGCTCTGCTTGGATGAGTTCCACAGCCTATTTCCAGATCACTTATCTTTCCTCCTGCTTCATATAGTCAAACCCTTCTAGTGAAAAATCAGTTCAGTTATTTTCTTCAGCTCTATGACTTCTGTTTAGTACTTAATTTTTTTTTCTCTCTCTCTCTCTTTGTTGAAGTTCTTACTGAATTCATCTATTCTTGTAAGTTTGGCAAGCATCTTTATGACCATTACTTTTGAAATTTTTATCAGGTGAATTACTGATCTTTGTTTCATCAAGCTTTTTTTCCCTGAGGTTTTATCTTGTTCTTTCATTTGGAATATATCCCTATGTTTTTTTTTTTTTTTAATTTTATTTATTTTCCTTCCCTTTCTGTGTTTGTTTCTATGTATAAAGCAACACAGGCTTCCCTGATGGCTCAGTAGGTAGAGTCTGCCTGCAATACGGGAAACCCAGGTTCAATCCCTGGGTCGGGAAGATGCCCTGGAGAAGGAAATGGCAACCCACACCAGTATTCTTGCCTGGAGAATTTCATGGACAGAGGATCCTGGTGGACTATAGTCCATGGGGTCACAAAGAATTGGATATGACTGAGTGACTAACACAGGTTAGTCAAAGCAGCTACCTCTTTGAATCTTGAAGAAGTGGCCTCGTGTAGGAGGTACACCTGCTGTTCAACCTCGCCCTAGCTCTTGGTTGCTTTTCCAACCCTTGCGATTATCTCAGCAGCCTTATTTATTCTTTACAAGTGCCAGGTGTTGAGGGTGTGCTAGTGTTTCAAGGGGTGGGATCTGAATCAGTGCTTAGTTTCAAGCAGACTAGAAGCCAGGCTCTCAGGCAGCTGCTTTTAAAATATGCAAATATATACAGTCTTTTGGCCTGAAATTGTGAACCCTGTTAGCCTCCAGACCGAGCAGTCTACATGCGTCCCCTTGGGTCAATAGTTGAAAAAACTGGGGCTCTGGATGAGTTTATAAGCTCCTTTCTGGGAGGTTCTGGTGAGCTGTTCGAGGCCACGGTAAGTGCAAAGATCACGTCCCTCATCTCTAGCCTCTTGATGTGCAGCAAACCTGAGACCTGACCTGCAGGCTGAAGCTCCAGGACAGCTGGAGCTTTTCAGGTTTTTGTTATCGTTTTTTTTTCCACATGAAAACTGGGTGTATATTTCAGTCTGCTATCATCACCCTGAGTGTGATAGCTTTCCAGAAATGCTCTGCAGTTATTTCATTTCCATGAGACCTAGAAATATAAGTCCCCCTGACCACCAGAGCCAGGCATGCTGGAGGGGGGTCCCCTATGTGAGCTGTGTGTCTCCATTGGCCTTGCCAAGTCAGAGGGAGTGCACAGGGCCAGGGCATTGCTGGGATGGGTTTGCTAGCTTTCTCTGGGCAGCAAGAGAATAACAGAGCCCGTGTGCCTGTTGGTTTTAGCAAGGCAGGTGGAGAGTGCTGGCTGGGGTGTGCCCCTCTATTTTGGTGAGGTAGTGGGAGACTGCAGGGGTAGGTCATGCTGGTTGGGTTTAGTGGAAGAGAGGTGGGCCAGGGAGCACCCACCGGCTTCAGCAAGGCTGTGTGAGAGTATAGGGTCAGGGCAAACTCACTGGCTTTAGTAGGGCCATGGACAGTGCTGTGATGTGCTTGCCTGCCAGTCCTGACAAGGTATATATTGAGAGAGTACAGATATGGAGCCCACTGCTGTGTTAGTCCCCAGAGAGAGAGCCCCAGCAGGCCTCTGCCCCTCTGGCAGGTGCTTGAAGATTGGCAAATGAGTCTTCACATATGGTCTTGGCTCTTTCTAAACTGTTTTTGTGCGGGGTCTCAGGATGAATCAATCAGCGTACCAGTGCCTTATGAATGGAATCTCAATATCCTATAGCCCTTTGGGGTTCAGCCAGGCTCTGGTGCAGGTTCCAAGTGTTAATGCCTAATGGAGGGCATGAACCCCTTGCTCCAGTTGCAGGAGAAAGTTCGTATTTGTGACATTTCTCCTGATTTTGGGCCCTTTTATCTTTTGTTGTGCAACTAGATTTTGGGTCTTTTTCAGAGGAAGTTGTTCCCCATGTAGCCATAAATGTGCTGTGTCCTTGGGAGGAGACTTAGGCTTTTCCTGTGCCACCATTCCAATCCTAAAGAAACGCAATGCCAAAGAATGCTCAAACTACCGCACAATTGCACTCATCTCACATGCTAGTAAAGTAATGCTCAAAATTCTCCAAGCCAGGCTTCAGCAATACATGAACCATGAACTTCCAGATGTTCAAGCTGGTTTTAGAAAAGGCAGAGGAACCAGAGATCAAATTGCCAACATCTGCTGGATCATGGAAAATGCAAGAGAGTTCCAGAAAAACATCTATTTCTGCTTTATAGACTATGCCAAAGCCTTTGACTGTGTGAATCACAATAAACTGTGGAAAATTCTGAAAGAGATGGGAATACCAGACCACCTGACCTGCCTCTTGAGAAATTTGTATGCAGGTCAGGAAGCAACAGTTAGAACTGGACATGGAACAACAGACTGTTTCCAAATAGGAAAAGGAGTATGTCAAGGCTGTATATTGTCACCCTGCTTATTTAACTTATATACAGAGTACATCATGAGAAATGCTGGGCTGGAAGAAGCACAAGCTGGAATCAAGATTGCAAGGAGAAATATCAATCACCTCAGATATGCAGATGACACCACCCTTATGGCAGAAAGTGAAGAGGAACTCAAAAGTCTCTTGATGAAAGTGAAAGTGGAGAGTGAAAAAGTTGGCTTAAAGCTCCACATTCAGAAAACGAAGATCATGGCATCCGGTCCCATCACTTCCTGGGAGATAGATGGGGAAACAGTGTCAGACTTTATTTTTGGGGCTCCAAAATCACTGCAGATGGTGATTGCAGCCATGAAATTAAAAGACGCTGCCTGGAGAATCCCAGGGATGGCACAGCCTGACAGGCTGCCGTCTATGGGGTCGCACAGAGTCGGACACGACTGAAGCAACTTAGCAGCAGCACTTCTTGGAAGGAAAGTTATGACCAACCTAGATGGCATATTCAAAAGCAGAGACATTACTTTGCCAACAAAGGTCCATATAATAAAGGCTATGGTTTTTCCAGTGATCATGTATGGATGTGAGAGTTGGACTGTGAAGAAAGCTGAGCACCGAAGGATTGATGCTTTTGAACTGTGGTGTTGGAGAAGACTCTTGAGAGTCCCTTGGACTGCAAGGAGATCCAACCA
>NW_011494960.1:3699452-3723955 GCF_000754665.1 Bison bison bison | reverse complement strand
GACAGGGATGAGATGGCTGGATGGCATCACTGACTCCATGGATGTGAGTCTGGGTGAACTCCAGGAGTTGGTGATGGACAGGGAGGCCTGGCGTGCTGCAGTTCATGGGGTCGCAAAGAGTTGGACATGACTGAGCAACTGAACTGAACTGAACTGATGCCACCATCTTGAACTGATCCTGTCCCTAGAGGGCAAAGGTTTTAAACAAGTTTTCCATGAGTGTTCAACTAAGAAGCTAGGCAGTAGAAAAAGTGATTGTTATAAGACCAGTTCTTATCTGATCCTATGTCTGATTCTGAATTTTATTTTGTTATTTAAGATGTTCATCATAGGTCTTATTCTTTGCTGCCAATTCATTCAGCCAATTATTTGTCATCCATCACTTATTTTGAAATGTTATTTCACCCATATTTGATAAAAGTTGCTGCGTATCATAGGTTTTAAGGACATGGAAATGTTCCTAAGATAACTTCTCTGTTTGGAAAAAAAAGCCATTGCAGAAAGGGAGTAGATAATACAGAATAATGACAATATAATGTAAATTTACGAAAGTTAAGTTTCTGGAAGTTGAGGAGACAGAGTGATTCTTCTACCAGGGTAGATCCTGAGTCAGGAGTATATACAGGACATCACTGGGGAGTCAGTGGAAACATAGAGAATGAGATGCAGGTCGTTTTGTGGAGTGAAACTTGAGACGGGCTCTGTATGATGAACATCTGTTTGCTAATGGTATGTGGGGGCAGGTGTTGGATGCACAAACTTTTGGATGTACTGTACAGCATGGGGAATAGAGCTAATATTTTGTGAATGGAAAATAACTTTTAAAAATTGCATACAAATTTTAAAAAGTAATAGGACTGGTGAGCAGAACATCCCAAGTTAAGGGAACAGCTTGAGAGGTTGCCTTGTAAATTCCAAGGTGAGATGGTTTGTTTTGTTTCTACTTGTTTAACCATAATATTTATGGAATAGCTTTATCACTCTCTTGGTTCAAGTCTGTTACTAAGACTCTGGTTCAGAGTTTTGGTCAGTAGCACTTTAGGTTTTATTGACAAGTTAGGCAGACTAGAAATATCCATGGGAAGCAGGAATGAAGTAAGATATGGTTCTAGCAACAATTAAATGAGTTAATAATGTAAAGAGCAGCTGAGAAGATTTCTGGCACACAGAAGTACTGTGTCCCATCAATAATAATGATGATGACAACGACGATGATGATGTCAGCTTCCTAGAGAGAATGGGAAAAAAACCAAGACCCGTCTGCATCTCAGGCACAACTCTAGGCAATTTATGTACTCAATCAATTCTTAAGAATCAGCCCAATTTGTTTATTTCTATAAAATAATCCTTTTGTAGGAAAGATCACATAGCAAGATATAGAAGGAGGTCTACATTTAGATCTATTTGTCTGTCATTACTATTTATCATGCAGAGCTCTGATAGCTGGAGAGCGTGGTGGTGGGCAGTCAGTGTGGAGGTTTGGGACCTGGGAGGCCCAGGAGTAGGTCTAATGTGAGGGTAACTAAAAGCAAAGATACAACTAGAAAAGACTCACTATAGAAGTGTAGGCAGGCGGGTGGTTCTCTTGAGAGTGGCCTGGTGAGATCAGACTAGAGAAGAGGCACCTCGGAGTCTGAGGCATGAATCTTGTTTCTCATGAGTTGTGAGAGCAAGGGCAAGGGGGCAGTGGTGTACTGGTCAATGTTAAATGTTGGTTCAGGGACCAGGGGAGCAGGGGGCCTGATGTGTAGAGTTTATTGATGTCCATACTTTAAGTACAACCACTCAGCAGCCACTAGGGAGCCGCTGACTGGATTTGGGAAGATATGACCATAGCCCTCTCTCATGAACTCATTCAAAGTAGCAACAGCATCACACCACCAAAAGCAGGGCCCCAGCTCCAGAACCTAGATGATAAACTGCGGTGGTTATCCTGTAACCCACAAATGTCGCCTTTCACAACCCAGGTAGTGTCATCTTGGGGGTTTGTGTAGCTGTCATGATGCAGTCACCTCTAGTTTTTGCCTCCCCCTTGGCCCCAAAGAACTCCCTAGCATTTAATTTGGTCCCCAGCAAAGGATGTACTTGGTGGCTGAACATATGCATCTGGCTTTTGGCAGTGCCTGAGAGCATCCCCTGGGCTGCTGTAGCCACACCACCTCTATCTCCATCATCTTTACCCACCGCAGGAGCTGCCAGGTCTTCCTGCTGGTTGTCCTCGTGTCCTCTCCTTCCAGTCCTAGTCTGTGCCCTTTGAGCTGATTCTTCTTTCTGTCTGTCCTTTCCGCCGCCCCCCCCCCCCACACACCGGCCAATCGCACTGTGTTTTCCTCCCATCCTACCACATCCTCAAACTCTTTACAGAGTGACGTCCTTCCATCGCTGCACCTCCAGGAGTTCCTTTGGGGATTCAGCCCTCCTACAGCTCTCTAAGCATAGGCTGTGTTTTCTTGTACCTCGTGTGCCTTGGAGGCCAGCGGTGACATCAGCTTCTCCAAAGATAGCTTTGCTGCATCTAGAGTCACTTCTTTCTTCTCCATAACAAAGCCTTTTCTATTTTGAAACCCTAGCCATCTGCTCCTGACACCTGCTCTCACTCCTAGCTGCCGTTGGTGACACATCTCCCAGCCACTGCCCCTCACTCACGGAAGCCTTGGATACCTAGCTGCTACGGCTTCATCTCCATGCTGACCTGTGTCCTCATTCTGGGGAAAAGACTTGCCTTGAAGATCTTTATCTTTGGGAGCACAATCACCTTTGCTCCCATACCACTTCATTACGCTCTTGACTTTGCCATCTCTTAACTGCTCTGTCCCTAAAACCATCAGCTCCTATTCCTGACTGGTTGATCTTTCAGTCTCAAGCTTGTACACATTCTTTCTCCACTTACCAAACCACTGCAGCCAGACTTCTACCCTCAGTCCTAAAGGTGTGCTGTTCTTTTAGTGTATATATTTAATGTTTATTTATTTGGCTGCATTGGATCTTAGTTGCAGCGCACAACTTCTTCCTTGCAGCTGTGGGATCTTTTGCTGCAGCACACAGGCTCTCTAGTTGTGATTCAGAGACTCTGGAGCTGGGGCTTAGTTGCCCCCAAAAGGGATTGAACCCGTGTCCCCTGCATTAGAAGGCAGATTCTCAACCACTGGACCACCAGGGAAATCCCTGGTGCTGTTCTTAACATGATCATTGATGTTCTCCTGCCAGCATCATCTTCTACACATTTCCAGAATGATCTTTTTTTTAAATTATTTTTAATTGGAGGATAATTGCTTTACAATGTTGTGCTTGTTTCTGCCATAGTGTAACATGAATCAGCCATAAGTATACATATGTCCCCTCCCTCTGTGGCCTCCCACCCACCCACCCCATCCCGTCTCTCTGTGTTGTCGCAGAGTACTGGATTGAACTCCCTGCTTTAATCAGCAACTTCCCATCAATTATCTGTTTTATATGTGGTAAGGTATATGTTTCAATGTTACTCTCTCAATTAGTCCCACCCTCTCCTTCTCCAGCTGTGTCTGCAAGTCTGTTCTCCATGTCTCCATTCCTATTCCTGCCCTGTATATAGGTTCATCAATGCCATTTTTCTAGATTCCATACATAGGCGTTAATATATGGTATATGTTTTTCTCTTTCTGACTCACTTCACTCTGTATAACAGGCTCTAGGTTCATCCACCTCACTAGATCTGAGCAACTGAATTTGTTTTTATGGTTGAGTGACACAGAATGATCTTTTAAAAATGTATCAGTGATCATGTTATTCTCGATGTTAAAACACTAATAAATCTGTTGCTCTACTTATTCATTTACAGATCTACAACACTGAACTAAGTCCATAATCACCGTTCTCAATAGATGTGTAATATGGCAAAACCAATACAATATTGTAAAGTTAAAAAAAAAAAGAATGAAATAAAAAATTGTCAACTTTTTTGCTCAAAAAATTCCTGTCTCAAGCAGTATCTTGTGTCTTCACATAGAGCTTAGTCCCCTTGATTCAGGACTGAAGTGCCGACCCCAGGTGTGGTGCGCAAGGCCTGTCCTGTCTGACCTGTGCTTACCTTCCTCCTGCTTGCCTTAGTTCTGTTTGGTTTCTACACGCCCTTTCAGTTCTGTGAATTCAGCTTCACAGATGCATCTCCTTCACATCCTGGGCCTTTCCTCTTGGTAATCCTTCTGGCAGGGTTTCCTGTCCTTTCCTTTCTTACCTTTTCCCTTATCAATGTGTGGACATTTCTTTTATGATAGCTCATATCCACCCTTTGCAGGAGAAAGTTGCTCATGACCTCCTTGTGGCTGCTCCAGGCATATTTCCTTCAAAGTGCCTTCAACCTCAGCGTCCTTCTTTGTTTATGCTTTGGTCCCCTCTTATTCACTGTGGACACCCTGCACAAGCTGGTCTCACCCCTGTCACCACACCACTCATCAGAGTCCCTGGCCCTTGAGCTTCTGAAGGCAGACTGAGCACGCTAGGACTGGACTGGGGCAGAGGCAAGCACTTTCACCCTCAGGAACCCACAGAGAAAACACCCACCCTACCCTGTCCGCCCACCTGGAATAGGGCTGCAGTTCTTGGAAAGACCAGTAGTCATTTTTTTTTCTTTAAATTTATTTTTAATTGATTGATGATTGCTTTACAATATTGGTTTGATTTCTGTCATGTATCAACATGAATTAACCATAGGTGTACATATGTCTGTTCCCTCTTGAATCTCCCTCCCAGCCACTAGGCATTTTTAATGTCTTTTTAGAGAGCCCTGGTGAAAATGAAAGTCACTCAGTCATGTCCGACTCTTTGCAACCCCATGGATTGTAGCCTGCCTGGCTCCTCTGTCCCTGGAATTCTCCAGGCAAGAGTACTGGAGTGAGTTGCCATTCCCTTCTTCAGGGGAATCTTCCTGACGCAGGGATTGAACGCAGGTCTCCTGCATTGCAGGCAGATTCTTTACCATCTGAGCCACCACGTAAAAGCATTGTCACCTTAAATTAGGTGCCCCAGTGACTACAGTGTGTAAGACCCCGAGGAGGAGGGGTCTGTCATTGATTGAGCTCTGGCCTTCTTTCTTCCTCCAGCTTTTCTCCTCAGTAAATGTTTTTAGATACACATTTCATAATCAGTGCCTCCCAATTCCATCTCCATCCCCCTTTCTCTTTATTCTGTGGAGGGGGTTGTATTTTAAAATTTTAAACTTTGTTTACAACTCTCAGGCATATCTTTGAATTAGATCTCATGTATAAGGGCTTCCCTAGTGGCTCAGAGGTGAAGAATCCGCCTGTAATGCAGGAGATGTGGGTTTGATCCCTGGGTTGGGAAGATTCCTTGCAGTAGAACATGGCAACCCACTCCAGTATTCTTGCCTGGAGAATCCCATGGACAGAGGAGCCTGAAGGTCTACAGTCCATAGGGTCACAAAGAGTTAGACATGACTGAAGCAGCAAAGCACACACAGACGTATATCTAAAAGGAGGGATTTCAGCATGTTTTTAACCTCACAGAGATACTGTTGTTATTATTAAATTATGAATATTTAAATTTTATTTTTCTAAGATTAAGTTCATTTTTGTAAGGTAGGAAGACCAATTCATCTTTGTTATCAACCTTTTATTTAGTGAGCAATCTGCTCTTCTTAAAGGAGGTTTCAACTTAAAAGTCTTAAGTTCTGAAGTTTTCAGCTTACAAATTTTTGGACTTCCCTGGCAGTCAGTGGTTAATTAAGACTCCATGCTTCCACCACAAGGGGCATAGGTTTGATCCATGGTCAAAGAAATAAGACCCTATATGCCACATGGTATGGCCAGAGATTAAAAAAAAATTAAAAATATTTAAACGTAGACATTTTAATTTTTCAGTCTATTGGAAAAAGGCATTACATCACACACACACACACACACCCACCCCACCATCTCCCCAGCAGATTGACTGTCCATGCCATCGTGTAGTCCCAGGAGCTGCTCTCAGGAGGAAAAGAAAAGTGAGTTAGCCTGAGCAGGGGGTGACAGTCCTGCTGTGGTGATAGGGCGTGGGGAGCTGCAGGGCCAGGAGGAAGGGCGTGACTGCCTCTTCTCATCGTTGGACGAACAAGTCAAGGAGCATTGGCTGGTTTAATGGGGGAGCCACTGGAAGGCAGAGGACGCTGATTTGAGCCTCTTCCCTTCGGCTTGGATTCCGCCAAGGCTGGCTAGAGAGGAGAGCTAGACCTGGCAGCCTGTCAAGAATGTGCCTTTGAAGCCAAAAAAGTGAGAAGAGACAGCCAAAGATATCAAGGTCCAAGACACTGGACAGGGTGCATGTGTGTATCACTCACGCCATCTCACCAAACCTGCACGAGAACACTCTGCTCCTCAGATGTGGAAGCCCAGTTCAGAGACCGTCGGTAACTGTGCAGAGTAACTCTCATCCGTAGTGAAGCTGGGCTTTCAACTCACATCAGCCACATGGCTTTCTTTCTAGCTCTGTGACATTCAGCTGCTCAGGAGCTTAGCTGGTTTTGTCTCTCCTGAGGAAGGAGAAATACAGGTTTGGGATTGTCCTTCTTCCCCTTTTTTTCAAATAGCTTTATTGATATTCCCACACCATACAAAATTACATTGTTTTGCAAATTGTGCTAAATTTTTTTTAACATTTTCTTTGACCATAACACTGGGCATTTTAACCGTTTTAGGGTGTACATTTCATGGTGTGAATTGCATTCACAAAGTGGTGCAACCATCAATCACTACTATGCACTTACGAAACTTTGTCATCACCCAGCAGAACTCTAACCATTAAGCCATGACTACTCTGTCCTCCCTCTCTTCTCCCATCCCCTGGTAAACATCTCATCTCAGTGTAGCCAGAACTGTTTGGTGCAGGAAAACAGTTCATTGGTTCCTCAAAAACCTCAGCATAAAATTACCAATTGTTCAGTTGTGTCTGATTCTTTGCAACCTCATGGACTGCAGCACGCCAGGCTTCCCTGTCCATCACCAACTCCTAGAGCTTGTTCAAGCTCATGTCCATTGAGTCAGTGATGCCATCCAGCCATCTCATCCTCTGTCGTCCCCTTCTCCTCCTGCCTTGAGTCTTTCCCAGCATCAGGGTCTTTTCTAATTACCAGATGGCCCCACAGTTCCTCTCCTAGATTCCTACCTAAAGTTGTTGAAACCAGATACTTGAACAGATACTTGTACACCAGAGTTCATTGAAGCATTATTCACCCCTGCTGAAAGGTAGACGGTTCTTTTTCTTTTTCATCCCAACCAATGCCTAATCCACCTCTTTACTGTAGCAAGTCTGCTTAAATCTTGTCTTTATAGCAATACAGGGGTGTTGACTATACTGTGCTGTGCACTTTTCGTCAAGACTTAATTTGTCTTATTACCAGAAGTCTGACCTCTTTACCCACTTTTTTTCCATCCCTTCCCCTCTGGCAAGATCTGTTCTATGAGTTTGGATTTTTATTTCAGATTCCATATATAAGTGAGATCATATGGTATTTTCTTTCTCTGTCTGACTTATTTAGCATAATGCCTTTGAAGTTCCCCATCCATGTTGTCACATAGGGCAAAGCTTTCTTCTTTATAGCTGAATAATATTACTCTGTGTGTGTTTGTATGTATCACATTTTCTTTATCCTTGTATCTATTGATGAACACTCGTTTCCATGTCTTGGCTGTTGTAAATAATGCTTCAATAAACATAGGAATGTGTATACCTTTCTGAGACAGTGGTTTTTATTTCCTTTGGATAAATACGCAGAAGTGGAATTGCTGAGTCATATGGTAGTTCTAGTTTGAATTTTGAAAGGGACCTTCATACTGATTTCCACAGTGGCTGCACCAATCTACGTTCCCATCAATAACGGGGAAGGGCTTCCTTCTCTTCACGCGTTTTTGTTTGCTTGGTTTTCTCTTGTGTTTTGGAAGATATCCCTTCTGACACACATGCGGTGATCGCTCGGTGTGGTTTTGATTCACATTTACCTGATGATTAGGGATGTCGAGTACCTTTCATGTAACTCTTGTCCATTTGTATATCTTCTTTGGAAAAAATGTCTCTTCAGATCTATTTTTTTAAATCAGATTTCTTGACTTTATTGAACTGTATGAGTTATTGTATATTTTGCATATTAAGCCCTTATTTGTTTTATGATTTGCAAATATTTTCTCCTGTGCAGCAGATTGCCTTTTCATTTTGTTGAAGGCTTCCTTTGCTGTACAGAAGCTTTTTAATTTGATGTAGGGTTTAATTCTGTTTTTTATATTGAACTTTTAAGTTAGATGTTATCCCTGAATGGAGACAGTTCAGTATAGGGCAATGTGTGTTCACTGTGTTTTTATTGTCAGCCCCCTAAGGTGTCTTTTAGACATTTTTTCCTTATCATTTTCTCATGAAAATTTAATACCAGAGATATACTATATATCTGCTCCTGTGCTGTGGCCCTTTGGAGAATCACGAACTTTTAAAATAGCTAAGATTTTTTTCACTCTGCCAAGAGCCAGTTTTTCATCCCCTTGTAAGTGAAATCACTCTGGTTGAGAGTGAGGGTGTGGAGGTTAAAGTACTGCCTTGGGAGCCAGGGCTGCCTGGACTTGTGTTCCAGCTCTGCCCACTCCTTGCTGGCTGACCTTGGGCAAGTTGCTCAGTCCTCCATCCCTCAGTTTCCTCATCTGCTGACTTGGAAATACTGAAAAACCTGCTTCAAAGGGTTATTATAAGAATTCAATGAGTTAATAAACATAGGCCTGTGCCTGCTACTTAGAAATTGTTCAGGTTAGTTCAATTGCTCAGTCGTGTCTGACTCTTTGCAACACCATGGACTGCAGCACGTCAGGCTTCCCTGTCCATCCTCAACTCCCAGAGCTTGCTCAAACTTGTGTCCATAGAGTCGGTCATGCCGTCCAACCATCTCATCATCTGTCATCCCCTTATCCTCCTACCCTCAATTTTTCCCAGCATCAGGGTCTTTTCAAATGAGTCAGTTCTTCACATTAGGTGGCCAAAGGATTGGAGCTTCGGCTTCATCATCAGTCCTTCCAATGAATATTCAGACTGATTTCCTTTAGGATGGACTGGCTGGATCTCCTTGCAGTCCAAGGGACTCTCAAGAATCTTCTCCAAAACTACAGTTCAAAACCATTAGTTCTTTGCTGCTCAGTTTTCTTTATGGTCTAAACTCTCACATCCATACATGACCACTGGAAAAACCATAGGTTTGACTAGATGGACCTTTGTTGGCAAAGTAATGTCTCTGCTTGTGAATATTCTGTCTAGGTTGGTCATAACTTTTCTTCCAAGAAACAAGTGTCTTTTAATTTCATGGTTGAAATCACCATCTGCAGTGATTTTGGAGTCCACGAAAATAAAATCTGTCATTGTTTCCATTGTTTCTCCATCTATTTGCCATGAAATGATGGAACCGGATGCCATAATCTTAGTTTTTTTCAAAATGTTAGCTGTTATTACTTTTTAAAGGTTTTTCCATTTAAAAATAGTTCAAATGGTAGAAATTAACATAATGTAAAACAATTATCCTCTTGTTAAAAATAAATAAATTTTTTTAAAATTAAAAAAGTAAAAATAGTTCAAGACCAGTGCACTGTATGGAAATCTGATTCTCTTCCATTTCCTTTCTTTTGAATGGTGTTTTCATTGTACATTTGGATTGTGTTATCAGAAGAAAGTGGATTATGAGTCATTATTTTGTGGGTTTTTTCCCTCTTTTCTCCTCATCTGTTTATTTTTGTAGTTTTTCAGCAATCACAATTCATAGGGTTCTGGACTTGGTGATTTTAAGAACCAGTTTAAACACTTTATCATTTTGGGTTTCCTAGTTCATGTTTCATATAGAGAAAATGGATTCAGTCTGATGTATAAAAATTTGGAGTGGTGAATAATGTTGGTTTCATTTCAAAAATATTGTTTCGTTGAAGGAATCTCTTCCGAGGAGGGAAAGTCCACAGAAAAGAAGCTGTTCTTCCTGAGGACATTCAGCTGATTTTCATTCATTACACAGATGCTGGTTCATTATAAGGAGCTGGTTTTATGGAACCCCAGTTCCATAAATGTTCATTAATGTGTGCATTAATGACCTGCTCATAGATCCACAGTCTCTGGTTTGTTTGTGGAATTCAGAGCCTGGTAATTAATCACTAGTTAACTTGATGCTCTAGTGAATCAGATCTGAACCTCGGGCACCAAATCATTTATCTTTAAATGACTAAAACCTTTGCACTTTATTTTGACTGCATGGGAAAAGCAGTGAATGAACAATTTGACCAATTGTGACTATAGGGAGTTGCTATTTAATTAATCATGGACAGTGAATAATCTTGATGAGAAAGGGAAAGCTAAGGTTACCCTGTAGAGCGGTAGAATAGATACCAGGGGTTCAAATTCTCTGAGGTCATCTTCTAGCTGTCTAATAACCTTGTGTGTCTTTGTAAAATAAAAAATATTAATATATACCTATCTGTATGGTACTTGTGAGGATGAAATGGATTATACATGTCTAGTGCTTGGTAACTATGTTTGGCACAGAGTAATGATCAATAAATGCTGCCAGTAATTGAGAGATTAGTTGCAACTAAAGGATGCTTTGTTAGTGGTGTTGCACTCTTCCATTTCATTCACTCTTACCTGACTTTCCTTTATCTTTGTAAAGCAGAGAACAGTTGCCCAGAATATCTCCATTTCCCCCAATTTTCAGCCATCCCTGGTAATCACCACTCTATCAATTTCTATGAGGTTGGCTTTTTTAGATCCCACATATAAGTGGTAACATGTGGTATTTGTCTCTCTGTCTGAGACAGAAGCACTTATTTTACTTAGCATAATACTCCCACAGTTCATCCATGTGGTCACAAATGGTAGGAATTCCTGCCTATGGCTAAACAATATTCCTCTGTGTGAGTGTGTGTGTGTGTGTGTGTGAACACTCACATCTTTATTCATTCATCTTTCGATAAATAGTACTAAGTTCTTAGTTATAAGATGAATAAATTCTTGGGATCTAATGTGCAGCATGGTGACTATAGTTAACAATAGTATGTATTTGGAAATTGCTAAGAAAATAGATTTTAAATCTTGTGTCCACAAAAAAATGATAATTATGTGGCCTAAAGGAGGTGTCAGCCAAGGCAGTGGTGGTGATCATTTTGCAATGATAAGTGTATCAAATTTACACATTGTATACCTTAAACAATGTTATATATCAATTATGTCCTCATAAAGCTGAGGGAAAAAGAATTGCCACCCAGTTAAATCAAAGTGATAAGGGAAGGCCATCAGCACTTATGAAGGCATCTTCTTGCCTTCTCAAGATTCATCACAGATATATTTTTGGTGAATTCTTCCTCGGTCGTTTTTGATGGAATTAGCCACTTCTTCTTCGAGTAAGTCATGTTCATGTGACTGCCTCTCCACTGGATTGGGACTGGTTCTGTGTGGTCTGGCTATTTTCACTTAGCATAAAAGCCAGAAGACAAGGACTGCATCCCACTGAGCTTTGGGATCTTGACTGCCTCTGGAATCTAGCAGTCTCTTAGTAGCTCTGGAATTTCCTTTCCCAGTGGTAGGGAGCAGAGTAGGCTGCAGTCCATGGGGTCACCAAGAGTCAGACATGACTGAGCGACTTGACTTTCACTTTTCACTTTCATGCATTGGAGAAGGAAATGGCAACCCACTCCAGTGTTCTTGCCTGGAGAATCCCAGGGACAGGGGAGCCTGGTGGGCTTCTGTCTATGGGGTCACACAGAGTCAGACATGACTGAAGCGACTTAGCAGCAGCAGCAGCAGCAACAGCAACAGCAATGGTGGGGAAGGCACAAGATCTTCATAGCTTCCATAGCTGGCTTACAACTCTTGAGGACACCTCAGACCTTTTTGGAAGCACTCCCTGGTTTTGTTGGTACTGTTGGCTGAAGTGTAGGGTTCAGAAATGGATAGATTCAGGTAGTCTGGGCACAGCCTACAGCTGAAACTGAATTCATCACTTTTCTTTCAGGGTGCTTCTTTCCTTGTAGATGCTCAGCATCACTTTATTGACCCTCTTGAAGGTCAGAAATAGCAGGCTGGGGAAAAAAGTCATGGAGTGGTATCTTACAGTGTTTTTCTGATGTCAGCTAAAAATTGGTATGCTGTGATTCCCTGTGGCACAAAGAGATGTGTTACTTTATGACAGTATTTAATTCTGAAATTGAACCCAGCAGGGGAAAAAAACATCTTAGCATGAATTTGCAAATATCTGACATAGGTATATATGGAAAACACCTTTAAAATGTCAGAAAATGCAACGATCTAACTTCTAGCTTATGATGTATTTAACCTTGTATGAGAAGAGTTCATTACCGTGCATGGGATGACCAAAAGGGTATTTGAATTTTTAACATGCAAATATTTGATCTGGCAGGAAGCATGTTTGTTTGACACATATCTTAGAAGATGATGTAAAAATTCATCTCACCAGGCAACAGAGATATTTAAAGGGTTATTAAATTATCAGTCCATGGGGGCTGTCATAACAAAATGTCATTGACTGGATGGCTTAAACAATGGAAATTTATTCACAGTTCCGGAGGCTGGAAGTCTGAGATCAGGGTTGGGTTCTGCCGAGGGCTCTTTCTGACTTGCGGATGGCTGCCTTCTCCCTGTGGCATCATCTGCTGGAGCAGGAGGGCATGCTTTTTCATGTTGTTGTTCAGTCGCCAAGTCATGTACAACTCTCTGTGACCCCATGGACTGCTGCATGCCAGGCTTCCCTGTCCCTCACCATCTCCTGGAGTTTACCCAAGTTCATGTCCGTTGAGTTGGTGATGCCATCCCTGCTTTTTCATATCTTTTCTTAAAGGGATACTAATCTCATCAGGAGGGCACCACTTTCATGACCTCATCTAAACATACTTTCTCTGCAAGGGCTCCATCTCCAAATGCTGTCACAGTGGAGGTTGGTATATGAACATATGAGTAATTTGTGCAGGGAACACAATTAAGTTCAGAGAAGTTATCTAGATACCTCCTGAGACTGTCTTATTGTTCACTTCCCTTGCCCTCCCCTCCGTTCCCTTCTCCTCCCTC
The DNA here is from genome assembly GCF_000754665.1 of Bison bison bison. Classification (NCBI taxonomy): domain Eukaryota; kingdom Metazoa; phylum Chordata; class Mammalia; order Artiodactyla; family Bovidae; genus Bison; species Bison bison. The sequence goes on along the minus strand of NW_011494960.1, from coordinate 3,710,896 downwards.
CCCTCCTCTCACTTCCTCTTTTCTTTGCCTTCCTACATTCTCTTTACTTCCCCTCCCTAGTCCTCCTTTCTCCTTCCTTGTCCCCTTCCATTCTTCCTTCCATTCACCTCCTCTCTCACTCTCTCCTCCTCCTCCCCCATCTCTCTGTCATGTCCCCACCTCCCCCACAAGCTACTTGTGATCATGTGCTTCAAGACACAGGCATCTGTGGGTTGAATCTGATAGGCAGATGTGTTTTGCTTGCTTCAAAATATTTGAAAAAAAAAAATGGAGCCATTATTTTAAAAAGTTAAATTAATGCTTGAGAAGACTCTGGGAAATACTGAAGGACAGGGAAGCCAGGCATGGTACAGTCCATGGGGTTGCAAAGAGTTGAACGTGACTTCAGTCATACAGTCAGTTCAGTCGCTCAGTCGTGTCCGACTCTTTGCGACCCATGAATATGACTTAGCAACTGAATAACAACAACAATGTAAGTTCTCTAGAAATATCAGAGATCTAGCCCACAGTCACTGGAGGAGATACTATAAAGTGATGAGTAGACTTTGGAGCCATGCTGCCTGAATTCACATCCTGGCAGTCCAGGTACCATTGGTATATGACCTGAGACAATTGACTATCCATTCCTGTGGCCCTTATTTCTCCTCTGTAAAGTGAAGATAACAGTTCACATTCTTTCTATTGTCTTTCTGCCATTGAGGTTTAGTCTCATTTTTCATGTAACACTGGTCTTGTGCTGTGTTTTTTACCTTGTAAGAGAGAACCATTTCTTTGTTCTTGAAAGTAGGCAAATGAAAGAGATTGATAGAGACAGGGATAGGAGAGAGAGAGAGAGAAAGAAGAGGATTAATTAATATTTTAAGATATATAATATATACCTTATTTTTTTTTGGATGGGACATATTTTACATATTACATATATTTTACATATTACATATATTTTACATGTGTACATAATGTACATATTTTACATTTTACGTATATCTTCTACCTGGCTTCTTCTTCATTTGGTTCATATTTCTATATTCTACAGGCATTTCTCTACTCTTGCTTTAGGAAGAAAACAATAATTATAGAGAATTACATGGAACACTGGATAAAACACTAATTCCAGAGTTAGAAGGCCTTGATTCTGTTACCAGCTCAGTGATTATCTGTGTACCCTTGGGCAAGTCAGAATTCTTTTCAAGGACTTTATTTTCTCATCTGAAAAAGGTCATAATAATTCATATCTTGTCTGCTTCACTGGAGTTTTATAAGTTCAAATCAGAGATCATGTAGGCCCTCATTTGAAAAAAATATTCAGTATGACACAGATGGGAGCATATTGATAGATCTCATATCAATGCCAGTGCTACCATGTTTTCATAACTCATGATTTCTGAAAAGTCAGGAGATTAAAGTCTGGTAGAATTGCTCTGCAAGTAATCTTACTAGTTCCCGGAGGGCTTTTCCAGAGCTGTGCTTTTGTTGGAATATCTGTAACTAGATATGGCTGTTCTTCATTTTCTGGGGACATGCCAACTCAGTTGACACAGGCACCAAGGGGCCGTGTGAAGGTTCAGGTCATCTTACTAGTATTTTCCAGGACTTGTGTCTTGGAAAAGGCAACTGGAACATTTTCAAGCTCATTGAAACAGGAGGGAAAGGGGTGGCCCAAAATAAAATGTTTCGGAGACGGGGTTTAGGATGCATTGTGAGGACAGAAACACCTGAATGTGTCAATAACTTTAGAATCGGGGAAGTCTTTAGATGCTCTCTGGTCCAACTGGTCATTTCATAAATGGAAACACTGATGTCTAGAGAAGTGCCCAGTGCTAAAATTAACTAATAGAAAGAGCAAGAAGAGGGCTTGACTCTTGGCTGCCAATTTAGTGTCTGTGGTTCAACAGAGTGGAGCAAGTTTGCTCCTGGAGTCCCAGAGACCCGGGATGATGTCATAGGTGCTCTCCCTGTCATTTCTGATGCCAAGCCATTGGATGGCTGGGGATAATGAAATGAGACTCACCCAGTCTCAATAAATATTGATTTTCTTTCTTCACTCTGTTTCATTTTTAAATGCTCATAGGAAGTGGACCCCCTTGCCCAACCCACTGCATCTAACCCTCTCTGGGTTGCCTTTTTCTATTCTTAGGCAGCAAATCTGAGTAGATCACACTGTTTTATTTAGAAAATTCTTTGCATTTGCTTCTATCTTTGCTACCCAAGCCTGACGCTCTAATTAAATGATGATGATGATGCCAAATTCAGCTCTGTTTGTTCTGAGTAGTCTTGTACAGATGGAGGCTGGTGATTTGTGAAGAGGCATTATGTCACATCAAATTTCATTTTAAAGTCCGTAAGTATACCTTTTTAAAACAAAAACAAACTGCTTCACTTTCCTGGGGAGGGACATAAATCAGGTACTTTTATTACCTCAGAAAATGAGTGCTAATATTTCAAAGGTGACAAGCAATCTCGAAGAATAAATCACAATTTGAGCCCCATTATACTGGAACTGCTATATACCACAGTGGGGTTTCGAGACGTACAATATTTAATAGAAGATCCAGGCCCCTATGTCACTATTTCTAATCCTAGAGGGGGCCCTTCAGCAGTTTTAAGCATCCTGAGTTAAGGTTGTATCAAGGGTTCCAGCTCAGAGCAGAATTCTACCACCTGTTTTGGGGTCCTGGGTTACTGGAGTCTAAAGTTTGAAAGAGTTAGGGTTTAATTTAAAAGACCCACAGGAATAGTCATGCAGAGTACAGCTTTACTATTTTAACAGAGAGCATCAAACAGAACAAATGCCATGAACATGATGCACAATGACATTCAATTTGGAGATCCGCCTGTTTCCATACATTTCATGGCAGCACCAGGCATGTCGAACACAGTTATAGGCTCGAAAATTTACAGAGAGCTAGAACTGGATCAGGGAGAACAATGCCACATGTGAAGTGAGACTGTGGATTCAAACCCAGGGTTTTACGCTTACGAATTTTATGCTTTGTACAAGTGATCTCAAAATCTCTGAGCCTCAGTTCCTTATCATGACATACATATATCTATCTCCTATAGGAAGAGTCAAATGGAATAAATGGGGTGCTGCAGTGCTACCTGTGGAGTGCCTAACATAGTTTCTGATATGTAGAAATGACAGATTTTGAATATTAACCAGGTGTCAGGGGCTGTTCATAGGTTTACCTTATGAGGTTAGGGACTATTAGCCTCTTTTCATTTTCATATCATCCTGTGCCTAATGATGTATTTTTAGAATTTTGATCCATTCAACCTTCCAGTAGCTAACTTAGCTGTGGTTCTTAGAAAATCTTGCTAGACTGATCTAGACCTTTAGGTTGAGCCTGGCCTTGAGTGTGTTCAACTTCTCCTTTGAGGTTCAGTCTCAGACATAGCTTCTTCTTGCCTCCTGCTGCTGCTACTGCTGCTAAGTCACTTCAGTCGTGTCCGACTCTGTGCGACCCCATAGATGGCAGCCCACCAGGCCCCCGCGTCACTGGGATTCTCCAGGCAAAAACACTGGAGTGGGTTGCCATTTCCCTCTCTAATGCATGAAAGTGAAAAGTGAAAGTGAAGTCACTCAGTCATGTCCAACTCTTCACGCTGCAGCCTACCAGGCTCCTCCGCCCATGGGATTTTCCAGGCAAGAGTACTGGAGTGGGTTGCCATTGCCTTCTCCATCTTGACTCCTGGCTCTGGGTAAATATCAGAGTGGGAAGGACCATTGCTTGCGAGAGGGACCTGCTTTTTAGGCAAAACTCCATCACCACCTGAGCTGTGGTCAGATTTCTTTTCAGGCTTATATTTAAAACCCTCATTGCTTTGGGCTCACTCAGTTTCTCTCTCTGAGTATCAGTTCGTTCTTTAATTGGGGAGTTCTGTTTGTTTATTTTCCTTGATTTGGTAATTTTATAACCTTTTAGGATCTTTTGTCTGTGAACAAAAAGCATTTGGCCTAGGCTCATTTTGAAAAATCTCAGTTGTTTGCTCATTCTTAGGATTTTCTCAAGATATCCCAGCTCTCTAAAGACGTTGATTGTGTTTTGATTCTCTGTATAATCAGATTTGCTTGTGGAGCACTCTTGAGTTCTCTTGAAACTGTCTGCAGGGTTGTGCCTTTCCCTGAGTTTGGAGAGGCAGTCTTTCTTAGGCAGATGTGTTTCTCCTTGTCCCTTGTCCCCATCCTGAAACCAGGGGAGTTGTCAATTCTTTTCTTTCTTCCATCCTCTTGTCTCAAGGGACCCAACCCATGCCTCTAAACATTTTACTTTCTTTGTCTCCCTACCGTTTTTACCAGGAAATGATTTTTATATCTGATGTTTGTATGATAGAAGATAAGCAACAAAGATAAAGTAGTGACAGTTTAATTTTCTGGTACATTTGTCAAATTTTCTGCCTTATTTTATTCTTTTTGTGGCCTTCCTTCGGTTCAGTCTCTGGGTCAGGAAGATCTCCTGGAGAAGGGAATGGCTACCCACTCTAATAGTCTTGCTTGGAGAATTCTATGGACAGAGGAGCCTGGCAGGCTACAGTCCACGGGGTCACAAAGAGTCGGACATGACTGATCAGTGAACACTTTCACTTTCACCAGGAAATCGAAATATGCCAAGGCTGGAATTACCAGTGGTATGAATTGAAAATGAAACGAGCTCAGTGACACATCAGCAGAGCAGCAGGGCTGTGGTGTGGGAGTGGCTCACATAGAGCAAGGGCTGGATAAACCTATGTGGGAAATTCTCCCTGGGATTTCCTAACATCCTCTTTCTGGTTTTTGAAAATATTTCTGTTCAGGGCTTGGCATCCTGTGAAACAAGGTGGTAGCTTGGTTGTTAGCGTCAAAATAAACTCTTTATGGCTGAATAACTCCTTCAAATCCAGATGAGGCTGCTGCCTCTCAATAGTTATGCAGTGGCCTGAGGGAAATGAGCTAGGAGTTTCTCTGTGGGAGGAGCCGATAAGGGTCCATAACAGAGAAACGTTTATTCTCATCAGTGGCCTGATTGGCAGCTGTGGCCCATAGGCTGAAGACTGCATTGCCTCTAAGGCAAGTCCTGACTAGTTCCTCATCTTAAAAAATGGCTAGGCATCCTAGCAGTATAGAATGAGATCACTGTAGCTGCATCTCTGTGAGTAAAATACCAGTGTGATTTAGCCTTCAGCTTGCCCTGCTCCAATCTATTCTCTTCACTGCAGCCGAGCTATAGTTTAAAAACAGAAATTGGACTTTGTCACCACCATGATTTAAGCCCAGGCTCCTTCATGTGGCCTCCAGAACCCAGCAGAGGTGGCCCAAGCTCATCTTTCCAGTTTGTCTTCAAATAGGCAAAGTTCCCTTCTCTGAATTCTGTTCATTCTTCCCTATCTGGTGTGTTATTTTTCTCCCCTTCACCTGTTTCATTGCTATTTCAGGTCTTGGATGAACAGTCACTTCTATAGAGAGTCCATCTTTCAACTTCTCAGACTAGGTCAAATCCCCGTTAAATGATCTCACATTATTGGTAGAACACCTAAGTTCCGCTCAGTATCTTGCCAGGCTGTGAGGTCTATGATGGTGTTTTATTCATCACTTTGCCTTTAAAAGCATAGTAGAGGGCTAATTAGTGTTCTTTGAATGTACAGACTAAATGGTCCTCTCCCTTTATAACTCTGTAAAGACAAAAAGTTTAGGCTCTGCAGTTTTCCTTCTGTTTCCTCATCTCCATTCTCAAAGCTGAATTTCTGTTCATCTTTCAAGATCAAATTTAATGATCTCCATTGCAGTGCTTCTCATGGTCATTCTCTGTACTGGATAGGGTAGACTCAATGGCTTAAATTAACAAAAGCATATTTCTAGGTCATGCAACATGTCCATCATGCTAGTCTGGTGACCTGCTCCTCAGGGACGCAGGCTGAAAGAGCTTCCATTTCTGTGCTTCTATAATTTCCAAGACAGGAAGAAGGAAATGTGATAAATCTGATGCTGGCCCTTAATCTTTCTACCTCAAGGTGGTAGGCTTGTCAGATTCATGCTTGGAAGAGGATGAGAAAGTACAGTTGAATTATTTGCTCAGTAGGAGGAAATCTGGTAATATACTGGATGAGATGTGCTAATGCAGACCAGCCCCCTCTTATATCTGGCTTTTCTTGGTCTCTCAACCCCTCACTTACAATGATCTATTCTTCTACTCTCACATGGTCAAATAAAAGATCTTGTAATCAGCAACAACTAAATCACCTTTGACATCTTAGTGTCAAGCACATCACTCTGTAACTCCATCTTCTGCCTTTCCAGCTCACACACTGTAGTACTCACACTGGAATCATTTCTGCCTCCCTCAGGAGTCCTACTGAAGTTAGGGTTCCCTGGGAAGCAAACTCTGAGATGGAGACTGACATGCAGGAAGCTTAATAGGGATGCAATGCCTATGGAGGAAGGGAAAGATACAGAATTGCGCAGAGGGAGGGGTTAGCTGAATCTCACTGAGTGCTCTGAACCTGGTATAATCTTTCACAATTATCTTAAGTTACTGTTAAGGAGAACCATCCTTCAGTGAAGGTTGTCCTCAGGGTGGGGGTGTGACTAAGGGTGAGGCAGCTCACATAAGTCAAGGACAGTTTTCCTCAAAAGCTAACAGTTGAAAATTTGTAGCAGGCAGTACTTCCAGCGGCTGGGGGAACAAGTTCTTTAGCTTTGAGCTGGGCAGTGCATTTCAATTCCCTCTTGTCCTCACTTTCCTTAATAACTGCGATTCCTTGGCATCTCAGGATCATCAGCTCTTTTCTTGCAACATCAGTTCCCTTGTTTCTCATTTTAATCTATCCTGTTTGTTCAAAAACTCATCTTTGGGTACACCTCTTTCCCACTACCCTGCCCCTTCCCCAGGTATCTGGGTGCATCTGGAGTGAAGCACATGGCCACACTGACTGCTCTCACTTAGCATTTATGGTCACAGGTCACATGTGCCTCTGTAGCCACCTACTATACTCTCTAGTAAATGGTTTCCTTCTTTCCACTTCCCTGGTGGCTCAGATGGTAAACTGTCTGCCTACAATGCGGGAGACCTGGGTTCAATCCCTGGGTCGGGAAGATCTCCTGGAGAAGGAAATGGCAACCCACTCCAGTATTCTTGCCTGGAAAATCTCATGGACGAAGGAGCCTGGTAGGCTACTGTCCATGGGGTCACAGAGTCTGACACAACTGAGCGACTTCACTTTCCCCAAATGATGACTTCGTACCTTCCCCCCCCTCTTTAAACATCTAGTACCACCTTCTTCTCCTAATTCTCAGATGTTACTCTCTCATTTCACTGAGAAAATTAAAAAACAAGCAAAGGAACATTACTTCTTCTTTCCACCACCAAATATACCAACTTTATTCCCTTATCTGTTAGTTTCATTTTTGTTGTAAAAATGACTTGCTCCATCTGTGGACTGGAACTCAACTCCTCTTGTCTCCTCCAAGACTTTACTCCTGCAGAAATCTGCTCTCATTCTTTTTGTCTTTAATGAGTCTGTTGCAATATTATGTCTGTTTATGTTTTGATTTTTTTGGCTCTGAGGCATGTGGGGTCTTACCTCCCTGACCAGGGATTGAACCTACACCCCCTGCATTGGAAGACAAAGTCTTAACCAGTGGACCATCAGGGAAATCCCTGCTGTCTCTTCTATAATGTCAGTTTTCTTCACTAGTGTTGAATCATGTCCAACTGTGTGTAAACATTCTGTGATCTTTTCCAGAACGGTCTTTAAACAAGACTGTCTTTAAATATGGAGTCTCCCTAGAGCTACGACAGTTTTTCTTCTCTTGATGGCAAAATATCTCAAAAAGTTTCCCTTGTTTTTCTGTCTCCTTCATCTTTCCTTCTTTCTTTAATTGACTCCACTTTCCCCAAACTTCTCTTAACAGCTCAAGGGCAACAATGAACTTCTTGCCAAATCAAAACGTTAATTCTGTCTCTATCTTATTCAACTTTTTCAGCATCAGGTGACAAACCTAACCATTATTCCTTTCTTGAAACACTTTTCCTCTTGACTTTTATGATATTCATTCTTCTGTAAAGCAAAATGCTTTAATGATGTAAGGAACCGACTTATTTAAGAATTCTATTGCCTTGAGTGCCAGAAAGATCTGAAGCACCTCTAATGATTTCATGCAGTTACTATCCTATCCCAAATTTTTGGGAGAGTCCCTTCCACACCCAAGCTTGATGTACTCATATATTATACAATTTTTATATTCCTGTTGGCTATTTGTTTTGAAAGCTCATGATACTGTGCATGTAGAATTATTGATTGCCTGAATTCTTTCACTAAGTTTTGATGTTTGTTTCTTAAATTTATGGAAGTCTTGCTGACTGTCTTCTTTCAGAGCCTCAGTTAACTTTCAAGTATAGGTTAACAGATCTTTAGTACTGAAAAGAATCTGATATTATTTTGGGGTGTTTTATTTAGGAAATAAATCCATCTACATTTATTTTTAAAGTAAATAAATGAGTTTTCAGTGCACAGAAATGCAGTTTCTGTGCATGAAGATTACTAGGATTTCAGTGATTATCTTAGTCGTAATGCTACATTTGACTAGTGATCATTTTCAGAGTGCTTTCATGAGGTAAATCATAGTAAATAAGAGTCAGACTTTTGATTTCAAATTGTGGATATAGTGTGTTCTTACAGGATGACTTAATGCCAAACATTTAACTTCTCTAAGCCTCAGTCTAGACTTTAGAATGATGGTAGTGCTGTACTTCACTCACGGAATTGTATGTGGGTAAATTAGATGGCACACTGAAAGATATAGAGCAGTAGGTTCAGAAGAAACCATTATGATGAGGGTCATCTGCTAGTAGTTAACCAGACTGGAGCTAGAGCTTGTATTGGCTGTTTTGGATTCCCACAATGTTTTTATTCTTCTCTCTCCCAGGCCATCACACATTAGCAGTCTGAGTAAAATAAATGTAAACCCATGTTTTAAAACATAAACTCTAGAAAAGACTAAACTCTATGCTTATGGTTGTAGGTTATCTTAATTCTTATCATGAACTTTTTATGAGACAGAAGGTGATGCTCTGATCTCCATTCCAAAGAGAAAAAGATCTTTTTTGTTGAATCATTCCATTATTCTGTGACATGGGATGTATCTCCAGGTCAAGCGATGAAAGACATTCATTTTCATTAGACAGCAGTTGCTGTCTATATTCATAGTACAACATGGGAGAAAGTGGCTCCACAATCATTTTGTACCAGATGGATTAAAGCAAGTATTAGTAAGAAAAACAAGCAGAGAGAGGCTGAATTCTCTTGATCTCTCTGATGAAAGCCACACTGTGTACAGTGGACAACTAATGAATATTCATTGGTGTCAATGCCTGGACACAGAACTCCTTGATTTGGGACATTGAAGCATCCTTTTTGGTGAAAGAGTAATAATAGATTCAGTCTTCAAGCTTCTTGAGTTCTTCACTGTTGTGTCCCACCATGCATCTTTCTAGAAAGATTTTCGGCTTTAGACGGAATCTGCTACACCAGCTGAAATTTGCGCTTAAGCTTTGGTGCTAATGCATCTTGCTTTTTCTCTTACCTTCCATGGGCATTCATCTTTTCTAATTTCATTGTCAGATGATCACATTCTAGTTCAGTCATTCATCTAACTGTGTTATTGCTTCTTTTTTTTTTCTTCTTCTTCAGATATTGATGAGTGTGCAGCTAAGATGCATTACTGTCATGCCAACACTGTATGTGTCAACCTGCCCGGATTATATCGCTGTGACTGTGTCCCAGGGTACATTCGTGTGGATGACTTCTCTTGTACAGGTGAGTGCTAAGAAGCAGTGTTGCTTTTCTGATTCAATCCTTCTCTGCATCATATCTGTGTTGTTTCACTTAGCTCCAAGTACACTAATACTATTTTTACCAAACTAACTCTTCTCTTTAATTATCTTACCATCAAGATTTTTTGAAAAAAAAAAATATAATTTAAGTCTGCATAATTTATTTCCACTCTTGTTATGTCTGTCTCTGTATGTGTGCATGCATACATTCGTATATGGTTTGATTTTGAAGTCTCAGTTGCCTATGGTAACATTGAAGGACTTAGAGATTCCTTTTCCAAAAAGAGAAAAGTATCAACTATTCTCCTTTCATCAAGGTGAAATGTTTTTGTATCTGAGAAAATGTACTTTGTTTTCACTGGGAAGGACAAGAGCTTAAAGTATGCAAGAGTGCCTAGTGGGCGGGATTGGGTCTATGGGGGGTCACTCAAGACTTTTCACTGACATATTGTTAGTTTCTCCTCTCTTCTCCCTTCATCACACTGGGCTGTCAGCCCTAAACTGGAATGCCAGGCATTGTGGTTGGTGTCTATGTGTGAGCAGTGCTAGCTTGTGGGCATTTGGTTTGAGGTTCCATTAGCATTTAAGTCATGAATATGCAGACATGAGCAGTCAGTTGGCTAGGATACGAGAAGGTTCTGATTGTGTCTTCTTTTGGGTGAAATGTGTTTAAATGCCTGATCTGTAACCTGTAAAAAAAGGACTCCTTGAATATAAGATTTCAGTCATGGTGTGTATTTCTCTGACTCTTGTATCTTTCTCTTGGTCCTAATGACTTTGGTATATAAACAATGATTTCTTCACTCACAATGGAATGGTACTCATTTCTAAATATTTTGTGTTTTGAATGACCCTTCCAAAAGTACAAAAAGTTACAAAAGTTTGAGAAGTATGTTTGTATCTCCAAATACTTTTACTCTTGTTTGTTGTATTAATAATATTTTAAAGTTACTGTTCTTTGGCTAAAAGGACTAGTGATTTCAGATTGATGTGGTTTCTGACTCCCACAGTTGGTCATGTCTAATTATCTGTCTTTTACATGATTTTCTTACAAGAAAATCCCTGGAGAAAAAGAGATTTCATAAATACTATGCTGAGGCATAAATGTTTTAAGAGGGCAAAACTCCTGTGGACCTGTCAACAAACAATTGAGAAATCTGTGATGTTCTAGATGACTACTACTCTGTTCTCATTAGTCTATCCCTGGTCCTAACTTACGGTAGTTCTGACATTAGGCAGAGGCAGCGAATTGCCTCCCAACACACTGCACCTTATCATGCAGCCCAGACCTAATTAAGGCACTGCTGGGTGGAAATTATATGAGAATCCATAACACCTCTGCTCTTACTTTGTCATGGAAGGAGGAAGGCAAGAGCTGGTACTTATTGAAGGCCTATTAAAGACAGGGTGACAATATACAGCCTTGATGTACTCCTTTTCCTATTTGGAACCAGTACATCATGAGAAACGCTGGACTGGAAGAAACACAAGCTGGAATCAAGATTGCCGGGAGAAATATCAATAACCTCAGATATGCAGATGACACCACCCTTATGGCAGAAAGTGAAGAGGAACTCAAAAGCCTCTTGATGAAAGTGAAAGTGGAGAGTGAAAAAGTTGGCTTAAAGCTCAACATTC
>NW_011494960.1:3694437-3699151 GCF_000754665.1 Bison bison bison | reverse complement strand
AAGGACTGATGCTAAAGCTGAAACTCCAGTACTTTGGCCACCTCATGTGAAGAGTTGACTCATTGGAAAAGACTCTGATGCTGGGAGGGATTGGGGGCAGGAGGAGAAGGGGACGACAGAGGATGAGATGGCTGGATGGCATCACTGACTCGATGGATGTGAGTCTCAGTGAACTCTAGGAGTTGGTGATGGACAGGGAGGCCTGGCGTGCTGCGATTCATGGGGTCACAAAGAGTCGGACACGACTGAGCGACTGAACTGAACTGAACTGATTGACAGGTGCTCTGCTCAGCAGTATGTATGTATGGATGAAGATGGAAGAACTAGCCCCAGAGTTACTTTTAGAAAGAGAGCTGTGTTGTTCGGAGTCAAAGGCAAAGGTATGGGTATCAGTGGGTACTCCATCCCCCCTCTTAAAAAACATAGAGCTACAGGAAAAAATGTATACACACATATTTTGTTTTGTTTGTGTGTATGTTTTGTCTGAGAGAGAATATAAAAGTTAGAACAAAAGAGAGAAAAAAAGAGAAACCCGCCAGAGAGCCAAAGGCTGGGTGCTATGGAGCAGTGATCCCCTGCCTGTTTGGCACCAGGGACCAGTTTTATGGAAGACAATTTTTCCATGAACTGATTGGGAATGGTTTTGGGATGATTCAAGTGCATTACATTTGTTGTGCATTTTATTTCTATTATTATTACATTAGCTCAACCTCAGATTGTCAGGCATCAGATCCCTGAGGTTAGAGGTGCCTGCCATAGAGGACAGGGGCCAGTGAAAACCACCCAGGGAAAGGAAGGCTGAAAGGATTTTTCAGGATAGGAATATTTAACATAAGGTGATTTGTTGTGGTGGTTTTGCTGTGTAGTATTCAATGTGAGTCTTCCTCAATGACCCTCTAACCTTCACCAAAATCTGCCGTTTAAAGATGAACCTCCCCCTTCCCACCCTAAAGAAATTTAAGTTAACATGGCAGACAGCAGAAATGGTACATATGTGTATATGAAGGATAGCATGACCTCAGAGGCAGAGGTAACTCTTCCTATCCTTTCCCTGATGCCCAGAGTGCGTTTAAACAGACATACATGCATCATAGTCACCATGGCCTCCTCTCAGGAGTGTCAAAAATCTCGATGAGGGCTTTGGACTTCCCCCCATAGACCATAGGATTGAGGATAAGACCTCTTTCTTTAAAAAAGAAATCTTCCATTGGTCCCAGATTTTATTATCTACTGCCCATTTTTCTGCTGCTTTTCACAGCAAACCTCCTCATTGATTTGTCAGTGGTTATTGTTTCCATTGCATGTACTTCCTTCACATCTCCTCTTCCACCCCTCCCATTAAGTCTTCCAGTCTCACCATTCAGCAGAGAGTGTGTTTATCAAGGTCAACCATGAGCCCCATTTTTCTCAATCTAATCTTATCTTTGTGACCTCTCAGCAGCATTTAGCAGAGCTGACTACATCTTCCTTATTTAAACACATCATTTTTTTTGACCTTTGAGACAATACATTTCCTGATTTTCTTTCTATGTCACCGGTGCCTCCTGCCCAGTGTTCCTGGCTATTCTTCTTCCTCTGCTGATATCTGCCCTAGAACCTTTTCTCCTGTTATCTATATAATCTTTTTAGATGTCTGCAATTCAGTATTACAACATTATAGCATCTCTGTCAATAATTTCTGTCCATTTCCAATCTTTCTCATGAGCTTCTGAATTATATATACAACTTGACATCTACACCTAGGTATTTAATAGGATTTCATATTGACATGCATGAGAGAGAACTCTATTTTTTTTCTAAATTTATTTTGGAGGAACATTGATGGGAATGAGGAGAGCTGAGAGACAAGCTTTCTCCTTGTGGTCATTTCTCCTCTAGACCAGACTCAAGGGCTTCCATTAGATACCTTCGTAGTCAGCTGGAACTCTGACATTCACCTTCGTGTCCTGAAAATAAGTCTGTTAGACCAAATATGTGCTTGACTCTTCAAGACAGAGCAGGTCCCCACATCTAATCTCTGCCATTTCTTTATTGGTAAAGAAGACTTCTTCCCCCAAGCAGTTATAATCCTCTGTAATAAATGAGGTGTATAGTAAATGCATGCCACTGTAGGATGTCTTTTCAGATGCTTTGTTTCCAGGAAGAAAAATTGCTAGGAGAAATTCACAGGCTTGAAGACATCCTTTTGTTTACCTGACATGGCATTTCTCATTATTGACATTCTTATTTCCAAAGATCATTCAAGTCTGTCCCAAGTCAGTAAGTACCTGCTGCCACTGCTCAGTTGGCTTTCCAAGTACATTGGGTCATTTTTTTCTCTTTAATTTTTCTTGGTTTGTCATTTCCTCAGGCACTAACATTTTAGAAGTTAGTAGTCCTATTGAAAATCTGCATTTGATCAAAAATTAGTGATCTTAAAATTAAAGAAGATGTATGCGCTTTGGTGATACATTGATTTAGTCTTTCATTCATTCACTCACTCTTCCATTTATTTATTTGTATGTCCAATATACAGTTATTGTCTATCATGAGTGTTAGGAAATATGACCAAAGAGATGACCGATAAATGACCTCTTTGCTCGGAAGTTCATGGTTAGTGTGGCAATATCTTCAAAGGAGAAAACTCAAATGTGCATTCTCCATCAACAATGTTCTAAGTTTACCAAATCAGTTCTTCTTCAAAGTCTTAGAAGAGTTTAGATAAATATTGGGTATTTCACATCCTACAGTGACGGCCCTTGACAAATTCCAGAGAAGGAACCCCAAAATTGACTTTCCCAGTTCTATGCTGTAACAACAGTCCTTTGACAAAGGCTGTACCACAGGCAACAGATGCCAAGATGATGCTGGAAATAAAGACAGTACATCAAACAGAAAAAAAATGTTACCTCTTTCTTTTTTTCTGGTTAGAAAGTGAGAAAGTCATATCTCATGGGATATTAAAAGTTCTGAGGATTCAACATTGAAAATAATTATCTAGAACTTTAAAATGTGGTATAACTCAGTCATTACTGGTGGAGGGAGGGGGGAGCTGGGGGTTCCCTGACATAACTGTGTAGTTTGTGTTAGGCTCCATACTTTTTTCTAGGAGAGTTTTCATTGGTAAATTTGAAAGCATTGGGTCTTTGACACTGGGGAAGTTTTTGACCTTGGAATTTGTGTGTGATTCTAAATCACTTTGTGTTCTGTAAGAGATCCCCGATTTGCTCTTGTTCTTTCATGAATTTTGAAGTGGGAGAAGTGTCTAAAATTGAGGTTGGGGGTGGGTGGTTTTCTCTTCCCTGGATCGTTTGATTTTTGCAATGGTCAAGCTGCTTGATTTATTGGTCCCTGACATTCATTTATCCCCAGCTAAAACTCCCTGTGTTTAGGTTGTTTGATAAGATGTTATCATTGAATACTCAGGCAGCTTTAAAGGAGGAGACTTGTGATTTATGATCAAAGCATGCAGCAATAAGACAGGTACTTGACAATAATGGGTAAGCATTCATTTTTATGCCAAAAACCTTCCAAAAAGGTAAGAAATAAAGGGTAGAAGTGAAATAACAAGTATCACATGTGATTTCCATTACCTTGCTGAGATTTTTTTTTTTTTAATATTCTTTGGTATTGGCAAGGAAGGGAGATTACAGGAAATATGTTTGAAATCAAGTAAATTGAAAGTTAGATGTAATAGTCTATTAATTTAATGGTTTAAATTTAGTTCCATATAATTAAAGGTGAGAAAACAATTTAAAAGATGTAAATGTTATAAATTTTAGACTAGTTCTCTGGAAAAATATTTTCTTACTAAGATTAATGAAATACAGATCATTTCAAATATTGAGATACCTGGTAACTTTTCAATGAACAAAGTCATGGGACACATAGCTGAAGTAGAAAATCTTCCTCCTTGATTGAGCACAGTAGTGAATTACATACTTATTATCCCTATATTTCCAGCACATAGTATGTGCTTGTTTTGGACATATTGTTCTTGTTTACTTTTGACTATCTGGCATCATAGCTGGTGCAAGTTACTAATTATTTGCCCCTCAGTCAATATAGGGCCTTCCCTGGTGGCTCAGTGGTAAAGAATCTGCCTGCAAAATTCAGGAGATGTGGGCTTGATCCCTGGGTCAGGAAGATCCCCTGGAGAAGGAGATGGCAAACCACTGAAGTATCCTTGCCTGGGAAATCCCATGGACAGAGGAGCCTGGCGGGCTACAGTCCATGGCGTTGCTAAAAGAGTTGGACAAGACTGAGCATCTAAAGCAAAAAGAGCAAGAAGAGATACAGATATAAGAATAAAATTCCAGTCATGGATTAGTAGACTACTTTTACTGTAATAGGAATGTTCTATCAAATGCAAAGATAATAAGACTACATTTATTGATATATTAAATAAGAAAAGTCAAAATAAGACTTGTACCTTTGGATATTTCAAAACTCATTTAAAAACTCTGATGTTTTCCCAGCACCACTTGTTAAAGAGATTGTCTTTTCTTCATTGTATATTCTGGCCTCCTTTGTCAAAGATAAGGTGTCCATCAGTCAGTTCAGTCGCTCAGTGGTGTCTGACTCTTTGCAACCCCATGAATCGCAGCACACCAGGCCTCCCTGTCCATCACCAACTCCCGTAGTTCACTCAGACTCATGTCCATTGAGTCAATGATGCCATCCAGCCATCTCATCCTCTGTCATCCCCTTCTCCTCCTGCCCTCAATCCCTCCCA
>NW_011494960.1:3690394-3694337 GCF_000754665.1 Bison bison bison | reverse complement strand
GAGCAATGATGCCATCCAGCCATCTCATCCTCTGTCATCCCCTTCTCCTCCTGCCCTCAATCCCTCCCAGCATCAGAGTCTTTTCCAATGAGTCAACTCTTCACATGAGGTAGCCAAAGTACTGGAGTTTCAGCTTTAGCATCATTCCTTCCAAAGAAATCCCAGGGCTCCATAGGTACACGGATTTATCTCTGGGCTTTCTATTTTGTTCCATTGATCAACACACAGAAATCCCTTGCATTCCTATATACTAACAATGAGAAAACAGAGAAATTAAGGAAACAATTCCATTCATCATTGCATTGAAAAGAATAAAATACTTAGGAATATATCTACCTAATGAAACAAAAGACCTATATATAGAAAACTATAAAACACTGGTGAAAGAAATCAAAGATGACATAAATAGATGGAGAAATATACCGTGTTCATGGATTGGAAGAATCAATATAGTGAAAATGAGTATACTACCCAAAGCAATCTATAGATTCAATGCAATCCCTATCAAGCTACCAACGGTATTTTTCAGAGAACTAGAACAAATAATTTCACAATTTGTATGGAAATACAGAAAACCTTGAATAGCCAAAGCAATCTTGAGAAAGAAGAAAGGAACTGGAGGAATCAACCTGCCTGACTTCAGGCTCTGCTACAAAGCCACAGTCATCAAGACAGTATGCTACTGGTACAAAGACAGAAATATAGATCAATGGAACGAAATAGAAAGCCCAGAGATAAATCCATACACCTATGCACACCTTATCTTTGACAAAGGAGGCAAGAATATACAATGGAGAAAAGACAATCTCTTTAACAAGTGGTGCTGGGAAAACTGGTCAACCACTTGTAAAAGAATGAAACTAGAACACTTTCTAACACCATACACAAAAATAAACTCAAAATGGATTAAACATCTAAATGTAAGACAAGGAACTATGAAACTCCTAGAGGAAAACATAAGCAAAACAGTCTCTGACATAAAGCACAGCAGGATCCTCTATGACCCACCTCCCAGAATATTGGAAATAAAAGCAAAAATAAACAAATGGGACCTAATTAAACTTAAAAGCTTCTGCACAACAAAGGAAACTATAAGCAAGGTGAAAAGACAGCCTTCAGAATGGGAGAAAATAATAGCAAATGAAGTAACCGACAAACAACTAATCTCAAAAATATACAAGCAACTCCTTCGGCTCAACTCTAGAAAAATAAATGACCCAATCAAAAAGTGGGCCAAAGAACTAAACAGACATTTCTCCAAAGAAGACATACAGATGGCTAACAAACAAAAAGATGCTCAACATCACTCAGTATCAGAGAAATGCAAATCAAAACCATAATGAGGTACCATTTCACACCAGTCAGAATGGCTGTGATCCAAAAGTCTAGAAGCAATAAATGCTGGAGAGGGTGTGGAGAAAAGGGAACCCTCTTACACTGTTGGTGGGAATGCAAACTGGTACAGCCACTATGGAGAACAGTGTGGAGATTCCTTAAAAAACTGGAAAGAGAACTGCCATATGACCCAGCAATCCCAGTGCTGGGCATACACTCTGAGGAAACCAGAATTGAAAGAGACACGTGTACCCCAATGTTCATCGCAGCACTGTTTATAATAGCCAGGACACGGAAGCAACCTAGATATCCATCAGCAGATGAATGGATAAGAAAGCAGTGGTACATATACACAATAGAGTATTACCCAGCCATTAAAAAGAATACATTTGAATCAGTTCTAATGAGGTGGATGAAACTGGAGCCTATTATCCAGAGTGAAGTCAACCAGAAAGAAAAACACCAATACAGTATACTAACACATATATATGGAATTTAGAAAGATGGTAACGATAACCCTGTATGTGAGACAGCAGAAGAGACACAGATGTATAGAACAGTCTTTTGGATTCTGTGGGAGAGGGCAAGGTGAGGATGATATGGGAGAATGGCATTGAAACATGTAAATTATCACATGTGAAATGAATCGCCAGTCCAGGTTTGATGCATGATACAGGGTGCTCGGGGCTGGGGCACTGGGATGACCCAGAGGGATGGTATGGGGAGAGAGGTGGGAGAGGGGTTCAGGATGGGGAACACATATACACCCGTGGCAGATTCATGTTGATGTATGGCAAAATCAATACAATATTGTAAAGTAAAATAAATAAATAAAATGAGATTAAAAAAAAAAAACAAAACTCTGATGTTTCTCTGTGAAACATTTGTCTTTTGTTTTGATTTGTCCTGCATATTCTTTTTTTTCTTCTTCCCTTTATTTAAACATACTTTGTCACCCTCCTCTCCCTCCAGAGGACATATGTAAAACTAGCACAGCAGGATCCCCAAATTCTAAGTCTTCAGGGTAGAGGTTCTCAACCCTCACCTTAGGTTAGAATCACTTAGCACATGAATTTTAAAAAGTTGATAACCTGAGATTTACCCCTTGGGGTTTTGGTTTTCATTTGGTCTAGAGTTGTGACTTGGCTTCAGTGTTTTTTGTTTTTTCAATGTCCAAGTGATTCTAACATGCAGTCAAGGTTGACAGCTCCTGCCTTTGTAGAGTGAAGAGGGTTGGAGTTTAGAGAGGAAATGCAGATGGGGGGAATCAATGAGAAAAATTGCCCTCTGAATTGTAGACTAGAAAAGGATTGCTTTGAATGGGTAGTGGGTGACTTGGTGGTTGAAGGTAATTAAAGTAGAGACTTGGGCAGTTTCTGGAGGGAAGGGCTCCGCCTCCAAGGCTGCCTGTTGGAATGTGAGATTCTGGAGAGAATGAGGCTGTGGGATGCTCTGCAAGTGGGCCTCATGGGTAGGATCTGAATCTTCAACTGTTTCCTGACTGTTGTGATACTGCAAAGAGCCCTTAAAGATAAACGGAACATCTCCATGGTGATGTTCATCTCCTGTGTGTTCCACGGGCCCAGGACCAGACTGATCTCTCTCTCTGCCAGTGTCAGGGTCACTTGGAATCTTCTAGAATCATGACACCACCAGCTGAAAGAAAAGAATCCTCAAAATGACTGAGACATTTCCACTACCCGCTAGCTCAGAAAAACAGGAGTTCAGAACCATTCATTAAGTCAAAATGAAATTATAGCCAGCTACTTTATGTGCACATATGGATTTGTGATGGGACTTCTCTGCCCATCACATGTGCAAAACAGTCAACAAAAGGAGAAAAGAGGAGAAATTAAGAGATCCCTCTAAATGGGGTTAATAGAGTGAATGTTTGATTTTCCACACCAATTTTAGTTTTCCACATGTTGTCCTAGAGAAGCCAAAAACCAGATACTTATTAGCAATCAGTTCAGTTCAGTTGCTCAGCTGTGTCCGACTCTTTGTGACTCCATGAACTGCAGCACACCAGGCCTCCCTGTCCATCACCAACTCCCAGAGTTCATCCAAACCCATGTCCATCGAGTTGGTGATGCCATCCAACCATCTCATCCTCTGTCATCCCCTTCTCCTCCTGCCCTCAATCTTTCCCAGCATCAGGGTCTTTTCAAATGAGTCAGCTCTTTGCATCAGGTGGCCAAAGTATTGGAGTTTCAGCTTCAACATCAGTCCTTCCAATGAACACCCAGGACTGATCTCCTTTAGGATGGACTGGTTGGATCTCCTTGCAGTCCAAGGGACTCTCAAGAGTCTTCTCCAACACCACAGTTCAAAAGCATCGATTCTTAGGTGCTTAGCTTTCTTTATAGTTCAATTCTCACATCCATACATGAGCACTGGAAAAACCATACCCTTGATTAGACAGACCTTTGTTGACAAAGTAATGTCTCTGCTTTTGAATATGCTGTCTAGGTTGGTCATAACTTTCCTTCTAAGGAGTAAGCATCTTTTAATTTCATGGCTGCAATCACCATCTGCAGTGATTTTGGAGCCCAGAAAAATAAAGTCTGACAGTTTCCCCATCTATTTCCCATGAAGTGATGGGACCGGA
>NW_011494960.1:3687934-3690294 GCF_000754665.1 Bison bison bison | reverse complement strand
CAACGTTTTCACTCTCTTCTTTCACTTTCATCAAGAGGTTCTTTAGTTCCTCTTCACTTTCTGCCATAAGGGTTGTGTCATCTGCATATCTGAGGTTATTGATATTTCTCCTTGCAATCTTGATTTCAGCTTGTGCTTCATCCAGCCCAGCGTTTCTCATGATGTACTCTGCATAGAAGTTAAATAAGCAGGGCGACAATATACAGCCTTGACATTCTCCTTTTCCTATTTGGAACCAGTCTGTTGTTCTATGTCCTATTAGCAATAGTAGTGTTAAAATAGTGCCAAGGTTTATTAATAAGGAAATAAGTCTTAAGGAGGATATCAAAGGGCATTTCTCTTGAGATTTTATGAAAGGTTTGTCTGGTATTTGGCTTCCTTGTTGGGTTTAACTGGGTGTTTGTTTTTTGTTTTGTTTTGTTTTTTTGTCAGCCATATTGTAAAGGATCTGAACCACACTGCTGCAGACCAACTAGAATAAATGATGGATCTTTCCCCCAGGGTGTTTGTACACAAACCTATTAAGTACTCTGTTGCCCTTGACTCAAATTCATTGTAAAGGCTTGTTAGTATTTCTGTACACTTCATTGTTGGAGTTGTTTGTGCAGAATCACAATTAAGCTTTCACATAAAGGGAGTTGATGAGGCTGCTTTAGCGCTTAAAACAGGCTCCCCATGTGGCTCGGTAGTAAAGAATCTGCCTGCCAAGCAGGAGAAGAGGGTTTGACCCCTGGGTCAGGAGATCCCCTGGAGAAGGAAATGGCAACCTACTCCAATGTTCTTGCCTGGGAAATTCCATGGCCAGAGGAACTTGGCAGGCTACAGTCCATAGGGTCGCAAAAGACGTAGTGACTCAATGACATCATTCATTTACATCACTGTTGAGGCCAGCCTTGAAGCCCTGGTCATATCCACATTTGAGCTGACACAATGAATGGACATTTCTGTTTAATAACCCGTCAATCTCTCATGTGTTCTTTGTTTCCATCTTAAAGACTTGGTAAATGCATACATTTAGTTCTTCCCCTACTTTTTTAAGGTATAGTGAAGTATCTTTGGATTATGTTTCCTTTATGTAAGATCATTGAAAATATACATTATTTGTTCTTGGGCCAAAATGAAAGCCTAAGTTTTCATGGTTAAAATCTAGTGTATGAATTAATATATAAATTCTACTGATTGCAACCTTTGGCAGTGTCATTTTTAAATTTTACTATGTAAATTGGAAAACCATTTAAGTTTTCTGCCTCTTTATCAGTATCCTCTATATATCTTCACAGAGTTGTTGAAAGATAGTGTAAGTATATTGGTTCAGATTATTTTAGCTTATATAATAAAAACAAACAAGAAAAATCCAACTCTATTGGCTTAAATGATAAATTTATTCTCCAACAAGAAAAAGTCTAGGACAGTGTTTCCAGAATTAGTATATTTGCTGCTGTGACATCCTCAGTTTCCTAGATTGTTTCCAACTTTTTACTTTGTTATTTTCATCCTGATACTTTGAAACTTGAGTTAACTCTCTTCACGGATACAGGATGGCTGAAACAACGCTACATGTCAGATCTTGACTTAACGATGTCCCCAAAGACGATTTCCTTCCTAGAGTTCTTTGTTAAGACCAAGGATAACTTTATCAAAAGTCCACCCCTAGCAGATCTGTTTTCATGTCCCCTTGGCTGAAATATTTTAAAATACTCTGTTAATAAATTTTGCTTTATTATTGTTCAGTCACTAAGACATGTCCAACTCTTTGTGACTCCATGGATTGCAGCACACCAGGCTTCCCTGTCCTTCAGCATCTCCCAGAGCTTGCTCAAACTCATGTCCATTGACTCGGTGATGCCATCCAACCATCTATCTGCTGCCCCCCTTCTCTTTTTGCCCTCAATCTTTTTCCCAGCATCAGGGTCTTTTCCAATGAGTTGCTCTTTGCATCAAGTGGCCAAAGTATTGGAGCTTCAGCATCGGTCATTCCAATGAATACTCAGGGTTGATTTCCTTTAGGATTGACAGGTTTAATCTCCTTGCTATCCAAGGGACTCTCAAGAGTCTTCTCCATAAGAGTTTTCTCTTTCTCCCTGGTGGCTCAGATGGTAAAGAATATCCCCCTAATGTGGGATACCCAGGTTTGATCCCTGGGTCGAGATCCCCTGGAGAAGGAAATGGCAATCCACTCCACTATTCTTGCCTGGAGAATTCCATGGACATAGGAACCTGCCAGGCTACAGTCCATGGTATTGTGAAGAGTCAGACATGATTGAATAACTAACACTGAATTATGCCTTAGAAAAAGCATATAGAAGTAACTTTAATCAAGATTTATCCCTGAGGTGTAGTGCAGGTCCACCTCAGGATAA
>NW_011494960.1:3686184-3687834 GCF_000754665.1 Bison bison bison | reverse complement strand
CAGGATAAATAAAGCCCAAGTATTCCTTTATAATACTTGAGTTTTATTGTCAAGGAAGGAGATAATATGTGTGCATATGTATAGATCCACAATTGTGTAGGCAACTGACAGCATCTATTAGAGTATATTGAAAGCCTTGAAAACTATTTCAGTCATAGAAGCAATTGAAATAAATGCAATTAGACTCTAGTTATACTAAATTTATAGGGGCTTCCCTCATAGCTCAGTTGGTAAAGAATCTGCCTGCAGTGCAGAAGACCTGCGTTCATTTTCTGGGTTGGGAGGATTCCCTGGAGAAGGAAATG
The DNA here is from genome assembly GCF_000754665.1 of Bison bison bison. Lineage (NCBI taxonomy): Eukaryota > Metazoa > Chordata > Mammalia > Artiodactyla > Bovidae > Bison > Bison bison. Next base: position 3,687,529 of record NW_011494960.1, on the reverse strand, counting down.
GCAACCCACTCCAGTATTCTTTCCTGGAGAATCAAATGGGCAGAAAAGCCTGGCAGGCCACAGTCCATGGGGTTGCAAGAGTCAGACATGACTTAGTGACTAAACTGCCGCCATACTACATTTGGGGTTTCCCTGGTGGCTACCTACCAATGCAGGAGATGTGGTTTCAATCCTTGGGTTGGGAACATCCCCTGAAGAAGGAAACGGCAACCCACTCTAGTATTCTTGCCTGGGAAATCCCATGGACAGAGGAGCTTGGTGGGCCCTAGCCCTTGGGGTCTCAAAGAGTCAGACGACTTAGCAACTGAGCAAAACAACATACTTAATTTATATGTATATCTCTGTGTAGATATATGGATAGATATTATATTTATTTATATACATGTAATTTACCCATTTTTGGAGATAGTTGAGGAATCAGGCACCTTTTCATACATTGCTATAAGAATATACATTGATACAAACTTATCAAAAGGTCTGGAAATATTTATTTATAGCAACTTATTCTAAAGATAAAATCAATGTTATTTATGTGAGATTTTCACTGTGGCTATTTATTCTACTTATTATTTATAAAAAAAGAAAGTCGAAGGAGCCCAATTAGGAACTAATGAATGTTTGATTGAATAAATTCCATGTATTCATATATGACTTCAATAGATCTTAAAATAGTGTCTAGAAGACAATTCAGTGTCAATGGAAAATTATTATATAATATGATGAAATTCCAACCAGTATGTAGAATATTTTCCAATCAAAATAATAAATATATAAAAATTGTGCATGGATATACAGAAACAAAAGCAGGGAGTATTGCCCTAGAGAAGTATGTAATGTAACAGAGAGTATCTGTGAGTGGAAGTTTATATATGATATCTTTTTACACTTTTTATACTTTACATGTTTTCCAATTTTTCCATAAAATGGAATGAAATGCGGTGAATCTGTATTATGCTTTTAATATCAGAAACGTGTTATTAAAATATTAGAAAACAGAAAATGCTAGACAAAGATGACATCAAGTTTTTTCCTCCAAAATATTCAATCATCTTATTAATCAAATTAAAAAATGTTTTAGACTTGATTGTGCTAATGCCTTTCCTCTGTAGTGACCTAGGTTAGGAGCCTGAAATAAAGGGATTAAAAGCAATGGATTTGCTGGGTAATTTGATTGGATATGGCATTTGAAGGACACTTGTGGTTATGATGTCATTTTCCTCCTATGTGGTTCGTAGCAGGTGGTCTGATAGCCAAGTCCTACCTTTTGTATTTTTCTTAAGCTCTTCTGTCAGGGTTTCCAGATTCCAAGTAGTTGGTCCATTTTCTTCCCGCCCCCCCCCCCCCC
>NW_011494960.1:3671720-3686084 GCF_000754665.1 Bison bison bison | reverse complement strand
AATTGTGGCTAAGTCAAAGATACATACTGAGAAAAATCCCAGGATTTCCATATAAAAACAATCACTGGCAACATAGAGAATCAGGCAACATGGATTCTAGTTCTATGCTTGACACCTGCTCACTGAATGAGTGCCACTGTCTCAACATTTAGCTTTGGACCTTGAAAGATTAAGGATTAACTAGCAGAATAGTTATTGATTATATTCTTCATAGCCGAAGATGGGGAAGCTCTATACAGTCAACAAAAACAAGACCAGGAGATGACTGTGGCTCAGATTATGAACTCCTTATTACCAAATTCAGACTTAAATTTAAGAAAGTAGGGAAAACCACTAAACCATTCAGGTATGACCTAAATCAAATCCCTTATGATTATACAGTGCGAGTGAGAAATAGATTTAAGGGCCTAGATCTGATAGATAGAGTGCCTGATGAACCATGGAATGAGGTTCGTGACATTGTACAGGAAACAGGGATCAAGACCATTGAATGGAAAAGAAATGCAAAACAAAATGGCTGTCTGGAGGGGGGGCCTTACAAATAGCTGTGAAAAGAAGAGAAGCAAAAAGCAAAGGAGAAAAGGAAAGATATAAGCATCTGAATGCAGAGTTCCAAAGAATAGCAAGAAGAGATAAGAAAGCCTTCCTCAGCGATCAATGCAAAGAAATAGAGGAAAACAACAGAATAGGAAAGACTAGAGATTTCTTCAAGAAGATTAGAGATACCAAAGGAACATTTCATGCAAAGATGGGCTTGATAAAAGGACAGAAATGGTATGGACCTAACGGAAGCAGAAGATATCAAGAAGAGGTGGCAAGAATACACAGAAGAACTGTACAAAAAAGATCTTCATGACCAAGATAATCACGATGGTGTGATCACTGACCTAGAGCCCGGCATCCTGGAATGTGAAGTCAAGTGGGCCTTAGAAAGCATCACTATGAACAAACCTAGTGGAGGTGATGGAATTCCAATTGAGCTATTTCAAATCCTGAAAGATGATGCTGTGAAAGTGCTGCACTCAATATGCCAGCAAATTTGGAAAACTTTGCAGTGGCCACAGGACTGGAAAAGGTCAGTTTTCATTCTAATCCCAAAGAAAGGCAATGCCAAAGAATGCTCAAACTACCGCACAATTACACTCATCTCACACGCTAGTAAAGTAATGCTCAAAATTCTCCAAGCCAGGCTTCAGCAATATGTGAACCGTGAACTTCCTGATGTTCAAGCTGGTTTTAGAAAAGGCAGAGGAACCAGAGATCAAATTGCCAACATCCTCTGGATCATGGAAAAAGCAAGAGAGTTCCAGAAAAACATCTATTTCTTCTTTATTGACTATGCCAAAGCCTTTGACTGTGTGGATCACAATAAACTGTGGAAAAATCCAAAAGAGATAGGAGTAGCAGACCACCTGACCTGCCGGTTGAGAAACCTGTATGCAGGTCAGGAAGCAACAGTTAGAACTGGACATGGAACAACAGACTGTTTCCAAATAGGAAAAGGAGTACGTCAAGGCTGTATATTGTCACCCTGCTTATTTAACTTATATGCAAAGTACATCATGAGAAATGCTGGACTGGAAGAAGCACAAGCTGGAATCAGGATTGCCAGGAGAGATATCAACAACCTCAGATATGCAGATGACACCACCCTTATGGCAGAAAGTGAAGAGGAACTCAAAAGCCTCTTGATGAAAGTGAAAGTGGAGAGTGAAAAAGTTGGCTTAAAGCTCCACATTCAGAAAACAAAGATCATGGCATCCGGTCCCATCACTTCATGGGAAGTAGATGGGGAAACAGTGTCAGACTTTATTTTTTTGGGCTCCAAAATCACTGCAGATGGTGACTGCAGCCATGAAATTAAAAGACGCTTACTCCTTGGAAGAAAAGTTATAACCAACCTAGATAGCATATTCAAAAGCAGAGACATTACTTTGCCAACAAAGGTTCGTCTAGTCAAGGCTATGGTTTTTCCAGTAGTCATGTATGGATGTGAGAGTTGGACTGTGAAGAAGGCTGAACGCCGAAGAATTGATGCTTTTGAAGTGTGGTGTTGGAGAAGACTCTTGAGAGTCCCTTGAACTGCAAGGAGATCCAACCAGTCCATTCTAAAGGAGATCAGCCCTGGGATTTCTTTGGAGGGAATGATGCTGAAGCTGAAAGTCCAGTGTTTTGGCCACCTCATGTAAAGAGTTGACTCATTGGAAAAGACTCTGATACTGGGAGGGATTGGGGCAGGAGGAGAAGGGGATGACAGAGGTTGAGATGGCTGGATGGCATCACTGACTCGATGGATGTGAGTCTGGGTGAACTCCGGGAGTTGGTGATGGATAGGGAGGCGTGGTGTGCTGTGATTCATGGGGTCTCGAAGAGTTGGACATGACTGAGCGACTGAACTGAACTGAACTGAACTGAGCAGAATAGTTTTCAGTCAGAGGAATGGGATTCCAAATAAGAATTCTTTTGGAGAGAGTTCAGCTTATTTTATTTTTTAGGAGATAATCACACAAGCTACTAATTTTCTAATTCTGTGATTCTTTAAGGTATGGTTCCTTACCCCTAGGAAATTATGAGCTCTTTGCAGGTGTGCGTGCTCAGTTTTGTCTGACTGTTTGTGACCCAGTGGACTGGGGCCAGCAAAGCTCCTTTGTCCATGAGGTTTTCCAGGCAATAATACTGGAGTGGATTGCCATTTCTTTCTCCAGGGGATCTTCCCAACCCAGGGATCAAACACGTCTCCTGTATTGGCAGGTGGTTTTTTTTACCACTGAGCCACCTAGGAAGCTCAATGCATGGTCTCTTTGGGGGACATGCAATTAACATTTCAGGAGAATAATTTTATAGGGCATAGAGCCGAGTGCTAAATTGTGAGGTGTGGGTAATGCAGGATCACTGGCGCTGGGGAAAAAAAGGCGGGGGGGTATAATTACTACAGGGTAGACAGTATGTTTTCCAATGGGAGTTGGTTTGGTTTTGATGTTCGGTGGGAGATGGCAGAAGAGAATTGAGAAGAAATAGTAGGTAATGGTGCTTTAGGAAAGGATGCATCTCCATTTATGTCATGGAGGTGGCTTGGGTAGAAGTGGGAGAAACAGAAGGCTCTGAGTCAGACAAACCTGGGTTCCTTCCCCAACTTTAGGCATTATCAGTAGCATCAACTCAATCAACTTAGATCAACTTTGAATCAACTTTGGGGAAATGGACATACCTTTCTCTCAGACTCCTGTGAGAAGTAAATGAGATAATATTTCTAAAGTGGTTGGAAGAGAGCCAAGCACAGAGCAAATATTCAATAACCGTTAGCTACTACTATCACTATTTTATGGGTGAGGACTCTAACTTAGGATGCAAGGAGTTAGGGAATGGTCCACAGCTACAGACCTCAGGAATGTGGAATAGGGCTCAATAGGAATGCCTTATAACTTCAGAGACTCAGGTGCAACCTCCATCAGAGCTCTTTTACGGATGCCTTCTAAATCCTAATGCAATATGGACTTCTGAGGCTCAATAAACATCAGCCATTATTAGAGTGACAGATAGAATCTGGGGCTGGGGGCCTAGAGAATCTTATTTATCCCACAGCTCTGCCCTTTATAAGCTTTGGGATCTCAGAGTGTTGCCTTATGTGCCCTGTGACTCACATTGTAACACCAAGAGAGAAGGTTGGGTTTTAAGGTTTAAACATGTGAAATAGTCTTCTTCTAAGTCGCTTCAGTCGTGTTCAATTCAGTGCGACCCCATAGACTGCAGCCCACCAGGCTACCCTGTCCCTGGGATTCTCCAGGCAAGAACACTGGAGTGGGTTTCCATTTCCTTCTCCAATGCAGGAAAGTGAAAAGTGAAAGTGAAGTCACTCAGTTGTGTCCAACCCTTAGCGACCCCATGGACTGCAGCCCACCAGGCTCCTCCGTCCATGGGATTTTCCAGGCAAGAGTACTGGAGTGGGGTGCCATTGCCTTCTAACCCCACCCAATAACTGATTCTGAGATGATGGTTAGTACTGAAGCCCTAAGACCTGATCAGCAAATCCCCTTCTCCTTACCAAGTGGCTCTCAAAGCATGTCCATGGACACCATGGCTCCTTGAAATATGTCTGGAGAGCTACTTTTCTTTAGAAGCTCAGTCTCTATAGACAGTGTCCAGATTCCCTGGGAACAGAAGCCTACAGACAGATGCTTTGGGCTGATGGGTTGAGAGGAGCAGAAAGTAGATTCACTATGGTTTATAATTAATGAGGTATACAATTCCTTGATTTTTTTTTTAATAGCATCTCTGGAGTGATTCATTTGTAAGTTACTGTAGACCAGAGCTTTAGAGTCTGTTTTGAGAGATCCTTTGAAATATTTAAGTTCATTCCCTGAGCAAGGAAGTCCCCTAACCTGTGAGCACCTTTGGCATTTATCAGCTTGCTGGCTGGCATCTGGCTAGTTCTTAGGGGCAGTCACAGGAGAAATTGCTATCAGGGTACAGATGGACAGTCAGAAGCTTGGTCTGGGTTGGACTCCAGGATGGGGTCTTCGATGCTTGGGAAATATCCTTAGAGGGAATTTGTAGCATACAGAGAGATGTGTAAAGACAACAGCAAGTTTAATAAAATTAATAAAAGATTATTTATAATCATGAAAGTAATTATGGAGTAAAAAAAATCAGAGGAATAAGAAGAAATTAAAAACCACCCATAATTTAAACCCATCTGAAAATTTCTATTCCTACATCTGTATTCTACATTGTGAAAATCACTGTGCAGCTACCAGTTAAAATTTTAATTGCTTCTACTTATTTCATGAGCATTGTTCGAATTAGTGAAGTTACTTAAAAAACACAGCTCTTCCTGTCTGCAAAATATCCTCTCCTCCAGATGCACTGTTACGTGCTTTGCTAAGATGCTTCAGTCATGTCCGACTCTTTGTGACCCTAGCCCACCAGGCTTCTCTGTCCATGGGATTCTCCAGTGTACTGGAGTGAGTTACCCCGTGCCCTTCTCCAGGACATCTTCCTAACCCAGGGACTGATCCCTCACTTCTTAAATCTTCTACATTGGCAGCAGGTTCTTTACCACTGGCACCGCCTGGGAAGCCTTTGTATCATTATAACTTTTGCTACATTGGAGAAGTATGAAGGTCCACTTGCTACTCTGTCTTCATATGGGTCTATCATATGCATGTGTCTCTTCTTCCTCTGTTACAATGGATGGTGATCATTGTTTTTGCCCGAGCTTGGATGAAGAGTGAGTCACAGAGCAAAGCTCAAACCAGCCCCAAGCAGTAAATACACCTGCTTAAGGGATCTTGCAGGGGGAAAGGATCAGTGATTCTCAAAGGTTATTTCTTAAAGGACATTTCTGGGAAAAATAGGACCCTAAAGTACTGTGTAATGTTAACACATATTTTGAAGGTGCCAGGACCTTGCATAATTATTTTGTACTGAGAACACTTTGTAACCACACAGAGGCATCCAGCAAGCCCCTACCTTGTTTATGAGATGTGTTTTATATATTTATATAAGGTGCCAGAAAATACCTTCAAATTATGCTCATTTGATTCTGAATTTGGATGAACTGTTGAGGAAATGTGCCTAGAGAGAGCTTGCTTTTCAATTCTCCAACACCTTAGGGTATTTTCTTGTTAAGAGAATTATTTTCTTCATGCCAAGTCCGTTTGACTTGGTTATACAAAAAATGTGCCATTGTCCAGAAACAGCATCCCTGCCTATTAATGTGAGAGGGACACGCTGAGGCCGGTCCTGTCTGGGCCAGAGAGGGTGTGGTCTGCATGACTGCAGACAGTACAGCGGAGGGGATCAAGTGAAGATATAGGCTGTCACACTTCTCTTAGCCTCAAGCACACCATCTTTTTTTAGAATAGGTTCAAGCAACTCACAGCTTCAGAGCCAAGCCCACGAGGGAGGCCAGAGAATGGTGCCCTCTCTCTATTTTTAGGATTTCAAAAACCAACAAGTCACAAAACAGCACTGGCATGTAATTGTGCTTACCTCTTAAAACTGCTGAAGTTTTGCCTTTGCTCCAATGCTATATGGACATGTTTAATTTGATCTCTTTTCTCATCTAATTTTTTCTCTTGACTCTATACTCTCAGGTGTGTTATTATAGTTATTTCATTTCATTTTTCTTTCCTATTCACATTTGCTTCATTAATATGTGTTATTTACTGATGACCTGCACAAATGATAGTTTTAACAAGGGGTGAAAGGTCAAAAGTGACTTAAAAAAGAAATAAACAAGTACTGGTGAGAATATAGAGAAATTTGGAAATCTTGTATACTGTCAGGGAGAATGTAAAATGGTGTGGCCAGTGTAGAAACCAGTTTGATAGTCCCTCAAGAAATTAAAAATAGATTTAAAAATCATAGGATCTAACCATTCCACTTTTGAGTTTATACCCCAAATAATTGAAAGCAGGGTCTTGAAGGGATATTTGTGCCCACATGTTTATAGTGAGCGGCATTAGTTACATTAGCTAAAATGAGAAAGCAACCTGACTGTCCCTCAACAGATAAATGAATATGGAGAATGAAGTCTATGCATCCCATGGGGTGCCATTCAGCCTTAAAAAGGAGGGACATTCTGACAGAAACAATGTGGATGAACCATAGAGAATACTATACTAGGTGAAATAAGCCAGACTCAAAAAGACGAATACAAAACGATTCCACTGTATGTTGAATCTCAAGTTACAAAATTCATAGAGACAGAAAGTAAGATGGTGGTTGTTACAGGCTGGGGAGTTCTTGTTCAGTGGGTATTTAGGCTCAGTTTTTACAAGATAAAAAGAGTTCTGGAGCTGGATAGTAGTGATTACACAAAAACGTGAATGTAATGCTTAATACCCCTAAACTGTATACTTCAAATGGCTATAATGGCAAATTTTATGTTATATGTACTTTACCACAATAAAAAAAAGAGTTGGGAAAAAAATGCCACTGGAGACAGATCTCATCCTGTTATTGAGTCAACTCTAGAAATAACATTGAGAAGGCGATGGAACCCCACTCCAGTACTCTTGCCTGGAAAATCCCATGGATGGAGGAGCCTGGTGGGCTACAGTCCATGGGGTTTCGAAGAGTCAGACATGACTGAGCGACTTTACTTTCACTTTTACTTTCATACATTGGAGAAGGAAATGGCAACCCACTCCAGTGTTCTTGCCTGGAGAATCCCAGGGACAGGGGAGCCTGATGGGCTGCTGTCCATGGAGTCACACAGAGTCGGACACGACTGAAGTGACTTAGCAGCAGCAGAAATAACATTTGCCATGCTTTTCCTTGCTTCTTTACCATATTGGACACGGAATTCTGTTTTTGTCAGTGATTTATTCAATCATTGTTTTAGTCATTAAACAGTTATTAATTGAGAAATCTACTGAGCATCAGGTATCATTCTGGATGCCGTGGTACATTAGTAAATAAAACAGAAAAGGCCTAGCTATCAGTGGAGCTTTCATTCTTGTTGGGTGGTGTGTGTGCTAAGTCACTTTAGTTGTGTCTGACCATGTGACCCAGTGGACTGTAGCCTGCCAGGCTCCTCTGTCCATGGGATTCTCCAGGCAAGAATACTGGAGTGGGTTGCCATGCCCTCCTCCAGGGGATCTTCCCAACTCAGGGATCGAACCCATGTCTAACATCTACCTGCATTAGCAGGTGGTTTCTTTACCACTAGTGCCACCTGGGAAGCCCTAGTTGGGTGGAGTCAAACAATAAACAGGAACTCTATAGAATGTCGATGGGACTTCCTTGATGGCTCAGATGGTAAAGCATCTGTCTACAATGCGGGAGACCCGGGTTCGATCCCTGGGTTGGGAAGATCCCTGGAGAAGGAAATGGCAGTCCACTCCAGGACTATTGCCTGGAAAATCCCATGGACAGAGGAGCCTGGTAGGCTACAGTCCACTGGGTTGCAAAGAGTTGGACATGACTTAGTGACAGGGCAGGGCTATATAGAATGTAGATGGTGGGACTATGGGGAGAAATAAAGTGAAGGAAGGAGATGAGTGTGCAAGGTTGGGCAGTGGTGCAGTTTTATGTGGGGTGGTCTGGAAAGGGCTCATAGATGAGGGGCAAATAATCAAAGACATGAGAGCAGTGAGGGGAGTAAGCCTCAGTGATCCCTGGAATAAACAAGGTTCCACTCTGTAACAATGGATGAGCAGAACAGTCATCTCCTCCACGACTCAGGATGAGATAAGGAGGCGTGTTATATCAGTTAACTCCCATTGGCTCTTCTCTACCCTCTGAGTGTCTCTAGTATTTTATGGTGGAATCAAGTACATGGGTGTCATGGCCATTATATGCTGCAGAGAATTCTTCCATAACCTCTGAGTCATGACTCTCTTCTCAAGACTTAAAGATGATAGAATTTGGGCCACTGGATAAAAGGGGAGTGACTGACTGTGTTTTTTCTTTAAGTAGAAGCCAAAGCTTTAATGGCCCTAGCCATTACTAGGACAATACTCCTTTAGAGGAATAGAGTTCATGAAGGGGCATTTGAACACAGCATGCAGGGAATTCAGTTCTCATGTCCGCTTACTGTTAACAAGGTCTCCACATTTAATTCCACAGGATAAATGTGACAACTCTAGAGTCTGGGCCAGAAAATATCTCTAAGCAACCAGGGAGCTGAAAGAGCCTTGCTTTTTTTCTTTATTTTTACATCTGTGGTATTCCATGTCCCCTGTTGTTGATAAACAATTAAGAAAAGAATGTTGCAGCCCTGACTTTTTAAAGCTGAAGACAAATATATTACATGATTGGTCCCTAAACAGGCACAGGGTTTTGAAAGGTCAGTATTTTGTATTTGTTAGTCGGGGGCATGGTCTTTGGGGCTTTGCAATCAGTTGGTTTTGTTCTTGTAGCTAGAAGAAAGGTAAAGACTATGTGTTTCAAATGCACAGAACTGATGTTGTCATATTGTCATGGTCCCCAAGTGTACTGTTCAGTTAGTTCAGTCACTCAGTCATGTCCGACTCTTTACGACCCCATGGACAGCAGCACGCCAGGCTTCCTTGTCTATCACGGACTCCTGGAGCTTGCTCAGACTCATGACCATCGAGTCGTAGATGCCATCCAACCATCTCATCCTCTGCTGTCCCCTTCTCCTCCTGTTTTCAATCTTTCCCAGCATGAGAGTCTTTTCTAATGAGTTGGATCTTCACATCAGGTGGTCAAAGTATTGGAGCTTCAGCTTCAGCATCAGTCCTTCAATGAAAATTCAAGACTGATTTCCTTTAGGGTTGACTGATTTTATTTCCTTGCAGTCCAACGGACTCGAAAGAGTCTTCTCCAACACCACAGCTCAAAAGCATCAATTCTTTGGCACTCACCTTTCTTTATGGTTCAGCTCTCACATCTATACATGACTCCTGGAAAAACCATAGCTTTGACTGGATGGACCTTTGTCAGCAAAGTAATGTCTCTGATTTTTAATATGTTGTCTAGGTTGGTTATAGCTTTTCGTCCAAGGAGCAAGTGTCATTTAATTTCATGGCTGCAATCACCATCTGCAGTGATTTTGGAGCCCAAGAAAATAAAGTCTGTCATTGTTTCCATTGCTTCCCCATTTGTTTGCCATGAAGTGATGGGATGATGGGACCAGATGCCATGATCTTCGTTTTCTGAATGTTGAGTTTTAAGCCAACTTTTTCACTCTCTTCTTAAACTTTCATCAAGAGGCTCAATATTTTTTCTTTGCTTTCTGCCATAAAGGTGGTGTCATCTGCATATCTGAGGTTATTGATATTTCTTCTGGCAATCTTGATTCCAGCTTGTGCTTCATCCAGCCTTACATTTCATATGGTGTACTGTGGATATAAGTTAAATAAGCAGGGTGACAATATACACCCTTGACATACTCCTTTCCCAATTTGGAACCAGTTTGTTATTCCATGTCTAGTTCTAACTGTTGCTTCTTGACCTGCATACAGATTCTTTAGGAGGCAGATAAAGTGGTCTGGTATTTCAATCTCTTTAAGAATTTTCCACAGATTGTTGTGATCTACACAGTCAAAGGCTTTGGCATAGTCCATAAAGCAGAAGTAGATGTTTTTCTGGAACTCTCTTGCTTTTTTATGATCCAATGGATGTTGGTAATTTGATCTCTGGTTCCTCTGCTTTTTCTAAATCCAGCTTGAACATCTGGAAGTTCTCAGTTCATGTACTATTGAAGCCTCACTTGGAGAATTTTGAACACTACTTTGGTAGTTTGTGAGATGAGTGCAATTGTGCAGTAGTTTAAACATTCTTTGGCATTGCCTTTCTTTGGGACTGGAATGAAAACTGACCTTTTCCATTCTTGTGGCCACTGCTGAATTTTCCAAATATACTGGAGTATTTAGCGCAGCACTCTCACAGCATCATCTTTTAGGATTTGAAATAGCTCAACTGGAATTCCATCACCTCCACTAGCTTTGTTCATAGTGATGCTCTCTAAGGCCCACTTGACTTCACATTCCAGGTTGTCTGGCTCTAGGTGAGTGATCATTACATTGTGGTTTTCTAGGATGAAGATCTTTTTTGTATAGTTCTTCTGGATATTCTTTCCACCTCTTCTTAATATCTTCTGCTTCTGTTAGGTCCATACCATTTCTGTCCTTTATTGTGCCCATCTTTGCATGAAATGTTCCCTTGGTATCTCTAATTTTCTTGAAGAGATCTTTAGTCTTTCCCATTGTATTGTTTTCCTCTATTTCTTTGCATTGATCACTGAGGAAGGCTTCCTTATCTCTCCTTGCTATTCTTTGGAACTCTGCATTAAAATAGGTATATCTTTCCTTTTCTCCTTTGCTTTTGTTTCTCTTCTTTTCATAGCTGTTTGTAAGGCCTCCTCAGACAACCATTTTGCCTTTTTGCATTTCTTTTTATTGGGGATGGTCTTGATCACTGCCTCCTGTACAATGTCACAAACCATCATCCATATTCTTCATGCACTGTCTCTATCAGATAAAATCCCTTGAATCTCTTTGTCACTTCCACTGTATAGTTGTAAGGGATTTTATTTAGGTCATAACTGAATGGTCTAGTGGTTTTCCCTACTTTCTTCAATTTAAATCTGAATTTCGCAATAATAAGTTCATGATCTGAGCCACAGTCAGCTCCCGGTCTTGTTTTTGCTGACTGTATAGAGTTTCTCCATCTTTGGCTGCAAAGAATATAATCAATCTAATTTCAGTATTGACCATATGGTGATGTCCATGTGAGAGTCTGCTCCTCTTGTGTTGCTGGAAGAGGGTGTTTGCTATGACCAGTGAATTCTCTTGGCAAAATTCTGTTAGCCTTTGCACTGCTTCATTCTGTACTCCAAAGCCAAATTTGCCTGTTCCTCCAGGTATTTCTTGATTTCCTACTTTTGCATTCCAGTCCCCTATAATGAAAAGGACATCTTTTTTGAGTGTTAGTTCTGGAAGGTGTTATATGTCTTCATAGAACTGTTCAGCTTCTTCAGTATTACTGATCAGGGCATAGACTTGGATTACTGTGATACTGAATGGTTTGCCTTGGAAATGAAAAGAGATCATTCTGTCTTTTTTGAGATTGTGTCCAAGTACTGCATTTTGGACTCTTGTTGACTATGAGGGCTACTCCATTTCTTCTAAGGGATCCCTGCCCATAGTAGTAGATATAATGGTCATCTGAGTTAAGTTCACCCATTCCAGTCCATTTTAGTTCACTGATTCCTAAAATGTCGATGTTCACTCTTGCTGTCTCCTATTTGACCACTTCCAATTTGCCTTGATTCATGGACGTTATATTCCAGGTTCCTATGCAATATTGCTCTTTACAACATCAGATTTTACTTCCATCACCAGTCACATCCACAACAGGGTATTGTTTTTGCTTTGGCTCTGTCTCTTCGTTCTTTCTGGAGTTTGTTCTCCACTGATCTCCAGTAGCATATCGGGCACCTACTGACCTGGGGAGTTCATTTTTCAGTGTCCTATCTTTTTGCCTTTTCATACTGTTTATGGGATTCTCAAGGCAAGAATACTGAAGTGGTTTGCCATTCCCTTCTTCAGTGGACCACGTTTTGTCAGAACTCTCTACCTTGACCCGTCTTATCTTGGGTGGCCCTACACGGCATGGCTCATGGTTTCATTTAGTTAGATTTAGGAAGAATGTCCAGAAAGTTTTGAGGAACTATGTGTACAGGGCGTATAAGTCTCCCAGAGTAGGTTAGCCATAATTAGGTAATCAGGAGCCATTATAAACTCCTGAACTGGGTATTTAGATGATCGATCTGGGAGTAGCATGCCTGGGAAGAAGAGGGATTAAATGCTCAGAGACTAGTTTGTGGATTGCACAGTAAACTTGTTCATCAAAGCCTGGATGAAGCTGGTGGCCTTGGTGGCAGGTTGGATAAAGGAGATTAAAGGGAAGAAAATGATTGAAAAATTCTAGTGTTTGGACTTTGTGACAGTAGAAAGATGGCATTTCCATGAATGGAAATGGCAGTGTTGGAAAAAATGAGTCATTCTGGATTCGAACAGTATGGGTCACATTTGTCGTAACAACATAATATTTATTGAGTCATGTTTGGTCAGCAGGATTTATTAAAGCAAAATGGTGTTGGATGATACTAAATCAGGAGTCAGGAGTGGCCAGTGAAAACTCACAGATGATGATGACAATGACTACAAGTTCTTCCACTGCTTGTAGTCCTATCATCACGTTGTCATCATCTCTTAGTGCCCATTTTCTTTAGTGCAGGTAATTGTGCACCAGGGCAATTTAATCGTGCAACTGGGCAATTTAACCACAAGCTGAAGTGAAGCCATCTTCTTCACCAGTCAATATCCAATTATATCTCCAACTCTCCTTTATGGACAAAAATGTCCATTGCTCACCAGTAAAGAGGTAAAGACAAGAAGGCAAGCTGACTGGGACTATCTTTAGATATATAATTCTACCTGCAATTAACACAGACCAATTAACACCTCGGACAGTAACTTGATTGGTATGTCCTACTTTTAGAAAGATGAGTGAGACATATAGAGGAAAGGAAACAAATCTCCTCCCTTCTTATAAAGTGTATTCACCTTATTCACTTTGTTGATAGAAATATCAAACTGGATTATATGTGAGAGTTAGGTATTTGAGGTAGAGATGTGACTCATACCTGCTACAGGTATGAGGACAGGGATATAAGAAAGTGTACAGAGAGAAGTGTGTATGGCCAGGGACATAGAGGAGAACCCCATACGAAGGCCGTTGGTTGTGAAGGGACACAGTAGTAAATGTGGCAGTAAAATTAAGCAATTATAAAATGGAAATAAAAGAATGAAAGTGTTGGTGGTTGGCAGTATTTCTGGAAGATCCTCCAGAGTCTTGCAGGGGGATGGAGGGGGCGGAGAAGATAACGGAAAATTCCATTATATTTGCAAAGAAGAAAGTCATTGGCAATCTTCCAAAGAACAAAATCACTGCCATCTCCAGTAACAGGATTTAAAAAGAGACGTTTTGATAGAAAGTTGGACAGTGATGGTAATATGGAGGCTTTTGGCAGTCAAGTGGTTAGAAAGAATGGTAGAGAAAAGGGACAGCCAGTTCAAGTGAAAGATAGTGAGAGAAGGAAGCATATTGTAGGACATCCTTTATGTGTGAAATCTAAAAAGAAATGATACAAATGAACTTACTTACAAAACAAAAAGAGGCTCACAGATTTAGAGACTGAACTTGTGGTTGCTGGGGGTGGGGAGTGGGGACAGATGGGGGGAATGGAGTTAAGGAGTTTAGGATGGATATGTACTCTCTACTATATTTAAAATGTATAACCATCAAGGACCTACTGAATTGCACATGGAACTCTGATCAATGTTGTGTGACAGACTGGATGGGAGCAGATTTGGGGGGAAAATGGGTGTATGTATACATATGGCTGAGTCCCTTCACTGTTCATCGGAAACTCTTACAACATTGTTAATCGACTGTACCCCTGTGCAAAATAAAATGCTTAAAAAGTAAAGTGGAAATGATTTTCAAATAATGAAGACAAAGAAAGATACTTGTCTGCCTCAAGTTGACTTTTAGGATGAACAACATTTGCAGGTTATATGCGAGGAGGAGGTTGAAGATGCTCAAGAGGCAGGCATCATTGTGGGCAGGCAGAGTACAGACAAAGGAGCTGGCTTCGTGGGAGAGCTTGGAAGCTGATGGTACAACTGGAAGGAGTTAGAAGCCAGAGCCAGGCAGAGGGGTCTAGTATGAAAGCCATGCTTGTGGAGATCAGTGCCTGGCTGTGCACTAAAACCATCTTTTCTTTCAGTACACTTTCTGCAGTGTACATTCCATCCTCTCTATCACAGACCAGAAAAAGCAGTTCTACTTTATATAAATAGAAATGGGAGGTTCCCCCCCCCC
>NW_011494960.1:3667714-3671620 GCF_000754665.1 Bison bison bison | reverse complement strand
CCCCCCACCCCCGCCGGAGGGACGTTTGAAATATAGTATTCACTTTATTGCTCAGTCACATTTGTCAGCATTTTGTTTTGCGAAGGTGTTTTGCTGTGTGAGGTTGGAGGGAGCCTGATGGTGTGGTTAAAGCAACTAAATCTGAAACTGGAAGCTCTGCATGAGTGGCATTTAATTCTTATTCCCTCTGTGCTCTTGGGGAAACCTCATAATTGCTCTCTCAGTCTCCCCATCTGTAAAACTGGTATAAAACCAGCCTTCTCCTCCCTAGGGCATTAAGAGGCTTACTAAGTTAATGTCTTGTAAATCACCAAAATGATTCTAAATGCAAAGTGCTATCATTACCCACCTACCAGATATGATGGCACTCAGAATGATATATTTATTACCTCATGTTCATTTCTATGGTGATAGCCTGTGCATTTGTAAAGAGATTCTGCTTCTCTGCAAGAGCAAAAGCAGAGGCATATCATCTATTACCCAGAAACACATCATCAGGAGAGCTAAAAGTGAGTATACAGTTTGTTTTGACCTAAATGTTGTTTTGGGTAGAGAGCCTGTTGTGAAATTTTCTCTTGAAAACAAAAATCTGCCCTCTACCTTGTTGTAAAAATATTAAAAATGAGATGTGAATGCTTCTTGGGACATGTTGAGTTTAGGATGTCACCATAGGAAATTTGAAATTCAACCACGAATAGGCAGGGTTAATCTCAATGAATGCTCAGCACTGTCAAAATCACATTCAAACAACAAAGTCTAAAATGTTATGTACTGTCATTAGGTAGGTATGATGGTCTCTGAAAGCGTGGCCAATGGAAGGGTCCTTCTTCTTGGCAATACATCAATGCAAGGAGGTCTCTGTGTGTGGTCTTAGGTCAGGGCTCTTCAATCGCTATGTATCATATTCTAGGTAGTACTTGACTCTGTTTCAGTTGACTAATGATAATATGGTCAACCACTGTCCTCACTGGATTAATTCTGTAAAAATAATAGAAGTCATAAATACTGAGGGTTTGTGCTTCTAAAGGAGTTTTAGTGAATTATCTCCTTTAGGTGGTATGAGGATGTTGTTTTTTAGTTGCTGAGTTATGTCTGACTCTTTTGTGACCCCGTGGACTGTAGCCTGCCCAGCTCTTCTGTCCATGAGATTTTCCCGGCAAAATCCCTGGGAGAGGGTAGCCATTTCCTTCTCCAGGGGATCAACCCAACCCAGGGATCGAACCTGTGTCTACTGCATTGGCAGGCAGGTCGTTACCACTGAACACCCTGGGAAACCCAGGGTGGGGATATCACTTACTGAATCTGAAAAGAACTAGCCCATCCTACCTCCACCCTTTAGAATACTGTCTTAAGATAGGGGACAGGACCTTCTTTCAGTTCAGTTGCTCAGTCGTGTCTGACTCTTTGTGACCCCATGAACCGCAGCACGCTGGGCCTCCCTGTCCATCACCAACTCCCGGAATTTACCCAAACTCATGTCCATTGAGATGGTGATGCCATCCAACCATCTCATCCTCTGTCGTCCTCTTCTCCTCCTGCCCCCAATCCCTCCCAGCATCAGGGTCTTTTCCAATGAGTCAACTCTTCGCATGAGGTGGCCAAAGTATTGGAGTTTCAGCTTCAACATTAGTCCTTCCAGACCTTCTTTAGGAAGTAATAGATCGGTTTCATACATTTTCTCAGCTGCTATTTTCCAAATGTGCCCTCATGACCAATGAGGGCTGACCTGGTACTATCAATTCAGTCCCCATCTGGATTTAGGGCCTTTGCTCTCCTCTGCCTAAAATGTACTTCCCTCTGACATCTTCCTGGTTCACTCCTTCACTTACTTCAGGCCTCTATCCAAAATCTTTATCTCTATAAAGTTCCCTGGGCTACTTTCAGAAATTTCGGTCCCTGTTGATATTTCCTTTTCCCCTTCTCCATTATCCTTTTCCTCCCCAGTGTGTATCACTATCCACCACGCTATACATTTCACTCAGTTACCTTCTTTATGGTCTGGTTCTCCCACTAGAATATAAGCTCCATTAGGGTTAGGATTTTTGTCAGTTTATCTCAGTGCTGTATACTGGCAGCTAAGAAAGTGTCTGGCTTATAGGAGGTACTTGATAAATATTTGATAATTTGAAGTGAGCAATAACTGTCACCATTGAGTAGTCTATGTGCTGTGGTAGATACTAAAGATGTATTCAGTTGTAAGTAGTAACAAAAAGTCCAGCTCAAAGTAGACTAAGCCATAAGAGGGATTTATTGATTCATACTCATATAATGCCAGGGTCAAGCAATTTGGGGGGCTGGTTTGACACAGCAACACAGGGATGCCATCAAAGACCTGGTTCCTTTCCTTTTCTTGGCCTTCTCTCTGCTCTGACTTCTCTGATTTCAACTTCTTGGTCACCGTCCTGGGATCTCATTATGTCATCATGATTCCAAGGTGGGTGCATAGCACACTTTCTTTACATCTAAGGACACAGAGAGAGGGTTGTCTCCAAGAAACGCCCTCAGAAGTGCTAGGAAGCCTCTTTTCCAGAAGCCCCCAGCTCACATATCCGCTCTTGCACTGAACGCTGGCCAGCGATATGGTGATTAGCTTAGCTTTAGTCACAGGCTCGTCTCAAGAGCCTAGGTTGGACTTGGTGTTCCCCAAAACTCCTTTTGTGTGTGTGTGTGTGTGTGTGTGTGTGTGTGTGAGATATGGTACCTCAATGAAAATCAGGATATTGTTGAGAGTCAAGCAAATGGATAAAGAGAGAAAACAAACCTTTGGAAAAAGACAAAACCACTTATTTCACAAAGTCTAGGCCTTTTGGAGGAATTAAGTATGGAATTGGAGTCATGTGCTATACGGCATGAAGTGGGAACATGGACGTAAGGGTTTAATGAGACCACATGTCTAAAATACTTGGAACTTTTAGACACATTGGGGTTTAATACTTGATGTTCAAGTTGCTTTTTATTGTTATTTCAATACACAGAAGTATTAGGAAGAGTATTAGGATAGTTATTTCTTTTGACCACCATCAGCTTTGGACCGGGATTTAGCCATAGTGCTGAAAGTCTACAGTTAATTAACCCTAAGGTTAACCCCAGCTCCTAAAGCTGTCATATGGTAAAATGTATCCAATTATTTATTTCCTGTTTAGGTTATTTTTTATAAAACAGAGAAAGGAGAATTTAAATTGTTTAGATTAATATTTATAGTAAATCGCCAGCTCTTTAGTGAAACTGTTCCTCTATAATTCTGTAAGTATTGATTTGGAGACTTTTAGGTTCAAAGGGAGATTAGTGATCATAGAGCTATCCTCCTTATTATAAGAATGAAAAACTGAGGCCTAGAGAAATTAACTTATTCTAAGGTTACACAGGTGACCTAGATCTTGACTGAATAAGTTTTTTTTTCCAGATTATGCATCGGAATTTTCTGTTATTGACATTGGAGAAAATACATGAATAACTATATATATATATTTTTATAGACCTTGCAAAGTAGTTACCTACATCCCAAGAGAGAAGGAAACAGTGCTTTGGAAGATTTAGTTTTCACAGATGAAAAATGGTCAATTTGATTGTTTTGAGAAATTGGAGACTAAATTTTATTCCATCTTGCGCCCACACACACTTCCATTGCAGGCGCACATAATGCATTTACAGAGAAAAATCTTGCTTGATTAAACTAACTGATCTTGAAAATCCAATTTGAGATCTCAAAGCTCAGAAGGTACAAAAATCTCACTAGAAAAATTTTAATCCTTGACACTCAGTTAATTGTCCCTTCAGGACACAGTCTGGAGCTACCTCTGTCCTCCCTCTCAAAGTGTAGGTTTTCTCTATGCATTGAGAGCTGGAGGGTTTCTTTTGGACACACATACCATTGCGTTGGCTTTCCCTGGTGGTGTTTTATCCTTG
>NW_011494960.1:3662662-3667614 GCF_000754665.1 Bison bison bison | reverse complement strand
TCCTTGTGTTTCATTGTGTGACCTTGGGTGAGCCAGTTAACCTCTTTGTGCCTCAGATAATAAAAACCAGCCCCTCCCTACTGCATAGAGATGTGGTGGAGATAAATTCTGCTTCAGTGCATTTTGAATAAGAAATCTGTGAAGATAAATGGATAGTAGTGTTTGAACCTCATAAATCCAAGTAGAAATGATAAGGGAGGTGATAAAAGAAGCAGAACGGTAGCTTAGAGCAGAGGGCAAATTCACAGCCTCTAGCAATGCAGAAGCCAGTGGTGTCCACACCATTTCGTGTTTCCTTCTCTCTTCTTTTTGTTTCTGTATCTCTCCAGTCACGTTTTAATATAGCCATGTCTCAAAGGTTAAATATTCTGAAACCAGATTCCAGTCCTGTGTCATTTCCGTCCTTTCAAATGCTGCCAGCTGAGACTATCTGCTGGTCAGCAGAAGATGTTGTATTAGGATGAGTCTTTCCACTCCTCTCAATAAAAATGGATTGAATGGTGATGGACTGTAGATGGTAGACAGTGGTTTGTCTCAGCAGCCGTTCAACCCCACAAAATGCCTTCCTCTTTTATGTTGGCTGGTTTGCTAGGATCTACATTTCCCAAATTCCCTTATTGTCAGGGTCCCAAGCATGACCAAGTACGATTGAGGGTTGCTCAAACAGATGAATTCTTGGAGGCTTTGATCAGTAACTAAATTGCTGGTTTAAATCATGGCAGAGGCAGTGGTGTCAGCTTCCAGCTTTTCCTGAAGCCTTTCCGATTTGACACCTTCCTTATCCTGGCAGAGCTGAAGTCGTTCTGGAATGGTGGCAGCTCTCTTATTCTATAGCCTCCTCATTGCAGCAGAGGCAGCATCCTCCTTGGAGTTACAATTCTGGAGTGTGCTTTGAGGAATTGTTTTTGGAAGTTCAGCCCAGAGTCTGTTTCATCAGCCTTTCCCTTGCATCGTGTCTTTCCCACCTGGAATTGGATACAGTGAAGGAGCTCGGATGCTGCAGACCCTGGAACCAGCATATCATCTGCTCTTGGACTGCCTGCCTCTGAATCGCTTTAAATGAGAGAGAAAAAAGCTTCAGTATTGAAGCCTTCAAAATCAAGTCACTGGTTTTTGTTGTTGAAGACTAATCCTAACTGATACGTAGGCCCCATGGCAAAGGAACATAGTATTGTGTAAATAAAACCGTCTCCAGTATCTGAGTCAACTGTGGTTCCTTCTGGGTCCTGAGTTATATGTAAGTAAAATGAGGTTGAGATATAGACCAATGAACACATATTTTCAAAAGGGCACCTTGAGTGGGATGCAGGCTGAACTGGAGGGTCTGGGTAAGGATGTATAGAATGGCTTGTGGGCATGTGTTTCCACATCAGACTCCCTCTTTATGCCCTTACCAGCTGTCTTCTTGAGTCTGTATTTGGTCATTAAGGCCCAGAGTTGAAGATTACTTTGCCCCAGCTCACTGGAGCTTGAGGACAGTTTTGAATAAACATTGTATAGCAGGGCAAAATTTTTTTATCTTAAGAGCTGGCCAGAGAATTCCTCTTAGAGAAGGATTTTTGCTTAGAAAAATATTTAAATAAACTGAATAAGTGGAATTGAGGGAAAAGAAGGAATAGAGTAGTAGACCATGGAAGTAAAGCAACATTTGGAGTTGATGGAAAATGAGAAAGGAGACTGGAGGGGAGATAATAGCCAGTGATATGATGGGGTGTTGGGATGAATAGCAGAAAATCCACACTGGTAGCATGGCCAGAGGACTTGTAAGACCAAGGGTATCTCATGTTGATTGTGTTAAGTTTTTCACAGGGATCTACTTTCCTCCTCTTAAAAGGCAAATAAATATATCTGATTTTACAAACATATATTCTGAGCGCTTTTTCTTTTCCATTCTTTCCTTCTTTTAAGGACTAAAGGAGGAGCTGAATTTAACATCTTATTTCATAAGAAACAAAAATGGCACACCTCAGACAGTAAAACTGTCCATAGGCTTAGTGAATTCATTCAAATTTTGTGCCTCAATCCCACTCTGTTGGGATTTACATAATCTAGCATAAATTTTGAACTTCCCGCAGATGTATAGAGGTGTGTAGACCAGACAAGGTGGACCCTGAGGTTGAGGAGTCCCAAGCTACAGTTAAGTGATGCTTCTTTCCAAAGAATTCTCTTGTTTCTAGACAGGTTGGTTGCTAGACAGTTGCAAGGAGACAGAAATAGCCATCACTATTTCAACATAAAGCAGAAGGTGAATGTTGGAAAGATAAAAAATTATGATGCTTTGTGACCAGGTGAAAGTCTGTGTCTAAACCAGTATAAGGACAGAGAGCAGGGAGCTGGACCATGGGGTCACCAGTAGCAGAAACTGGAAAAAAGGAAGGTAAATAAGAAATGGACTCAGAAAAGCAGGAAAGGGGAAAGCATCATGTCTCGATTGAAAGGAAGAAAGTGCATCACATCTCAGAATGGTATCTGAGCACAAGTGAGAATGGGAGGGATGGTGAGAGCTGGGAAGCATTACTGGGACACTGTGAGTTTAAGAAATAGGGATGTCTATAAGGATGATAGAGCAGTACAGTTGTTTTTTATGATCCAACTTTTCAATTTTAGTAATTAGCAGCACATGGGCAAGTTTATTTAAACTCTTTCCCCCACCTCAACTGGATTAAATGAAAAAATGCTAGGTATATTATTTCTTCTGTAAATATTTAAGGCTATGTCCCTAAGAGATAAAGTTTTCTGATATAAAGGTCTTCTAAACTTAATTTCTTAAAACAGTAGTTTATTGTTCTCTCTCACGGTTTCGTGGGTTCATTGGGTTCAGCTGGGCAGGTTTTTAATCCAGGCATCTGAAGATTCATCTGGTCTGGGTTTGCAAGGGGGCTCACTCATGACTGTCCGCTGGGAACTCGGGTGGGACTGTTGATTCTACTTCCTTTAAATGGTTTCTCCATGTGGCTTTCCCTAGGATGGCTTCTAGGTTCCAAGAAGGAATGTCCCAAGAGCAAAAGTTCCAAGACACCTGGGTAGAAGCTGTAAGACTTCCTATGACCTAGTCTCAGATCTTAAGGTCATTGTTTCCATCACATTCCACTGAAGAAGGGAGTCACTGGGGCCATAGGAATCTCAGGTGGGTCATGTAATGGGCCAAGGGAATGATGCTAGGGAAGATAAAGGGAACACTTTGGGATAAGTTCCTGCTAAATGGAAATTAGAATTAAACTACTGTTTTTCTTAGGCTTCCTATGTGGAGCAGTGGGAAAGAATCCCCCTGCCATCGCAGAAGATGCAGGAGACATGGTTTCAATAACTGGGTCAGGAAGATCACCTGGAGAAGAGAATGTCAGCCCTTTCCAGTATTCTTGCCTAGAAAATTCCATGGACAGAGGAGCCTGGCGGGCTACAGTCCATGGGGTCACAAAAGAGTTGGGCCTGGCTGAGCATACACACACACTGTTTTTCTTGCATATTTGATCTAAGGAGAGTTGCATTTGATTGAATCATTTGAGATATGTGAAATATGAAATCATGTTCACATCCCTGCATCTATTTTTGTGTTGCAGAGTACAATGGAGAAAGTAAGACCTTACCAAATAACACGAGGAAAGCTTTAGGTTTTTAGATTTGTCAAATTTATCTATGTGTTTATCAAGGTAGAAAGATAGAATGAATGCAGTTTATTGGTTGGCAATAACATCCTCTCTCTGTGGTTTTCCTTCCTACTGTGTCACTGGGGCCTTATTCCCACAGGGAGGTTCCTAGGTACAAGGAGGAGTGGCCATTTCACCCCAGAAATCTGCTTTAAGTGTGGCTGGTTCAGGACTATGACAGAAAGTGAGGGTAGCGGTCACAGCAGGCAGAAGGCCCACGTGTCCATTTCAAGACCTAAACTTGATCCAAAGATGGAGAGTCACTGAAGAATTGGCCTGAACAGGATGCTAAATACGAAGAGAGGATTCACTATTAGAATATGCTGTTGACTGGAGAGCAAGGCAGAGAAAGGATGACAAACCTCAAATCCTGGAGATGAAGTAGAGGTTCCCTTGACAATGTGAGTGTGCATGCTCAGTCATGTCTGACTCTTTTGCGAACCCATGGACTGTAGCCCACCTGGCTTCTCTGTCCATGGAATTCTCCAGGCAAGAAAAACTGGAGTGGGTTGCTATTCCCTACAGGGGATCTTCTTGACCCAGGGATTGAACTTGCATCTGCTGCATCTCCTGCATAGCAGGCAGATTCTTTTACCACTCGGCCATTAAGGCAGATTCCAGTAAAATGCTGGTCTGTAATGCTCTTCATCTAGGCTCTGGAATTAGGCAGGCCTGGTAGGAATGCCCACTCCATAGATTACTGGCATGTCCCTTTGGCCAAATCATTTTAATTTGTCTACTCAGCCACAGAACTTAAAGAATAACAATGCCTACCATACAGGGTTTTTAGGATGATTTAAACGAGTACATATAAAATACTTGGAAAAAAAGCAAGTACATTGTAAGTTCTATTGTAGTTCTGTGTTTCATCGCCACCACCACCACCACCACCATCATCATTTCTTATGTGCCAGGCACAGAAGACAGTGCTTAATTTGGAATACCAAGTTTCATTGTCATGAATTCTATGAATTGACACAATTCTACGAATAGGTAGCATCCCATTTTTAAAATGAAAAAACTTAGATAAATTAAATAATTTGTTCGGTAGTAAGTGTTGGAATTCAGTTTTAAATCTCGACAAGCTTCATCTAGAGGCCCAGTGCTTAATTTCAGAATGTGGTCAGGTATCCAGCACTCACTAATGGCTCCGTGCATAGTTACTACTATGATACTTTTTTTTTTTTTTTTACTATCATCATTTGAAGTGGCATTGGTGTGGGGTGGGGGGAAAGAGTTAATCCAAACAATTAAGATACAAAGATGGGGGCTGGTACTACTTAATACTAACCAGATGTCAGAGAC
>NW_011494960.1:3653372-3662562 GCF_000754665.1 Bison bison bison | reverse complement strand
AACAGAAATTTCAATATTAATGTTTGGATACACAGATTGGTGGGGCTGCTGTCATCTCTTAATGTCCATTATGTCAGGGACGCAAATCAAGAGCCAGTGCACTTGGCCTTGATGAGGTGTTCTCACTGGGTTGAGTAGGACAGGAGCAGTAAAGAGAGGGCTGTGGGGGCTCTTCTTTGGCCTTGGTGGTGGACATTGCCCTCTAGCTTGGGCAGTGTGCTGTGCTCTAGCTTGCCCTGTGCTCCCTGGGGCCCACGCCAGGATCAGGGTGGTGGACCAGGTGGACCAGCAGTCAGATGTAAGTCAGTTCTTATTTTACAACATTGACTTTCGAGGGGCAAAGACTTTGCTTTCATAGCATGAGGTCTCAACCTCTGTTTGTTCTCTCCTTTTTATTTCCCTTCCTCACCTTTATCTCCAGAGTTTAGCCTGAGGCCTAAAGCAAAGTATCAGTGAGTTCACAGAAAGTATTTGACAGACTTAATGCCCTCATACTGAACTTGCTTCTGCTTCTCTTGGGCTGTGTAGGCTATTCCATTGCCTTTTGGTTTCATTCTACTCATTTGCAAAATAATGGGGATAACAATGCTTCTCATTAAAGGTGGTAAGGATTAAATTATATATATATACACACACATCAAGGAGAGGCGAGAAAGCTTTCTTAAGTGAACAATGCAGAGAAATAGAGGAAACCAACAGAATGGGAAAGACTAGAGATCTCTTTGGGAAAATCTGAGATACCAAGGGAACATTTCAGGCAAAGATGGGCACAATAAAGATCAGAAACAGCAAGGCATAAAAGAACCAGAAGAGATTAAGAAGAGGTGGCAATTATACACAGGACTGTACAAAAAAGGTCTTAGTGACCAGGATAATCATGATGGTGTGGTCACTCACCTACAGCTAGACATCCTGGAGTGTAAAGTCAAGTGGGCCTTAGGAAGCATTACTACGAACAAAGCTAGTGGAGGTGATGGAATTCCAGTTGAGCTATTTCAGACCCTAAAAGATGATGCTGTGATGCTGCACTCAGTATGCCAGCAAATTTGGAAAACCCAGCAGTGGCTATGGAACTGGAAAAGGTCCATTTCATTCCAATCCCAAAGAACGGCAATGCCAAAGAGTGTTTAAACTACAGCACAGTTGTGCTCATTTCACATGAGAGCGAGGTAGGCTTCAACCTTCAATCCTTTGAGCTAGGCATCAACAGTATGCGAACTGAGAACTTCCAGATGTACAAGCTGGATTTAGAAAAGGCAGAGGAACCAGTGATCAAATTGCCAATATCCATCGGATCATAGAAAAAGCAAGTACATTCCAGAAAAACATTTTCTTCTCCTTCATTGACTACTATGCTAAATCCTTTGACTGTGTGGATCACAACAAACTGTAGAAAATTCTTGAGATGGAAATACCAGACCACCTTACCTGCTTCCTAAGAAACTTATATGCAGGTCAAGAAGCAACAGTTAGAACCAAATGTAGAACAATGAACTGGTTTAAAATTAGGAAAGAAATATGTTAAGGCTGTATATTGTTAACCAGCTTATTTAAATTCTGTGTAGAGTACATCATACAAAAATGCCAGGCTGGGTGAAGCACAAGCTGAAATGAAGATTGCTGGGAGAAATATCAACCTCAGATATGCAGATGACACTATAATGGGAAAAACTGAAGAGGAACTAAAGAGCCTCTTGATGAAGATGAAAGAGGAGAGTGAAAAAGCTGGCTTAAAAACTCAGCATTCAAAAAAACAAGATCATGGCATCCAGTCCCATTACTTCATGGCAAGAAATGGGGAAAAAAATGGGATCAGTAGCAGATTTTATTTTCTTGGACTCCAAAATCACTGCAGACATGACTGCAACCATGAAATTAAATGATGCTTGCTCCTTGGAAGAAAAGCTATGACAAACCTAGACAGTATATTAAAAAACAGAGACATCACTTTGCTCACAAAGGTCCATCTAGTCAAAGCTATGGTTTTTCCAGTAGTCATGTACGGATGTGAGAGATGGACCATAAAGAAGGCTGAGCTCTGAAAAATTGATGCTTTTGAACTGTTTCTGGAGAAGACTCTTGAGAGTCCCTTGGACAACAAGGAGATCAAACCAGTCAGTCCTAAAGAAAATCAACCCTGAATTTTCACTGGAAGGACTGGTGGTGAGTCTTTAATCCTTTGGCCTCCTAATGCAAAGAGCTGACTCATTGAAAAAGACCCTGATGCTGGGAAAGATTGAGGGTGGGAGGAGAAGGGTGCTACAGAGGATGAGATGATTGGATGGCATCACCAACTGAAAGGTAATGAGTTTGCGCAAACTCAGGGAGATAGTGAAGACCATGTAAGCCTGGTGTGCTACAGTCCATGGGGTCACAAAGAGCCGGACATGACTTAGTGACTGAACAATGACAAATTACTTACTGTGTATTTCCTTTCCTGCTCTAGCAATTAGGGTCTGCCAGAAAACAAACAAACATACAAAAAACAGGACAATTCATGCCCAGAGCTTGATTGATTGGGTTACTTAACAGAGGCCTGTGTGGGGTTGTTATTGTTGTTTAGTCACTAAATCATGTGGAGCTCAGCTGGTGGGATTAAGGATCTACACAATCAAGGTGACACACTCTTTGATGGCATCAGGGGAAGACTTTGCCATCCTTAGGTCTGGGGGATGAGGGGAGGAAACAGTGATGCCAGAGGCAAGAGACGGCCAGAACTGTGGAGCTGGCGCTGTTCTTACGAAAACATAAAAAACAAAACAAACTAGGAAGAATCACCCCAACCTGTCTGCCCCTGCCCTCCCACTGGAAGGCTACCAACAGAGAACATCCAAGGTGACATAGCTCAGGGCAGGAAAGGATGAGAATAGGGTCGGAGTGATGGGGGTGGATGGAAAATGGAGAGCCACTGGTATCCATTCTGAACAGTAAAGAAAGATAATAATGGGAAAAATACAACTCTTACTGCCTGGAAAAGCACTGTTTCTTGCTTAATGGTACCAAGAGATCCTGATGATGGATTGGGCTTATAAAAGTAGTGATAAAGGAATTTACTTAGAATACCTTTTACTTAGAGGAATAGTAGTTCTGTGGGAATTTAATAGCTGAGATTTGGGGGGAAAAAATGTTTTGCATGCTTAAATGAGTATGGGAAATGCAGAGCTGAACAAAACTCAATAGATTTACTCCCTGAAAGGTTTCTCAGAGCCTTTGCTAAGGAGTAGTTGCATCTCTCTGTGGGAGATGTAATGTAGAGCGTTCCCCAAATCTGTTTTCTTGGAGCATTTCATGGATAAATACTCCTTGGAATATGCTGAAGGAAATTCCGGCCTAGGAGTTACAGTTGTCGACTGAAAAAAATAAATAAATAAAGGCACAGTGTGAAAGTTGTCAGTTCAGCTTTATTTGAGGCAGAATGAGGACTGTAGCTTGGGAGACAGCATTTCGGATAGCGCCGAGGAACTGCTCCAGAGATGCAGGGGATAATGCCAGGGTTATGTATGGTATTAGTGAAAGAGGGGTCTGTGTAGTCAACCACACATTTTGGCAAAGGATTGCAGCTAGTTACAAGGAGCAGGTAGCACTGTTAATGATTTGAATGGTTTCCTGCTGCTGCTGCTGCTGCTAAGTCGCTTCAGTCATGTCCGACTTTGTGTGACCCCATAGACGGCAGCCCACCAGGCTCCCCCGTCCCTGGGATTCTCCAGGCAAGAACACTGGAGTGGGTTGCCATTTCCTTCTCCAATGTGTGAAAGTGAAAAGTGAAAGGGAAGTCACTCAGTTGTGTCCAACTCTTAGCGACCCCATGGACTATAGCCCACCAGACTATAGGATTTTCCATGGATGGGATTTTCCAGGCAAGAGTACTGGAGTGGGGTGCCATTAAGAGGAAATGCAAGAATTTGGACTCATAAAATCCTCTCTAGAAAATATCTAGCTATCAAAAGGCTTGTTCTGTCAGGTTGCTTTTTTTTTTTTTTCCCTAGAGCACAGAGGGCCTCATTCCTGATTTCCACCCTGACTCTTTTCAGAGGGTTTTAAAGGTCAGTGGCGGCAGTGGCTAGTGATGTAATCCTTAGTTGGCAAGTGCCAACTTTGGCACAGCCTAGGGGAAATCCACTATCATCTTCCCTTTGCTTCTCAGGTACAAGCTGGAGCCTAGGCTTCCTCGGTCAGAACCCTTGGTTTCCATACGTGGATCAGCATGTGGTTCTAAATGCCTTTATGCCACATGTTCTTTCCCTTTCTCTGACCCCTTAGAAAGGTAGCTGCCTTGGATTAGTTTGGCCTTAGCAAGGGTATCCAAATGGAGAGTTGAGATGTACAAATAGTAGTCTTCACACTAAGGCCCCTATTGACAAGGGGCCTTACCTACTGCATACCTACTGGACCTCCTTGAGGCAAACTGGCTCTGTCTACTTTCTCAGTATCACAAGACAAGTGTTTTAAGTGTGTATGACAACAAAGAATACGGAAAGGGCTGGACACCATCTCTGTCACCAAAGAACTCAAAATCTCTTTGTGAAGGTGTATAAACACATAAACCACTTGGAAAAAAAATTTTGATGTTGCCTTTCATCAAACGACAAAACCCACTGTAGAAGCAAAGGGATGTTCCATAGTTGGTTGTGGTTATGTATATGGAGAAAGCAATCTTCTGAGAGGTTATAAAGCCCCACCTGGCCCTCATCTCACAGGTAGTGGGATTTTAGTAGATAGCTGGTGGGGTGGGGGTGATGGGGAAGGGGAGACAGAGAAGGAGAGAGGTGTTTCGGGTGGAAGATACTGCAAGAATGGGAATAGTAGCATTTTAGCAAGTAAAGCACGTCTTCCTTCAGGTGATAGATGCATGGAAAGAAAGGACCAGGCTCTGATTGTTTTACTTCTGTAAGTCAAACAGGCTGCTCTTGGTGGATTTCACTTAAGCAGACTTTTGGAGTCTTCTTTCAATCAGTTCCTTGAGCTGCTGATGAACAGCATGAGTTCAGCTTCTCCCTCTGGGCTTTTGGTGCACTTTTCACCGGTCAAAATTAATTAGAGGAAGCAACCCCACACACACCTCTCACACTGATTCATCTATAAGGAGCTGGCAAATTGGACTGGGGACCAGGGAGAATTTCACTGGAGGTTTTTTCTTTCTGCAGAGAAACTACCCAAACAGAAGCCTTGTGAAGTCTCTGAATTTGAACAGGAAGTTTTCCTTTTTAAATTCTTTTAGTAATAGAGCCTTCTGATAACATGTCCTTAATAGTGTCTTAGGTCAGGGGCTACACTGCAGTCCTGGAATGTAAATCCTGCGCATGGAGAGATGAAGACTTGACCCTTGGTGTATCTGTTTGGTTTTGTTGCTTCTTTTCCATCCCTTCTCTTTCTCACACCAGCCACAGCATACAGAACAGAGCACCAGGGAACACTGAAACTTCAGTGCCAGTTTTTACTCTTTGCTTTAGGCTTTACTTAGGAAGGGAACTCTTTTTGTTTATTTATTTATTTTTTATTGGAGTACAATTGCTTTACAATGTTGTGTTTTTGCTGTATAAGCAACTGAGTCAGCTATATGTGTGTATACACACACACACACACACACACATATATATTATATATATATATATATATATATCCCCTCCCCCTTATAACTTCCTCCCCGCCCCCTCCCATCCCACCTATCTATGTCATCAGAGAGCACAGACCTGAGCTCCCTGTGTATATAGCAGGTTCCCACTGCCTGACTGTTTTACATGTGGAAGGGAGAGTTTAATGCATTAGTGGAAGAGCTCCAGATTTGTATCCCCTGGAGTTTGCTTTGTGGGTGGCCTGACTGTTAAGGAATTTTCAGTTCACAGCTTAGTATTAAATGCACTCTTTCCCACTGTAGCAGGTAGGTTTTCATTTCCTTTCTTGACTTGCCTAAATCATGGCATCTGGTCCCATCACTTCATGGGAAATAGATGGGGAAACAGTGGAAACAGTGGCTGACTTTATTTTTTGGGCTCCAAAATCACTGCAGATGATGATTGCAGCCATGAAATTAAAAGACGCTTACTCCTTGGAAGGAAAGTTATGACCAACCTAGATAGCATATTCAAAAGCAGAGATATGACTTTGCCAACAAAGGTCCATCTAGTCAAGGCTATGGTTTTTCCAGTAGTCATGTAAGGATGTGAGAGTTGGACTGTGAAGAAAGCTGAGCGCCGAAGAATTGACACTTTTGAACTGTGGTGTTAGAGAAGATGCTTGAGAGTCCCTTAAACTGCAAGGAGATCCAACCAGTCCATTCTGAAGGAGATCAGCCCTGGGATTTCTTTGGAAGGAATGATGCTAAAGCTGAAACTCCAGTACTCTGGCCACCTCATGCAAAGAGTCGACTCATTGGAAAAGACTCTGATGCTTGGAGGGATTGAGGGCAGAAGGAGAAGGGGACGACAGAAGATGAGATGGCTGGATGGCATCACCAAATAGATGGATGTGAGTTTGGGTGAACTCTGGGAGATGGTGATGGACAGGGAGGCCTGGCATGCTGCAACTCATGGAGTTACAAAGAGTCGGACACGACTGAGCGACTGAACTGAACTGGAAAAAAAAAAACAGAAGCCCTGTTTTTCATTCACTTGTTTGTTTTTTTCATTTAGTCAAATATTTATTGAGTACCTACTAAGTGCCAATATGTGGACATGATGCAATGATTTTCCATGACTGAGTTTGTTCTAGGTGATAGGAGAAGACAGGTAAACTGATTTATTTTGTTACTGCATATATGACAACTTCAGGTAGGGATAATGACAACGTTAAGTCAAAAAATACTGGCTAGTGATACGTACCAAAAGAAAACAAGACAGGATTAAGCTACAAGTGACTAGGTTTGGGGCGAGGGCCTTGTTAGATGAAGTGGTCAGGGAAAGCCTCTTGAAGGAGGTGGCCTTGGGCTGAAGAACTGGAAAGAATCAGCTATGCCAAGACAGGAGATGAGAGTATTTCAGGCAGAGGACAGGGCGCTTGCAAAGTTCCTGTGGCCATGGGAATGAGTTTCTCTGGAGCATAGTGAGGCCCAGAAATGGGTGCTCAGATTTGAGACTGGCTGCAGGAGCCCTTTTGAATTAAAAGCAGGAGAGCTGGTGGTCAGCAGAAATGGGTGGTTCACGCGCTTTTGGGGGCTGGCTGTGCCTTACTCTTATAAAGCCATGGCCGCACAGTTGTCAGGCATCCAGCAACTCTTATCCAAAATGCAGGCAAGAAAGTGGCTTCTCAGACTGGCATGGGGGAAACCAGGCTGTGGGCTCTGACCTTGTGACTGTCACTGCTTCCTGTTTTGTGCTTTGATTCAGTGTTAAGGCTTTAAGCCAGCTGGAAAGCTGCCACTCAGAGGGTCCCCTGACCCTGTTCTCAGGGCTCTCCCCTAGTTGCTGAGGGGCCAGGAGAGGGGAGGGTGCCAGAGGTGCAGCAGGTGGGTGAGCTCCGGCTGTTGCCTTGGCACGCAGATCGGGATGGGCCTTCCTTGTGGCCTGGGTGGTCGGATGCTGAGATGCAGGAGTACTTGGATGAGCGGAAGACATCCTTCTCCACCGTGGCTGCACATCTGCATCATTTGAAGTGGTGTGCTTTAGATACTTAGACCCGGGACTCTGTCCTCCCACCCAAACATTTCCGATTGGATTGATCTAGAGTGAGACACAGAGTTAGGTATTTTTCCCCCAGTGCCCTCAGATAGAACACCACGTACCCGGCCACACAGCAAGGCTGTGGACCCGTGGTCTAGAGGGATGAGCATTCTGCCTTGTTTGCTGCTGTTTGCTTTGTTTTCTTAAGACTTTTCTCTCTGTCTTTGACTTGAGAACTAGAGACCTTTACCAAGTTCTGAAGATGTGTTCTTCAGAAAGTAAATTGAGGTGTGGTGGGAACAGTGTGTGTGTGGTGTGGGGGTGTGTGTGTGTGTGTGTGTGTGTGTTGCATTTGTATGCTCTCTGTGAGATACATGTGTGAAATATGGAGGGTGTGTATGGTACACATAGATGGAGCGGGCGAGGTATATGTGGTGTGTGGGGTGCGTGTGGTATGTCTCTCTGTGTGTAGTGTGGATGTGTGCTGTGAGTGTTTCCATTTGCATGCTGTGTCTTAATGGTACATGTGATATGTGAATGTCAAGTGGATCTTCCATCACATGTGATGATCTTGCTTAAGTTATTGTACTTCTCTTAATCTTGATTTTCATGTCTGAAATATGGCCTATCTATAGTATCTCTGTCTTATATGCTTGCTTTAAGGATTAAATGAGATAATATGCATATAAAATTCCTTTAGCACGATGCCTAGCACAGAGAAAGCCCTCAATGAAAGTTATATGATGGAGATGAAGTTTTGATGAATGTTCTTAACCTTCCTTACTTTCTGTATCAGTTAAATGGGGATAACTGTTACAGATAGTGTTAGGGCAAGAATCCTCAAACATCTGTTTCAGGTTAAAGTGTTACACAGAGGTAAGTGTGTCTGTAAGTCTCATTTTATTGAAATATCTTCCCACATTCATTAGGCCTGGCTGATTTCTTTGTTCCAGATAAGTCTCTTCTGTTGCCTCTTCCTGATCCCAACCTTAGAATTGATCGACATGGTAGAGGTGGATACGGATGTTGTGCTCACCTCCCTGAAGGTGAAGCACTTAATTTTAGACCACTCCACTGTGTGGATCACAATAAACTGTGGAAAATTCTGAAAGAGATGGGAATACCAGAACACCTGATCTGCCTCTTGAGAAATTTGTATGCAGGTCAGGAAGCAACAGTTAGAACTGGACATGGAACAACAGACTGGTTCCAAATAGGAAAAGGAGTACGTCAAGGCTGTATATTGTCACCCTGTTAATTTAACTTATATGCAGAGTACATCATGAGAAACGCTGGACTGGCAGAAACACAAGCTGAAATCAAGATTGCCAGGAGAAATATCAATCACCTCAGATATGCAGATGACACCACCCTTATGGGCAGAAAGTGAAGAGGAACTCAAAAGCCTCTTGATGAAAGTGAAAGTGGAGAGTGAAAAAGTTGGCTTAAAGCTCAACATTCAGAAAACGAAGATCATGGCATCTGGTCCCACCACTTCATGGGAAATAGATGGGGAAACAGTGGAAACAGTGTCAGACTGTATTTTTCTGGGCTCCAAAATCACTGCAGATGGTGATTGCAGCCATGAAATTAAA
>NW_011494960.1:3635342-3653145 GCF_000754665.1 Bison bison bison | reverse complement strand
AAGGAGATCCAACCAGTCCATTCTGAAGGAGATCAGCCCTGGGATTTCTTTGGAAGGAATGATGCTAAAGCTGAAACTCCAGTACTTTGGCCACCTCATGCAAAGAGTTGACTCATTGGAAAAGACTCTGATGCTGGGAGGGATTGGGGGCAGGAGGAGAAGGGGACGACAGAGGATGAGATGGCTGGATGGCATCACTGACTTGATGGACGTGAGTCTGAGTGAACTCCGGGAGTTGGTGATGGACAGGGAGGCCTGGGGTGCTGCGATTCATGGGGTCGCAAAGAGTCGGACACGACTGAGCGACTGATCTGATCTGATCTGATCTGAAGGATGTGAGCAGCTCTATTTCTGATGCCCTGATGTGCCTTGTCACAGTTCTGTATTTTCTAGCAAAGGCAGTTCGTACATTTTGTTTGCTCCAAAGCATCCATTGTCCAGCAATGGTAGCATTGCTGTGATTGAGAGAATTTATTCTTTTAATCTATTTGCTGATTCCAAATCTCCCCTTATCAACCCTCATCTCTGCCTATTGTTCCCAGGGTAGCCATTTGACAGGTGGTATGTTTTTGCTTGACATTGATTAAAGTTCCCACTCCATTGCTCAAAATGAAGTGTATGCTAAATGTCGAACCAGCAAAGATGCCTGCAATTTTGGCTGAGAGACAGCATTTCAGATACGTTTATGAAAAACTCAGTCTGTATTTGTTTTCTTGTCAGAAAGGTCCTAGGCAGGTTGGAGCTTGGAGGAAGGAAAGGACAAAAGTAGAATTTGTAATAACATTGACCTTGATCAGTCATTAAAATACTGGACTCTTAGACGTCAAGTTATTAGCATTTTCATCTTATGAATTCTCAAACTTTTGTATGTGCAATTGACAATTGTGAAGATGGTCCTTAAAATGAGAATCCCCTCAAATGAGTTTCTTTGTAATTAAACAAAAGTATGCAAACAAGAAATTATAGAGCTTTTTCCCTTGCAGGGATGAGCATGAGAATGAAATATTTCAGGCACAGGGTATTTCATATCTTTGTGTTCTTTTTAAAAACTATTCCTGTGGGCTTTACCTAATTATGTCTTGAGTGATTTCCCTGATTTGGGATTTCTGTATTTACGTAAGACTTTCTCATGGAAAAGTCTGATCCTGATTCAGATTTGTTTTCTGTAAGTTTCATTTCTGTCACCCCTTGGAACCTCAGTAAGACCTTTCTAAATTATTCTTGTGAAATTCATGAGATGTCTCCTTCCTGTTGCTGCAGATGGCGCATAAACAATGCGGACTTTTTATGTTCCCTGTAACCTTCTTGGAGAAGATGGATGTTAGTCCAGGCATTTAAAATACAATTGTATGTTTATCAGGTATTTTACAGATCATGAAATTGCTAGCGTGTTAAATAGATGTTTTTTGATTTAACCAGATGAACCATTCATTAAACCCATCTGAGGTCGACAGACTAGCTCGCAAAAATGAGTAGCTTGGTTTGGGACTTTGGGTCTGAGTTAATGGTGTGTGGTGTGTGCGTGCGTGTGTGTATGTATGTGAGTGAGTGAGAGAGAGAATCAATGTGTCGATGTAGCTGGGAATAACCTAAGATTTGTTTCAGTGGAAGTGGGTAGAATAGACTTGTAAGAAAATTCATTTCATTAAATGGTATCGAGCGTTTGTTGTATACCAGGGAGTCTGCTAGGTACTGGGGAGACAGCCTGGCGTGCTGCGATTCATGGGGTTGCAAAGAGTCGGACACGACTGAGCGACTGAACTGAACTGAACTGGAGAGACAACAGTGAACAAAACAGGCACACTGTTCATTCTCCTGTAGTTCATCCCCCACAAGAGTTTTGGGAGCTGAAACTAAGGGAAAACAAAGGGAGTATCATTTATCTAAGTACACTTAGAATGTCCCCAGTTCTCTGATAGACAATTTAATGCATCGTGTTGCCTTATTTATCATAGTTATAAATAAGAAGTCAGTGAGGTAGTTGTTCTCATCTTTCAGAGATTTTCAGTTGCCTAAGGTTATTATCTAGAATTGCCCGACTCCAAAGTCTCCACCGTTTCTAGCACACTGTGCTGTTTCTCTTGAAGAAGTTGAGAAAGCGTTCTCACCCATAGAAATACTGCTTCCAACCCCTTGGGACAGCCATTGATTTATCAAGTCCTTTTCACTAGGATTGAGAACCTTGCTACGGGCAGCATTAAAGAGTTCAAGTGTGACGAAACTCATGGTTCTGTCTGTCTTCCCATTTAGTAGACAAGATGAAAAGAGCTGTGGAAATGGGATTAGATTGCCCGAGTAATAAGCCATATGGCTCTGTGGCTTTTGCTGAAAGTTTTGATTGATCTGAGCCCTGCCGTGGGTAAAGTGTTAGTCTTTATTAAAACCCATTTAGTGAACTGTTATGTCTCCTGACCAGGGGAGGAGGAATGAATTAATTTCAAAATCCTGTTTCTAGATCTGCTGAAACAGTCAGTGATCAAAAACAACGTGTGCATCTTAGAGAATAATGTCTCTCCCCAGGGAGTGCTGATGTTAAATCTAGGTTGAAAGATGATTGGTCCAGGACTTGACATGGCTGGGGAAATCTATCCTTGCAGGCAACTTTTAAAAGCAAAACCAACTGTGAAGTCCATTTCAATTCAATCCATCAAGCATTTAGTGAGTGACTATTACCTGCCAGACTTTATGCTAAGTTTTGAGGATACAGAGATGAATAAGCCACAGTTTCTTCCTTTAAGGAGCACATTCCCAATGTAAAATTATAGATTCTCTTTCAAAGAGACCAGGGCGAAAATATAAAGATATTTACATTTCTTACAGTATTTTTTTTTTCTATCTGACTTATTTCACTTTTAGCATAATCCCTTCCAAGTTTATCCATGTTGCTGCAAATGGCAAAATTTTTTTTTTTTTGACTAAATGGTATATGATTTTTTACCGTATGAGCCACCAGGATATGATATCACTTATGTGTGAAATCTAAAAACAAAACAAAACAAAAACAAACTAATGAATACAACAAAAAAGAAGCAGACTCACAGATACAGGAAACAAACTAGTGGTTACCAGTGTAGAGAGATAAGAGGGAGGTACAATGTATGGGTAGGGGATTAAGAGGCACAAACTGTTAGGTATAAAATAAGCTGCAAATATATATTGTATAATACAGGGAATATTGTTAGTATTTTATAACTATAATGCAGTATAACCTTAAAAAAATTGAGACTCACTGTAATGTATACCTGTCACATTTAATCAGTTCAGTTTAGTTCAGTTGCTCAGTTGTGTCCAACTCTTTGCAACCCCATGAATTGCAGCACGCCAGGCCTCCCTGTCCATCAACTCCTGGAGTTCACTCAGACTCACATCCATCGAGTCGGTGATGCCATCCAGCCATCTCATCCTCTGTTGTCCCCTTCTCCTCCTGCCCCCAATCCCTCCCAGCATCAGTCTTTTCCAATGAGTCAACTCTTTGCATGAGGTGGCCAAAGTACTGGAGTTTCAGCTTTAGCATCATTCCTTCCTAAGAAATCCCAGGGCTGATCTCCTTCAGAATGGACTGCTTGGATCTCCTTGTGGTCCAAGGGACTCTAATACTGTCCCTCAACTGCACTTCAATAAAAAATCATATCCATGTTTCTTAAGTAGTCAAGAGGAGGGCAAGGTTAATGTAGAGGCAGAGAAGGGACTGAAGAAAGGCTTCCTGGAGGGAGGAGAATATGTCACCTTCCTGGAGGGAAAGATTTGTAGGATGACAGGAAGTAAACCACACAATTAAAGGACATGTGACAAGGTATTTCAAGCAGTGGAGACAAAATTTGAAATGACAGTCTTTAAGAATTAAATTTGTGAAATGCATGGACTTCTATGCTGTTATTGCAATAAAATAGAATAGAAGGAAGTGAGGAGGGTAGACAATGAAAGTTCACACAGGCCATGTTGTAAAGAACCTTGTACTGTAAGGTGTAGTATTCATAGGTCTGGGTTGTCAGCAGTTGGTCTTGTGTGTCTTGTGGGTAAGCTTAGGGGAGAAAGCTCATATGACAGTCTCCTGCATTATTTCAAGTAAGAGGTAGTGGCCTGAATTAAGGTAATTAGGATGAAGAGCACAGGTTTAGCCTAAGATGCAAGTGGCAATTCCTGGAGGTTTCTGGGATTTGGGAGTAAGGCAAAAGTCAGCAGGGAATGATGTCCAGGTTCTGACTCAGGGGACTGCATGGATGATCATGTTGCTAACTGAGAAGGGCATCCAGGAAAAGGAGAGTTTGGAGACAGGAGTGATGGAGATCATTGGTTCATTTCTGACAGGTCAAGTGAAGGGAATTTTAGGAACTCTATGAAAATGACTAGGGGCTGGGTAAATGGATTGTCTGGAACTCAAAATCAATGGACATGGAGACTTTTGGGAGTGTTGTCAAGACAAGGGTGGCATTTAAAAATATGTCCATATATGAACTTATCTTTGGAGAGAGAACAGAACTGTTAGGGAAACCAGCATTTTAGGAACATGAAGAAGAGAATATAGCTATGGAAACTGAGAAATTGTTAAGAGGAAGGAAAAACACCAGTAAAGTGTTGTCCTTGAAATGAAGGAGGTGGGAGTTTCAAGGAGGAGAGAACAGGAAGCTGAGAGGCCAAGTCACACTGCTGTAAACTGTCCCTTGAGTTAGGATGTAGGCGTGCATTGTGACCCTTGCCAGGGAAGTGCTGGAGACAGGGGCACAAGCCAGAGGGCTGCAGATGAAAGTGTGAACGAGTGATTAGGAAGTGAAGACTGAGTATAAATCAAATTTTTAAAGAGCTTTGGTGGAAGTAATGTGAAAATGGATGGCGGAAAGAGGGGGCTATGGAGGAGGACAGGCTGAGGTAGATGAGATGGTGGGGGGGCTTGAGCATGCCTTAAATTTTTTTTTCTATTTTTTAAATTAATTTTTTATTGGAGTATAGTTGCTTGACAACGTTGTGTTAATATCTACTGTATAGCAAAGTGAATCAGCCATTCGTATACACATATCCTCTCTTATGTGGATTTCCTTCCCATTTAGGTCACCACAGAGCATTTGAGGAGGGTTCCCTGAGCTATACAGTATGTTTTCATTAGTTATCTATTTTATACAAAATATCAATAATGTATATACGTCAATCCCAGTCTCCCAGTTCATCCCACCTCCCCATTCACCTTGATGCCCACCCATTTGTTCACTTGGTTTGTGTGTCTATTTCTATTTTGTAAATACAAGGCATGGATGGACCTAGTGACTGTCATGCAGAGTGAAGTAAGTCAGAAAGAGAAAAACATATGTTATATATTAACACATATGTGTGGAATCTAGAAAAATGGTATAGATGGTCTTATTTGCAAAATAGAAATTAAAGATGCCTTGAGATGAAAGCAAGGTTTTGATAACAATCCAGAGGCCAAAGACAAAGGATGTACTTGAATTTCCCATGAATGAATGGGCCCACATAGAGCAGTGTCGAATATAACAGGATTCTTCACCCTGGGAGTCAGTAGGGAAGGAGGGAATTATGACTATTCCCAAGACATAGAACTTTGTACATGGGACATAGGGCAGGAGACTAATGGAATTGACTGCTCCTGTCTACAGATGAATGGGGCACATTGGAATGAAAAGCATCTGCTGAGTTTATAAAGAGGGTGAAGATTTGAAGAGAGAATGTGACTTAGGATACTCAGGAGGGAGCGTCCTAGAAGGCAGTTAAAAAAATAAGGTTTTGAAGATGGAATTGTAGAGAAGTTTTCAGCAAAGCCCATTTGAGGATGTGGTCTTGCTCCAGCCATGCCCAGCTGTCTGCTGAGGGAGAGAAGTCTGATTGTAGGACTGAGCTTTAGCTACAGACATGGAAGTGTGTTTGAGAGAGAGGAATGGACTGTGGAGCTTCCCTTGGATAAACGTTAGAAAACAAGGGAAAATAAGGGTAGCACCAGGGTTCGTAGTTTAAAGAGCAGGTGTATTAGGAGTAGGGAAGTCAGAGATCTGGAAGAGGAAGGAGCTGTAGTCAGGGATCAGGGTATTGGAGTTTAAGGTTCCTGATATGGATCAATTCAAGGTCATGGCAGAACCCAAGAGGTGATTATGAGAGGGGGACACTGAAATGGACAGGAGGAAAAATGATTAGTTTGGAAGAAATCTGAAGCCTGGAAAATAGAGTGGCCACTGGTCATCCACAGGGACATTGAAGTCAGTTAGGAAAATGCTGGGAATTGGGGCAGCCTTTAATACACACCAAATTAAAAAAAAAAAAATGAAAAAGCCTAACCTCTTTAAAATATTTGCCTTTGACCAATATTGTGCTTGTCCTTGCTGACTCATTCCATCTAAATATCTCTACAGTATTCCATTTTTCTCCTCACACAAATGGAACCTGTAGTATTAGACATATCTATTTGTAATGGAAAATTATACAAGCATATTACAACAAGCATTGTGTAAGCATTGTGAAAGCTAGTGTTTGATATTTGTTGAATGAATTAAAGTGTTTATCATCAACTTCTTTGCATTATGAGAATGACCCACTGAAAATTGACACAGGACAGGCAGTTATATTTATATTTCTTGGTACAGTGGTTCTTGCTGAGACATGAGAAGCCAAACTGTGTCTGGCTCAAATGAAAACTGCAGTCTTGAATTGATTATATATGTAAGGTTGTTCAATTTTGAGTCTGAGGTTCTGACGTCCTTGCTCTTTAATAACATATTTTCTTCTTTAAGAAGCAATATGATTTGGTAGTTTAGAACATCAACTCTGAAGTTAGGCTGCTGGAATACAAATCCTACCTGTAACACCTTACTAGATATATGTCCTTGGACAATTACTTTAACCTCTCTGTGCCTCAGTTGTCTTACTTTTAAAATGAGTGTAACAGTAGTCCTACAACATAATATAGTTTTAATGATTATGTAAGGATTCGGTGAGATATGAGGATTAAATTAGTACTTAAAATCATACTTGGCCGTCCTATATGAGTTTTGCCAATTATTATTTTCCAGCTATACTTTATATAAACACCTAATCACTTGAATCCTAGATATGATTCTGCCACCTTGAGATTCCATATTTTTGCCTTGGGTCTTAGTCTCATCATGTGATGTCTTAGAGTCCCCATAGTAGATGAAGTCATATTTATAGAAAGTGAAAACATTCTACTATGCCCTAGTTTTTGTCTATATTCGGAAAATATTTTTTCAGTGTTCGTATCATATCCATATTTCATTCAAACTTCCTAATGAGTATGATGAGATTGCATGGGATGGCAGTTTTTAGTTTAGATGGTTATTCAGTTTTATATATTAAATAGTAATAAAATCTTGCATTTTTATCCAGGTATGGTTTTTATCATTCCAAAAAGATTTGTGTTTTCATGTTTCCATGTTTAGAAACCAAACATTCTGGGTTTTCTGAATTTGGACATATGGTAGTAACATTTTTGATAGACTAAGAAATAAAAGAATTGAGAGGTTCCTTGATTTGTCCCAGATCACAGCATGATCTGTATGCTTTTTTGGTACTCAACATAGCATTCAGAGTGCTTGTGGTCTGGCTTTGATTTCATGCCTCTGTTGGATCTTGGCTCCCTCCCAGCATTATTAAAACTAGATTTTAGTTTCTCTGCCCATCCTCATCTCAATAATGTATCTGTTATTCTGTATATTCTAGAACTGAGCCTCTGACTTATTTGTATCAATCTCTCATAAGTTCTTAGGCTGTGAACCCTTTTTCTCATTGACCATCTTCCCTGAAGTCACCTACTTAGGTTCCACATTAGACATCCTTCTCAGTTCTTCATTAGTGTTAACTAAACAGACTTGGCTATGACTCATTTAAGTAGAAAATAAATGTATTGGAAAGATCTGGGAGTATGTTGATGGGAGATGTCAACCGAGGGAGCAAATACACATCCACGATCTTATCGTAGGAATGGCCTGATTAAAATGCTGTGGATGGTACTATGGCTCTTGAACATTTGCAGCTTTATATCTGTTTTCTCCAACCCTGGACACTCAACATCATGCTGCTGAAGTCTCAAATCTAATTCCTCCTGCAGTGTGTAAGTCTAATTGGTCAAAGTCTTTGATTCACTTCCCAAGAGCCAAAGACCATGACAGAGGGCATCTAATTGTCTCTGCTAAAGTCTCACCTCCGTGCTCTAGTTATCCAGGTATAAGGGAAGGGGAACATCTGTCCTTGTTGGCTTCTAGAGTGCTAGCTGGGCTCTGTTGTTGCTGCTGTTCAGTTGCTCAGTATGTCCAACTCTTTGTGATCCCATGGGCTGCCGCATGCCAGGCTCCTCTGTTCTAGCTATCTCCTGGAATTTGCTCAATTCATGTCCATTGAGTTAGCACTCTGCCTCCAACTAATCTAGAGATCATTGCCAAAATAGAAGTATGCTTAGTTGCTGGATAGTTAGGCATAAATATTCAACATGCCACCATTGGTTCTCCCACTGCTTATAAGAGTATCCATATCCCTCCTACCTGAGCCACATCCGGGGTCCAGTTTTCCGACTAGACCATCTGCTCTGTGATCAACACTCAGAATAGGCTAAGGTCCCAAGACCTAACAACAAGATCCCAGTTATTCCTAATGGTTTTAGCAGTTTCCCTAGACACCTCTTGTCCTGCTAGATAATTTGTGTGTTACCCAAAGAGCAAGGGCATTCTCTCCACTCTGTCCCGCAAAAACTACATTTGGATTTTTATTAAATATAATCACATTTATCTCTTCAAAGAATACAAAGAATGCATATGGAAGCCTGCCCTCCTCTTTTTAAATGAGGATAGGTAAAAGCTTCAGGAGGGTAATTTAAAGTATCAGAAATTGCAACACTGTACCATGTGTGAAACGCTGAGCATCCTTAGCTGGGAACTATTTTCTTTTCATGGTTTGAGGACATTTTTTTCTCAGCTAATATTTCTTTAGATCCTGGGTATTGTTTGAAATGCCTATTTGTAAATATCACCTGACATGATGTTCTCTAGGTTAATTATGCAGAATGGGAAGGGTTTTTTTTTTTTTTTTAATACATCGTTTTCCAGTGTGTGAAAAATGTTTTAATTTTATCATGTACCCTTTTATTCCTGACTAACAGTTTAAAGGAGATAGAGTTTTCTTAGCTACGCTCTACTCTAGAATCCATGAGTGATTTGGATCTTTCTGGTATTCCACAACCGGGGCTTGTATCTGTGTATGTGTAATCGTAACATTTGAAGTTCCCCTTATTCTTTTGTTTGAAAGGAGCAAATGGAGCTTTCAGGGAAAGTAAGTTATTTGTGAATATTTTAGCAAGTTTTGAGCAATGGATATTTTATTTCAAGGCAAAAGAAAGAAGACTAATAGTTCATTTTCATGGAAACAAAGAAAACTTACACATGACTGTTTCTGTAGTATTTGTTACCCCGTTTGTGTTCTGCTTTAGCTCTGCTACAAATAAAAGGTCATCTTTTATCTATATATATATTACTGTAGTCTCTTTGGGACTTAAGGTCCTTTTATCTTAACATTACTGATTTTAAATAACTTATTCAATTTAAATGTGTTTAATTTTCATGGATTTGCTATGTTTAACTGTGATTTTCACCTCTTGCCACCCTTCACACAAGAGCCACAGACAGATACATTGATAATTACTAGTAGCATTTTTTCCAACACAGCTGCAATCAATACTACATTTTATGAAATCTACTGTATCCAAAATATTATAATTGCAACATGTAATTAATTTAGAATTATTAACAAGATGGTTTACATTCATTCTTCCCCACCAAATCTGAAATCCCATTTGTAACTTACACTTGTAGCACATCTCAATTTGGAAGAATACTGTTTGGCTGAGTATTGGACAGTGTGGCTCTAAGATGTTAAATGTCTCTCTCCAGGCTTGCCTCTGGGAAGAGAATCTTTATCTCACACATCTGAGTAGTTCTTATTTGGTTTTGTTTTATTTTCCTGCTTTAGTGTGAGTTGGGTGA
Organism: Bison bison bison; assembly: GCF_000754665.1. NCBI lineage: Eukaryota > Metazoa > Chordata > Mammalia > Artiodactyla > Bovidae > Bison > Bison bison. The sequence continues at coordinate 3,643,153 of NW_011494960.1, read as the reverse complement.
AGGGCAGGTGGGGCTGGCTGGAGCAGGGTTTGGGTATGAGCAGTCTCTCAGAATAAGTGAGAGGAATGAGAATGCAGTGAACCTAGTGGGGATGAATACATTATCATACTTCACAATTTAAGTCTATTCCAGCGATGTCTTACTGGTTGGTTCGGTAGTCTTTGAGTAGTACAGTGTATTTATATATATCTATATATCTTTTTCTAGATATAACCAAGTTTTCAGATTCTGGATAGTCCCTATGTCATGAAAAAAAATCATGAAAAAGGCCCTCAAGAATGCCTTTGTTGGGACCAGTTTCTAAATGAAGTTTGTTGAGTCTGACCTTCAAGATCTCAAGCCTGTTTGACATCACAGATCCATTGGTGGGGCTTGGGGGTAGTTTTATTCAGAGACAGAGCGGAGCCAAAGACTGCTTATGTATTTGCAACTTTTTGAGTACTATAGACAATGCCTGCTAGTTGAGGAATCAGTGCAATATGTACTTTTCGTCTGTATAATTACGTTTTCCAGTCCAGTTCACCCACTCAGTCGTGTCCGACTCTTTGTGACCCCATGGACTGCAGCATGTTTTTAATAATCAACAATTTCACTGAGACTTAAAAATGTAGAAGGACATACATGACAGCTACTGTGTACCCAAGGTGTTTATAGTCTAGAAAGGGAGACAAGTTGTACTGCAATAACAATGATAGAAACTGGAATGATTTATAGAGATTTACTGAGAAAGAATTTAAACCTGTCTAGGGGACAGTGAGACTTTACAGAGTTAATGATACTGGTCCTAGTTTTGAAGATGACAAGGTATTTAAGAGATGAGAAACGGTAGTCCAAGTGGAGGAGCCAGGTGCTGAATAAGGGGGATTTCAAGGCAGCTGGTAATGAGTATGTCAATGTCCAAATGGAGTGGACAGTAAGGAAGATGGGGAGGTGGGAGGATTCAGGTGACAATAGGCCTTACCCATCATGTTAGGTACTTCAACCTCATTCTGTGCAGGTATGTTCAGGCACTCAGTCGTGTCCAACTCTCTGTGACCCCATGGACCACAGCCCGCCAAGCTCCTGTGTCCATGCAATTTGCCAGGCAAGAATATGGGAGTGGGTTGCCATTTCCTCAGCCAGGGAATCTTCCTGACAGGGACTGAACCTGCGTCTCCTTCATCTCCTGCATTGGCAGGCAGATTCTTTACCACTGAGCCACTTGGGAAGCCCCCTCATTCTGTAGAGTTTCATTTAAAACAGTGCTTTGACAATCTTGTTGAGGATATATGGAGAAAAGGCTATCTGGAGACAGATTTTTTTTTAATTAATTTATTTAATTGTAGGCTAATTACTTTAAAATATTGTAGTAGTTTTTGCCATACATTGACCTGAATCAGCAATGGGTGTACATGTGTCCCCCAACCTGAACTCCCCTCCCACCTCCCTCTCCATCCCATCCCTCAGGGTCATCCCAGAGCACTGGCCCTGAGCACCTGAGACAGATTTTCTTAAAGCTTTTGAGATTGTCTGGATGAAGGCAGTGATGGTCAAAAGTGAATCAGTAGTAGTGAGGATGAATTTCTGAGCTACTATTTAAAAGACAGACATTAATAGATGGCTGTTATAGGCTGATTTGCATACCCTTATATACATAAATTGAAGCCCTAACCCTCCATGTGACTATGTTTAGAGATATATAGAAGGAGGTGATTAATGTAAAATAAAGTCTTAAGGATGGAACCCTAATCTCACAGGACTAGTGTCCTTCTAAGAAAAGGAAGAGATGCCAGGAGTACTGGTACAGAAGAAGAAGGCCATGTGAGAACACAGACAGGAGGTGGTTGTCTGTAAGCCCAGGAGAGATGCCCCTGGAGAAACTCAACCAACCAATACCTTGATCTTTTACTTCCAACTTCTAGAACTGTGAGAAAATGAATTTCTGTTATTTAAGCCACAGCAGTTGGTGATACACTCTTAGGGCTCCCTTAGCAGACTAATATGGTGGACTGATTTCAAATGGATATAAGTAGTAAATACTTTCATTTATGGGCGTTTTCATTATTTTCTGTATCCTCGTCTATGGGGTCGCACAGAGTCGGACACGACTGAAGCAACTTAACAGCAGCAGCAGCAGCAGCTACTTCATAAGAGGCCTGGGAGACAAAGTTGCCTAAATACCTTTTGGAATTTGAGAGAATGAGTTGTTTAAAGTCAAAGAATTTATTGAGTACTAGAATGACTATGTGAGTCTCAGAATTCTACACACATTACTACCCTGCCTCTTCAAGCTAATCTGAGATTTGAATGTCCGCTTCAGGTCCCTAGGTAACCTGATCTATCAACCTGATTAGCCTGCATTGGCCAAGACCTGTTTTTCCCTGTTACGCGGAGTGCGCTTAGTGCCACACTTTTGATCTTTCATCTAAAGTGCCCCTACTTGTTTCACTTCTGAAGGAAGTCATGGTACAATATAAATGCATTAGTCATTTTGGATTTTAAAAGGTCAAAGAAAATACAATTCTTCAGAAACATTCAGAATCTTCTGCTGTGATGCACTCTTGTCAAGAAGATGGAAGGAGAACTGAAATCTTGTAGTGTGTGCCTCATTTTAAAGAGTTTTATACGACTTCTATCACAAAACCACTTCATGGGATGAAAACGGAGTCATAGGTGTGGATCATACCTGCAGCTTAGAACTTGGTGCTTCTCAATATGATTCCATTTTTAGCAAACATTTCTCACTGGGAACCTTTTATTTTCTTATTTCCATTCAACTCAATTATTTTGTCAGTGACACTCCTCATGGAGACTTGATTGTTTCTAACAACTTACCATCAAAGTTCTTTTGATCATAAGTGCGTGGATTTACTTTGGGGCTGCCTATTCTGATCCTTATTGTATGTGTCTATTTTTGAGCCAGTACTGAAAATAGGATGACCATATGACTCAGCAATTTCACTCTAGGATATTTATGCAAAAAACACACAAAAAACAGAAACGCTAATTTGAAAAGATACACGCATCCCAATGTTCATAGCAGCATTATTTACCATGCCAAGATCTGAAAGCAACCTTAATGGTCATCAACAGATGAATGAATAAAGAAGAAACTACTCAATCATAAATGGAAGTGAAAGTGAAGGTCGCTCAGTTGTGTCCGACTCTTTGTGACTGCATGGACTATATAGTCCATGGAATTCTCCAGGCCACAATGGTGGAGTGGGTAGCTTTTTCCTTCTCTAGGGGATCTTCCTGAACCAGGGATCAAACCCAGGTCTCCAACATTGCAGGTGGATTCTTTACCAGCTAAGCCACAAGGGAAGCCCAAGAATACCGGAGTGGATAGCCTATCCCTTCTCCAGTGGATCTTCCTGACCCAGGAATCGAACTGGGGTCTCCTGCATTTCAAGTGGATTCATGACCAACTGAGCTATGAGCGAAGCCCACTCAGTCATAAAAAGAATGAAATTTTGCTATTTGTCATAATAAGGGTGGACTTGGAGGGTATATGCTGAGAGAAATAAGTTGGAGAAAGGGAAATACCATATGATATCACTTATAATTGGAATCTAAAAAATACAGCAAACTAGTGAATAAAGCCAAAAGAAACAGACTCACAGATAGAGAACAGTGGTTACCAGTGCAGAGAGGAGAAGGGGGAAGGGGTGAGTTAGGAGTAAGAGACTGACAGGTAAAAACTATTATGTGTAAAATAAATAAGCTACAACAATATATTGTACAGTGTGGGGAATATAGCCAATGTTTTATAATAACCATAAACAGAATATAGCCTTTAAAATTGTGAATCTCTATGTTGTATACCTGAAACTAAATATTGTATTAATACATTAACTCTACTTCAATAAAAATGTCCTTTTGATTTATGGCATCCTCTAGACGAAGCAGATCTTAACTATTTGGGCAGAGTTGTTGTGAATTTTTAGAGGTTGACTTCATAAAACATTGCTGTACTTTGCAGCTAATTGTTGGTGCTGTTACAAGAGGCAGTAGTGATCTACCCCTGTGGTGATCTTCACTTTAGCTGTCTAAAGTGAAGGCAGCTAAAGTGTGAGCCTGTGGTTTTTCTGTTTCTCATTGCAAGCTGCTAGGATCTGTGGCGGGGGGTATGTCAATTCCTTAGACTGATAGCAGAAATTTCATTGCCCTGGTGATTTTATGTAGTTCAGCATTTTTAAATACTGTTTTTTTAATATGCTGGTGATGTAAAAATGTATGTCTCCAGTCTTGAACTCTCTCTTGTGGTCTGATCTAAATCCAAGAGCCAAGTTGACAATTTTGCCTAAATATCTAATCCACATTTCACACTAATCTTGTCCATTTTGTTGTTTAGTCGCTAAGTTGTGTCCAACTCTTTGAGATCCCATGGCCTGTAGCCTACCAGGCTTCTCTGTTCATGGGATTTCCCACACACAAGAATACTGGGGTGAGTTGCCAATTCCTTCCCCAGGGGACTAAACCCACGTATCCTGCATTGCAGATAGCTTCTTTACCGCTGAGCCCCCAAGGAAGCCCATTGTGTCTGTAACTGAACTCTTAAACTTCCCCCTGCCCTCAAACCTTGTTTCTTCTCCAGTCTTTTCTGTTTCTATGAGTAGTACCCTAATCCATGCAGGAGTTGAAGCCAAAAGTTTGGATAAAATGAAAGAAAAAGAAAAGAAAAAAGATGTGGCACTCTAAAATAAATATAAATGTACAGATGAAGGAATAAATGTGTTAGTTGGCCACTGAATATAAAATTTGGAATTCTCTTACTAACAGAAATTAACTTTTAGAGTAGTTTAAAAAAACAAAAAATGTTAAGAAAATTGTTTCTGTTCCAGGCTTAAAAATTTCCAAAAGCCTCTCTTGTTCATAGGATAAAGTTGAAGCTCCTTACATTGTATATTAATTAGGGATTTTATATATTGAATAATAAGAAACTGAACCGGTTTAAACAACAGAGGAAATATACTGACTCAAGCAACCAAAAAGTCCAAACACAGGACTGGCTTTGAGAGAGGCTTGGTGTAGTGAATCAGTGATAGGATCGTGCACAATTTCCTTTTTCTTCATTTTTTGACTTCATTTGTACAGTGTTGCTTTTATCTGAGGCTTAATCTTCCTTTGTGGTCTGAGAAAGTCTGTGAGCAGCCACGTGCCTTTGACTTTTAAGTCCTAAGAGGAAAGAGAGAATGCACCCCTAGAACAATTCAAACAAAGTACCCGAATGAAGTATTGTTGTCTTGAATTGAGCTGACTTGGTTTCTGTGCTTTCCTATAAATAGTGTAGACAATGGAATGGGATCATTGTGGTTGGCTTAATGCAGTCACGGCACATTCCTGGGGTGGATATTGGTCCTTTTTCTCCCCAAATACCAAGAATATGAAAATTTAGCATATTGTTAGGAGGGAAGGAATGGCTTGATTATAAGGCTGGCATCTGGGAAATATTCATCATAGATGCCCTTGAAGATACTATGTATCTCTTCCTGCCTCTGACCTTGTGGGGTCCCAGTCTTCTCCCTTGCTCAGTATCCCCCAGTTAGATTGGTTTTCTTTTTATTCTTTGAACAAATCGATCTCTTTCTTGCTTCAGGATATGTGAACTAGCTGTTTCCTCCACCTGAAAGTTGCTTCTCCCAACAGTTTTTTTTTTTTTTTTTTTTGGTGACTGGTTCCTGCCTTTCCTTCAAATCCTAGCTGAAAATCATCCTCTTAAAATGCCTTTCTTTTGACTACACACCTAAAGTAGGCTAAATGCTACCTCTACCCATGGCCATACCCCACCTTAGATGCTCTGCATCATCCTATTTATTTCCTTTATAGTGCTCATCAAAAGCTATAATAGTCTGGTTCACTTACTTACTTAATATTTATTGTCTATTTCCTCATTATATTTTAAATTTTATGGAGAGAAAGATCTTATCAGTCTTATTCTATGCTGCATCCTTAGCTTGTAGAAAAATGTCTAAGAACATAATTGGTGTTTAATAAGTGTTTATAAAGTAATAAGTGAATGAGCTCCTAAAGCCATAAAAATCTCTGGACTGGAAGGAAATTAAAAAGTTATCTCTGACAAAAGACCATCCAATCTCTGCCTTAACAACCCTGGTGCCTTGGAATTTACTAACTCCTCAGGTATTTCATTCCAACTTTGGATGTCTCTGGGCTTCCGTGGTGGCTCAGACGGTAAAGAATCCTCCTGCACTTTGGGAGACCTGGGTTCGATCCCTGGGTCAGGAAGATCCCTTGGAGAAGAGCATGACCACCCACTCCAGTGTTCTTGCCTGGAGAATCGCATGGACAGAGGAGTCTGGTGGGCTACAGTTCATGGGGTCGCAAAGAGTCAGACGTGACTGAGTGACTAACACACACAGTTGAATGTCTCTGACCCATTACAATGCTCCTTCTTTAGATGCTGACTTAACATGTATCATCTGAGCTAGGTATGCTGAGGCTAGTTCTATTCCTTGGAGTTAGGTGGTATATGATAAATTCTTGCAAGGTGTTGAATATAGCTGCCACCTCCTCCTCTCTCCCCTGTCTTATTTTCTTTAGATTTCCCTAATGTTTTCATCTAAGTCTCATCTAACAGGATTTCTTTACCATCCTGGTGACCCCTCCATTAGCATGCTCTAGTTTTTCTCCTTTCACCTCTGCCCATTGGTACCCACAGTATTTTTCATTGTCCATCGAGAGGAACATTTCCCTGCCTTGTTTTAGATGCTGTAACTCTCTTAAGTCGACCTAAGGTCTCCGAGCTACTGATTCCAGTTAAACCTGTGGGCAATTCAAGCTCCTAAGTGTTTTTCAAGTGCTGCTGTCAAACCTGCGGCCATGAACTTGTAAAATCAGGCATGTTTTTCAATGATTCAATGACTTCTTTTTTTTTATTTGAAACAGAAGATTGTTTTCTGAGGAACATTTTTCTGGGTCAGGTGACTGTTCAGGCCTTTGCATTGGCTTAACTCTTAAGTCCAAAAAAAAAAAAACAACAACAACAACAACCAAAAAACCTCTTAAGTCCTGCTGAAAGACTTCATTGGTGCCTTCTTCCTATATACTTGTCAAAACCTATGAGTTAATTCTGTATTGGTGATGCAGTATATCTGCTCTCTGAATTCTGACAAGAGATAAAACCTTGACACTACTATTATATAATTCTTATCAAAAACTCAGGATTGCCTGAAGGATATTCAGTCTATCCATCATTCCAAATGCCCTAAATTATACCTTTTAATCTTGCCGGTTCATTGGAGCAATGGCTATTGAGACCTCGGTGCTTATTTCTCCCTCGTATAAAACCACTTTTGTCAAGTGGTGTTTAAGCTTATCCCATCGTTTAGGTTTTTACGTTATTGAAGGATGTAAATAGTGAACAAACAAGAGAAATTTGTTGTTGTTTCTGCTATAGGGATGTTGTTAAGGATGTTGCTTAAGGTACTCCACAGAGAGATCACCATTTTTATTATGAAGATCTAAGAGAGAAATTGTTCTCATGGTTCAGTGTCAAAATGAAGAAGCACTAAAGCCTCTTAGAAAGAATGGCTTTTCTTTCTTAAAAAAAATTCAATTAGATTGAAGTATAGTTGCTTTACAGCGTTGTGTTAGTTTCAGGTGTACAACAAAGTGATTCAGATACATGTATTCAGATATATAATATGTATATCTTCTTTTTCAGATTCTGTTCCCTTATCATATCAGATCAGATCAGTCGCTCAGTCGTGTCCGACTCTTTGCGACCCCATGAATCACAGCACGCCAGGCCTCCCTGTCCATCACCAACTCCTGGAGTTCACTCAGACTCACTTCCATCGAGTCAGTGATGC
>NW_011494960.1:3629269-3635242 GCF_000754665.1 Bison bison bison | reverse complement strand
GAGTCAGTGATGCCATCCAGCCATCTCATCCTCTGTCGTCCCCTTCTCCTCCTGCCCCCAATCCCTCCCAGCATCAGAGTCTTTTCCAGTGAGTCAACTCTTCGCATGAGGTGACCAAAGTACTGGAGTTTCAGCTTTAGCATCATTCCTTCCAAAGAAATCCCAGGGCTGATCTCCTTCAGAATGGACTGGTTGGATCTCCTTGCAGTCCAAGGGACTCTCAAGAGTCTTCTCCAACACCACAGTTCAAAAGCATCAATTCTTCGGTGCTCAGCCTTCTTCAGTCCAACTCTCACATCCATACATGACCACAGGAAAAACCATAGCCTTGACGAGACGAACCTTTGTTGGCAAAGTAATGTCTCTGCTTTTGAACATGCTATCTAGGTTGGTCATAACTTGCCTTCCAAGGAGTAAGCGTCTTTTAATTTCATGGCTGCAGTCACCATCTGTAGTGATTTTGGAGCCCAGAAAAATAAAGTCTGACACTGTTTCCACTGTTTCCCCATCTATTTCCCATGAAGTGCTGTTCCCTTAGAGGTTATTACAAAATGTATAGTTCCCTGTGCTATACAGTAGATCACTGTTGGTTATCTATTTTATATATAGTAGTGTATATATAGAAGGCAATGGCACCCCACTCCAGTACTCTTGCCTGGAAAATCCCATGGATGGAGGAGCCTGGAAGGCTGCAGTCCATGGGGTCGCTAAGAGTCGGACACGACTGAGCGACTTCACTTTCACTTTTCACTTTCACGCATTGGAGAAGGAAATGGCAACCCACTCCAGTGTTCTTGCCTGGAGAATCCCAGGGACAGGGGAGCCTGGTAGGCTGCCATCTATGGGGTCACACAGAGTCGGACACGACTGACACGACTTAGCATAGCATAGCATAGCGTATATATGTTAAACCTTAATTCCTAATTTATCCCAAGAATGCCTTGTCCTTATTTTATGATGTTGTGTATCTTGTAACTAAGTTCTTTCTTTCATGTGACTATTTGGAAGCTTAGAGGTACCTTTTGGCTCACACATAATAACTATGCAGGACTGTATGGTAGGCATTTCTGTTGCTGATATTATTGTTGACTTGGCTATTCTGATGCCCACATTCCTTTACACATTAAAATATACAATTTGATTTATAATCTTCTATTATGTAATATGTTATGCTAATTGAAGTTTTATTCTGCATGTACTCTTTTCCATCTTCTTGATTCCAGTGTCTTTGGGGTACCCCTCCCTTACTCCCTTTGGGTCTCATTGGGACAGTCAATCTTGGTTCCTTGGTCATCTTTTGGCACACAGGTTCATGTGACCAGTCTGACCCTTGGGCACATGGGTGGCCATGTGATGCAAGCTGGGCAACCAGAATAATCCTAAGTCTTCTCTGTTGAAAATGTTGGGCAATTTTCTTGTCCCTTTGGTTCATAACTGCAAGGGTGTGGGCTTAGAGGCACTGATGAATGCATTTCCTCGCCCATCGCACTCTCCTGTATCATTTGTCTATGATGCTGTGATAAGAGAATTAGGGTGATATGCAATTAGTAACAGAGGTAAAAATAAGAGAGGCACAAAGACAAAGAGAGAACACCTTAAAGATATAAATTGAAATCCAATTTATATTGGATATAAATATAGGATATAAATATAGGACTGAAGGCAGACCCACCATTACAAGTGACAGTTTTATGCAACAATAGAAAAATCCTTTTTTCTCCAAACAAATTGGACATGGTTTTTGGTCATATTTACCTAATATATAAAATTATCTTTTTAAATTTATATTTGTGCATGTTTGTAAGATTCCTTAAATACTTTGTTGAATGAAAATCAGTGTGTGTTATACATGCAATTGATTTTTAAAGACAGAAATGAAAACTTTAAAGTTTATATATCTATCTATATTTTTGTGACACTTACCTCTAACTTCTTGGCCTGCTGTGATCCTTTTGGATTTAAATACTGTTATCTAACATTTTTTCTCATCACTAATGTCTTATCAGTCATCTGTATATCCAGTCAATGCAACATACATGTTCATGCAAATCATTGACCAAAACTGTAAATACAGCAGATGTGGGCATGTGAGTGCTTTTCAGAGGTTACTCTGCAGGTACTGCTAATGCTGCTGCTAAGTCACTTCAGTCGTGTCTGACTCTGTGTGACCCCATAGATGGCAATCCACCAGGCTCCCCCGTCCCTGGGATTCTCCAGGCAAGAACACTAAAGTGGCTCGCCATTTCCTTCTCCAGTGCATGAAAGTGAAAAGTGAAAGTGAAGTCGCTCAGTCGTATCCGACTCTTAGCGACCCCATGGACTGCAGCCTTCCAGGCTCCTCCATCCATGGGATTCTCCAGGCAAGAGTACTAAAGTGGGGTGCCATTGCCTTCTCCGACTCTGCAGATAGGTCCAACTTATTAATCAGGATTTGGATTAGCTTATTTCTCATCGGTGAATCTAAACAGTGAGACTTTGACCTGATCAGTTCAGTCATGTCCAACTCTTTGTGACCCCATGGACTGCAGTACACCAGGCTTCCCTGTCTGTCACCAACTTCGCCAGAGCTTGCTCAAACTCATGTCAATCAAGTCAGGATGCCATCCAACCATCTCATCCTCTGTCATCCCCTTCCCCTGCTGCCTTCAATCTTTCCCATCACCAGGGTCTTTTTTAATGAGTCAGTTCTTTGCATCAGGTGGCCAAAGTATTGACCTGATGGCTGTCCTTTAAAAGGTTTTCCTAATATTCTGAAAAACTTTTCCATTCTAGTTATTGAGTGACTTTACTAAACTTTTTAAAACATTATTTTTAATTGGAGGACATTGTTTTACAATGTTCTGTTGGATTCTGCCACATAAGAACACAAATCAGCCATAATTATACATGGCCTCTTGAGACTCCCTCCCCTCCATTCCCCTCCCTCATCCTACCCCCTCTAGGTCATTACAGAGCACAAGGCTGGGTTCACTGTGTTATATAGAAGTTTACCATCAGCTATCTGTTTACACATGCTAGTGTATATGTGTCGATGCTACTTTCTCCATTTGTTCCACTCTCTCCTTCCTGTATACTGTTCATACTGTTCATGGGTTCTCAAGGCAAGACTACTGAAGTGGTTTGCCATTCCCTTCTCCAGTAGACCACATTTGGTCAGAACTCTCCACCATGACCTGTCTTGGGTGGCCCTACACGGCAAGGCTTAGTTTCATTGAGTTAGACAAGGCTGTGGTCCATGTGAACAGATTGGCTAGTTTTCTGTCATTGTGGTTTCAGTCTGTCTGCCCTCTGATGCCCTCTCTCAGCACCTATTGTCTTACTGGGGTTTCTCTTACTTTGGACATGGGTATCTCTTCATGGCTGCTCCAGTAAAGTGCAGCTGCTGCTCCTTACCTTGGACGTGGGGTATTTCCTCTCCACTGCCACTCCTGACCTTGTACATGGGGTATCTCCTCTTGGACACTCACTGCTCCAGTGCCCCACAGCCAGAGTATGAAGTAGGAAAAGGCAAAAATATAGGATGCTGAATAACTCCCCAAGTCGGTAGGTGCCCGATATGCTACTGGAGATCAGTGGAGAAATAACTCCAGAAAGAATGAAGGGATGGAGCCAAAGCAAAAACAACACTCAGTTGTGGATGTGACTGGTGATAGAAGCAAGCTCCGATGCTGTAAAGAGCAATATTGCATAGGAACCTGGAATGTTAGGTCCATGAATCAAGGCAAATCGGAAGTGGTCAAACAGGAGATGGCAAGAGTGAACATCAACATTCTAGGAATCAGCGAACTGAAATGGACTGGAATGGGTGAATTTAACTCAGATGACCATTATATCTACTGCTGTGGGCAGGAATTCCTTAGAAGAAATGGAGTAGCCACCATGGTCAACAAAAGGGTCCAAAATGCAGTACTTGGATACAATCTCAAAAATGACAGATGATCTCTGTTCTTATCCAAGGCAAACCACTCAATATCACAGTAATCCAAGTCTATGCCCAGACCAGTAATGCTGAAGAAGCTGAACGGTTCTAAGAAGACCTACAAAACCTTTTAGAATAACATACAAAGAAAATGTCCTTTTCATTATAGGGGACTGGAATGCAAAAGTAGGAAATCAAGAAATACCTGGAGTAATGGGCAAATTTGGCCTTGGAGTACAGAATGAAGCAGAGCAAAAGCTAATCGAGTTTTGCCAAGAGAATGCACTGGTCATAGCAAACACCCTCTTCCAACAACACAAGAGAAGGCTCTACTTATGTATGTCACCAGATGGCCAACACTGAAATCAGATTGATTATATTCTTTGCAGCCAAAGATGGAGACGCTCTATACAGTCAGCAAAAACGAGATCGGAAGCTGACTGTGGATCAGATCATGAACTCCTTATTGCCAAATTCAGATTTAAATTGAAGAAAGTGGGGAAAACCACTAGACCATTCAGGTATGACCTAAATCAAATCCCTTATGATTATACAGTGGAAGTGAGAAATACATTTAAGGGACTAAATCTGATAGACAAAGTGCCTTGATGAACTATGGATGGAGGTTCTTAACATTGTACAGGAGACAGGGATCAAGACCATCCCCAAGAAAAAGAAATGCAAAAAAGCAAAATGGCTATCCGAGGAGGCCTTACAAGTAGCTATGAAAAGAAGAGAAGTGAAAACCAAAGGAGAAAAGGAAAGATGTAAGCATCTGAATGCAGAGTTCCAAAGAATAGCAAGGAGAGATAAGCCTTCCTCAGTGATCAGTACAAAGAAATAGAGGAAAATAATATTATGGAAAAGACTAGAGATCTCTTCAAGAAAATTAGAGATACCAAGGGAACATTTCTTACAAAGATGAGTTCAATAAAGGACAGAAATGGTGTGGAACTAATAGAAGCAGACGATATTAAGAAGAGGTGGCAAGAATACACGGAAGAACTGTAAAGAAAAGATCTTCATGACCCAGATAATCATGATGGTGTGATCACTCACCTAGAGCCAGACATCCTGGAATGTGAAGTCCAGTGGGCCTTAGAAAGCATCACTATGAACAAAGCTAGTGGAGGTGATGGAATTCCAGTGGAGCTATTTCAAATCCTGAACGTTGATGCTGTGAAAGTGCTGCACTCAATATGCCAGCAAATTTGGAAAACTCAGCAGTGGCCACGAGACTGGCGAAGGTCAGTTTTCATTCCAATCCCAAAGGAAGGGGATGCCAAAGAATGCTTAAACTACCACACAATTGAACTTATCTCACACTCTAACAAAGTAATGTTCAAAATTCTCCAAGTCAGGCTTCAGCAATGCGTGAACCGTGAACTTCCAGATGTTCAAGCTGGTTTTAGAAAAGGCAGAGGAACCAGAGATCAAATTGTCAACATCCCCTGGATCATGGAAAAAGCAAGAGAGTTCCAGAAAAACATCTATTTCTGCTTATTGACTATGCCAGAGCCTTTGACTATGTGGATCACAATAAACTGTGGGAAATTCTTCAAGAGATGGGAATACCAGACCACCTGATCTGCCTCTTGAGAAATCTGTATACAGGTCAGGAAGCAACAGTTAGAACTGGACATGAAACAACAGACTGGTTTCAAATAGGAAAAGGAGTACGTCAAGGCTGAGTATTGTCACCCTGCTTATTTAACTTATATGCAGAGTACATCATGAGAAATGCTGGGCTGGTTGAAGCACAAGCTGGAATTAAGCTGGAAGAAATATCAATAACCTCAATATGCAGATGATACCACCCTTATGGCAGAAAGTAAAGAAAAACTAAAAAGCCTCTTGATGGAAGTGAAAGAGGAGAGTGAAAAAGTTGGCTTAAAGCTCAGCATTCATAAAACAAAGATCATGGCATCCTGTCCCATCACTTCATGGGAAATAGATGGGGAAACAGTGGAAACAGTGCCTGATTTTCTTTTTCTGGGCTCCAAAATCACTGCAGATGGTGACTGCAGCCATGAAATTAAAAGATGCTTGCTCCT
>NW_011494960.1:3617718-3629169 GCF_000754665.1 Bison bison bison | reverse complement strand
GGAAGGAAAGTTATGACAAACCTAGACAGCATATTCAAAAGCAGAGACATTACTTTGCCAACAAAGGTCCATCTAGTCAAGGCTATGGTTTTTCCAGTAGTCATGTATGGATGTGAGAGTTGAACTATAAAGAAAGCTCAGCACTGAAGAGTTGATGCTTTTGAACTGTGGTGTTGGAGAAGACTCTTGAGAGTCCCTTTGACTGCAAGGAGATCCAACCAGTCTGTCCTATAGGAGATCAGTCCTGGGTGTTCATTGGAAGGACTGATGCTGAAGCTGAAACTCCAGTATTTTGGCCACCTCATGCGAAGATTTGACTCATTGGAAAACACTGATGCTGGGAGGGATTGGAGACAGGAGGAGAAGGGGACGACAGAGGATGAGATGGCTGGATGGCATCACCGACTCGATGGATGTGAGTCTGAGTGAACTCAGGGAGTTGGTGATGGACAGGGAGGCCTGGTGTGCTGCGATTCATGGGGTCTCAAAGAGTTGGACACGACTGAGCGACTGAACTGAACTGATGTACTATGTAGATAAAAAGTACCATGTATGTAAAAGTACAAAAAGTACCAGAAAGTTAATAGTTATATCTGGGTTGGATTATAAATGAACTTTGCTTTCTCCTTTACATTAATATATATTCATATTACACACAAGTTAAAGAGTAAACATGTATTTCTTTTACGACACGAAAAATTTGAAATGGTTGGGCTAAAGTGTATACCATTTATTACAAGTTCTATAGGAACTAACATTAAGGTTTAGTAGTTAGTTCAGTCACTCAGTCATGTCCGGCACAATGCAACCCCATAGTACATCACTTTATGGCAAATAAAAGGGGATAATGTGGAAGGACTGACAGGTTTTATTTTTGGAGTTCCAAAATCACTGTAGACAGTGGCTGCAGCCATGAAATTAAAAGATACTTTCTCCTTGGGAGGAAAGCTGTGACAAACCTAGACAGTATTAAGGAGCCAAGACATCACTGACAAAGGTCCGTATAGTCAAAGCTATGATTTTTCCAGTATTCATGTACAGATATGAGATTTGAACCATAAAGAAGGCTGAGCATAGAAGAATTGATGCATTCAAATTGTGGTGCTGGAGAAGACTCTGAAAGTCCCTTGGACTTCAAGGAGATCCAACCAGTCTATCCTAAAGGAAATCAATCCTGAATATTCATTGGAAGGACTGATGCTGAAGCTGAAGCTCTGGTACTTTGACCACCAATATGAAGTGCTGACTCCCTGGAAAAGACGCTGATGCTGAGAAGGATTGAGGACAACAGGAGAAGAGTGTAGCACAGGATGAGATGGTTGGATGGAATCACCAACTCAGTGCACGTGAATTTGAGCCAACTCCAGGAGATAGTGGAGGATAGTGGAGCCTGGCATGCTGCAGTCCATGGGATCATGGAGTCAGACAGGACTTAGCAACTGAACAATAATAACATATATATCAAGTACCTCTTGCCTACACAGTACTTACAATATACAGTTACATTTTGTTATGTATACTTATATGCTCACAGATAACTATCCCAGAGATAACTAGTAACTTTTTGGTGTGTTTACTTTTATTCCTTTCTTTGCACAAAATAAACATAAAAATGCATAATTGTGTAGTTTTGATACAAAACTGTGATAGACTCTTTTATAAATTGCTTTTTCCCCTTGACACAAGATGAGCATTTCTATGCATTATTAGCATTTTTAATGCCATATGGGTCTCTCCTATTTTTGAATAATTATGTAGGCTGCTTACAACTCTTAGACAAATAGTTTTCTTATTCCTACTTTTGCCTTAAAGCCACAGAGGTCTGGGCACCTTTGCATTTTTAAATCAGAATTATATATGCTGCTGTAGCTTTTTCCTCACAAGACCTGTATTATTTTTGTGACGTATTTCTTGAGGCCCAGAGTGAAATTTACCTATATTAAATTCAATGCTACAGTTCTCTTCTGGGGCTAGAGAGCATGTATTTGGATTTCTGATGTTTTTCTTTTACTCTTCTCCTCCAGTTTTTTCTAAATTAGATCAATCTCCCTTAACGCTTTGTTATTGCATTTGTGCACTGATCTTTTTTTTTTTTTTCAGTAAGATATTTTTATTACAGTGAGAGCAAAGTATATTTCTTATGACTTCAGCAATTCAAATTACATTTGCATGTTTGTGAACTTCCTCTGAACCTGGTGAACTGCTTTACTATGAAGGTACTTTATGGTGATCTGGCTTTCAAAGGCCCAAACAATTACACTGTTTCAAATTTGTTTTCAACCATTACAACTGTGAAAGTTGCTATGAAAGTCCAAGAAAGCATTTAAAAATTGTATCACAAAGGTTATTTTTTAGAGCCACCTTTTGAATCACTATAGGGTCATTCATGTCTAATTGATCTATATGTCTGTCTTCTCAGCTCCTTTCAATTTTGAAATTCTAAACTCCTTGATATTGAAGTTAACTAAGTGTTCCCAGGACAATATCAGATCAGTAGACCATGTGTTGCTGGGTTGTTAAGTTTTAGCCCAAGCTTGTTAGCTCATCGTATTTGACTTTGTAGTTTCTCCTTTCCTATATCACATGTGGGCTGTGTGTTGGCAGGGTACCTCTCAACCATTCAAGCCCAAAGCACAGTGACAAGGCTTATTTGGCTGTGCTCCTGTACAGTTGATAACAGGCTCCTTCTCTAGGATCGTATAACTGATCCAACTATAATTCCCTTTCTCTTTTCTTTGCTTGGCTTTGAGAAAATAGCTGATATTTCAGATATTGTCCCCCAAATGGCTTCGTTTCCATATCTTATTCTGGGAGTGTACCATTTATTACCTGTCTTGAGGAATTAAGTCTCAAGGTCTGTTTATTAGTATCTTTTTTCTATTGTTTTTATTTAATAATGAGATTACTACAAAGAAGGACATTTATGGAATATGCCATACCCTGTGACAAGTACTTTATGTACATGTTTAAGGGTGAGGCTATTTCTGCACATTTTTAGAAATGTAACTCTTATATAATTTCTTTTTAAAGGCTGCTTGCAACTTAACCTAGATATTTCTGGGTGGGAGGGCAGGGAAGACAGGCTATTTTTTATTGTTGGAAATTGATGGGACTTACGAGATTTGACTCACTGGCAGGTGTGTGTGGGTGTGTGTGAGAGAGAGAGAGAGAAAGACATGGAAAGAGAGATGGGCTGGGAGAAAGGGAGAGAGATGTAAAGCGAGAAATGTTACTTTGCCTTGATTTTACAGAACAGACTCTTTGAAAGCAAGGTCAAGTTTAGAAACAGCAGAGATTAAAGAGTGTGATTTCTTTTTTTTTTTTAATTTTATTTTATTTTTAAACTTTACAAATTGTATTAGTTTTGCCAAATATCAAAATGAATCCGCCACAGGTATACATGTGTTCCCCATCCTGAACCCTCCTCCCTCCTCCCTCCCCATACCATCCCTCTGGGTCGTCCCAGTGCACTAGCCCCAAGCATCCAGTATCGTGCATCGAACCTGGACTGGCAACTCGTTTCATACATGATAGTATATATGTTTCAATGCCATTCTCCCAAATCTTCCCACCCTCTCCCTCTGCAACAGAGTCCATAAGACTGTTCTATACATGTGTCTCTTTTGCTGTCTTGTACACAGGGTTATTACATTCACATTCCAGTAGAACTCATTCTGCAATATCCCTGAATAGCTACTTCTGTGCCTTTCAGATTTGTTTGGGCTTGGAAAAATTTGATTTACCTACAGCTTCTCAGAAGTTTCTGCAGTACACATATCTGCTAAAAGACACCCACTGTTTCAGCCATCCTGGTTTAGGTGAATAGTTTGACAGTACGAAGCCAATGGGGTGAATTTCAGATTTCTCTGTAGAGGCCAGTTAGGGAAAAGGTAAAATTATCAACTTGGCAGATTTTCTGCAAATGTCACTCTGACTTCCAGTTCTCTGTTTTGCTTATAATTAGGTATGTACAAGGCTCTCAGATTTATAAAGCACTTTTCACATTCTTTTTCTAGTTTAACAGCTGATGTATTTTGTCACATGGAGAATGGCACTCTGTCCCCTGCCTGTCAAAACTCTCCCACATTTTAATACCTGATGTAAGTCCCACTTTCTCTGTGAAACCTTCCTTATTCCTCCAGGGGAAGGCAGTTCTATTCCCCTTCTTTCTTCCCTTCAAGTCAGTTCAACAAGTATTTGAGAGCAAACTATGTACTAGATGAGATAGATAAGATGGGTAAGGCAATTCTCTGTCTTCAAGAAGAGACATGCCCATAAGCTGCACTTGGTACTGTGTCTGATATATAAGAGGTAAATTTCAATAAATAATAATTGACTTGATTATTGCCTTGGTGACTAGACAGGTATGTGTGGGTCTGTGCGTCTCTGTCAGTATAGAAATACAATGAAAGGAACCTGAACCAGTCTTGGAGGTTATGTGTTTGGGTTCAGAGCAGATTCAAAGAAGTTGCTTTAGAGGAGGTAATACATGATCTTAATTGATAGATCTTCAGTTCAGTTGCTCAGTCATCTCCGACTCTTTGTGACCCCATGAATTGCAGCATGCCAGGCCTCCCTGTCCATCACCAACTCCCAGAGTTCACTCAAACTCACATCCATCGAGTCAGTGACGCCATCTAGCCATCTCATCCTCTGTCGTCCCCTTCTCCTCCTGCTCCCAATCCCTCCCAACACCAGAGTCTTTTCCAATGAGTCAGCTCATTGCATGAGGTGGCCAAAGTACTGGAGTTTCAGCTTTAGCATCATTCCCTCCAAAGAAATCCCAGGGCTGATCTCCTTCAGAATGGACTGGTTGGATCTCCTTGGAGTCCAAGGGACTCTCAGGAGTCTTCTCCAACACCACAGTTCAAAAGCATCAATTCTTCGGTGCTTAGCTTTCTTCACAGTCCAACTCTCACATCCATACATGACCACTGGAAAAACCATAGCCTTGACTAGAGGACCTTTGTTGGCAAAGTAATGTCACTGCTTTTGAATATGCTATCTAGGTTGGTCATAACTTTCCTTCCAAGGAGTAAACATCTTTTAACTTCATGGCTGCAGTCACCATCTGTAGTGATTTTGGAGCCCAGAAAAATAAAGTCTGACACTGTTTCCACTGTTTCCCCATCTATTTGCCATGAAGTGATGGGACCAGATGCCATGATCTTCGTTTTCTGAATGTTGAGCTTTAAGCCAACTTTTTAAATTGTGGCTATTGGTCCCTGCAAATATTGCTTTGCATGTATTTATTTCTTTAATCCTCATAGTGATTTCTATGAAATATTTTTATTTCATGGAACTAATATTTCCATGTTATTCTTCCTACTTTACATATTGATTGGCTAAGAAATTTCTCCAGGTCATCTGGCCAGAAGGAATTGAAGTCAATATTCAAATCTGAGAGATAGCACCCTCATTACTGCATAGGGTATATTATTCATCGAGACTCAGTCAATCTTGACAGTGAATGCGAGTGTGATTCAATAAGCCAGGATGACAGGCAGAGACTGAGCCTGTCCCAGGCAAGCTTTAAGGTAGGTCCGCCCTACCAAATAGTCCCTGTTATTAAATTTCACATTTCCCACAAAACATCCATGATATCTTGCAAAAGCTGTGTCTGATAGCATTCAAAGTTACCCTTCCCCATCTTCCATAGCATGCAGTTCTGCTATGAGTGGTGAGTGGAGTACACAGCAGAGGACTAAAAGAGTACCTCCTGACCTTGATGGCAAGTTAATCAAATAATCAAAAGTGCTATTTGTCCTCTCAAATGATAAGATAGTTGGTTGAATGTGCTCTTAATCTCAAATAATAGAAGTGAAGGACAGACATGGGGATGAAAGGACAGAGGAAATTGCTCCAGTTGTGCAAAGCATGTGGGAGCTTGGAGTGGTTTGGGGGAGGGTAGGAGAAAGTTGCTGTGATCATTTACTGGGTGCATTCAAGTTGGGAAACTGCTTAAGACCTGTTTTTAGTTTTGTGTGTGTGTGTGCTACAGTTCACATGATGAGCAGAGTCCCCATGTGTGCTCAGGTGAGCTAGCATCCTACATCATTTATGATTTCTCAATATGGTCTACAGAACAGATACAAGAGGCAATAGGTTGTTGGCAATTAATCCCCATAATCTACCTTCACTTCTTGCCCTCCCTCTCCAAGAGGAAATGATGATGAATGAAAGGGAAGTTATAATTAGGGTAACCTTGGAACCATTCTTACTGACATTCAAGAAGTAAATGATTCTAAATTTCTGTTTCTTATTTATGATAAATCATTGCAAGTCACTTTGCCTCACTTCCCATGCAGACAGGCAATGTTGGGACAAAGATGGCCTGGCACCCTGTTTGAAAATCCTGCCCCAGGCTACGAATAAAATATCTTGCAGAAAATTCAAGTTTACTGACTTGCTGTCTAAAATGGGAAGCAGTGTCACCCTGACCTTCTTTTATTTCCAAAAGAAATACCCTATTCCCTTAGCTCTCTCCTATCAATTCTGCACCCTGGGTGGCTTTGTGAGCTGGTAGCCCCATTAGCACCTGGAGATGACATCTCCTCATTTGTTTGGCCTCTGAGTCTTTCTGCATGGCTGAATTTTCATTTCTAGCCTTTCTTTACCTTCATGTTTGTGCTCCCCCTCTTTTTCTGTAACTCAAGTTACTGTCAGAGCTCAATTGTATTTTGTGACTGCAGGTGTTGTATCCTGATACAAAGAGATATGTGGAGGGATTTTTTGGCAAAGCATACTTAATCACTGTAAATATTTCTGATTATTAGAATTTGTGATGAATATTAATCAGGTGGAAAGTAATCTTAATTGGTCCAATTCAGAATTCAAAAGTAATCCACTGAAATAAGGTGCTGGTGTTAAACTTAAGCGTTTCTCATCCTTAAGGTGAAAAGTGGGCTACTGGATAGATATTACCTTATAATCTTTACTTTATACAGTTACCAAAAGGGAAAGGTGGGAAAGGAATAATTAGGAGTTTGGGACAACATATACACACTATCTAGAAAATAGATAACCAATAAGAACCTACTGTATAGCACAGGGAAATATACTCAATATTTTGTGATAACCTAAAAGGGAAAATCCCATGGACAGAGGAGCCTGGTGGGCTGCAGTCCATGGGGTCGCGAAGAGTCGGACATGACTGAGCGACTTCAGTTTCACTTTTCACTTTCATGCATTGGAGAAGGAAATGGCAACCCACTCCAGCGTTCTTGCCTGGAGAATCCCAGGGATGGCGGAGCCTGGTAGGTTGCCAACTATGGGGTCACACAGAGTCGGACACGACTGAAGCGACTTAGCAGCAGCAGCAGCAAAAGGGAAAAGACCTTGAAAAGTGTAGGGGGGTGTGTGTGTGTATTGTGTGTGTGTGAGGGTGTGTGTGTATGTGTATATATGGACTTCCCTGGTAGCTCAGCTGGTAAAGAATCCACGTGCAATGCAGGAGACCCCGATTTGATTCCTGGGTCGGGAAGATCTGCTGGAGAAGGGGTAGGCTACCCTCTCCAGTATTCTTGGGCTTCTTTGGTGGCTCAGATGGTAAAGAATTGCCTGCAATGTGGAAGACCTGGTTTTGATCCCTGGATTGGGAAGATCCCCTGGAGGAGGGTATGGCAACCCACTCCAGTATTCTTGCCTGGAGAATCCCCATGGACAGAGGATCTATGTGTATATATCTGAATCACTTAGCTGTACACCTGAAATGTAACACAACATGGTAAATCAAGTCTACTTCAATTAAAAAGGATCTTTCCTTTATCTACCATATTTACTCCAGTTTCAATGTCTGCCACTGAAGTGCCCCTTACCCCCTTGGAATACCTTACTATTTTAGTCTTGCTAATTTTAGTCCTCTACATTTACCTGCAGAGAGAATTGACGGTACTAACGTTAAGGTTTCTTTCTCTTCATGTGTTGCAGTGAGGATTAAATAAACTCATGCATGTAAAGCAGCTTAGTGAAGTGCCTGGTACATAGTAAGTGCGACCTACATGGAACTGTCCAGAAGTTTTTCTGTCTCCAGGTACTTTCTGCACCATCCAGCTCCACATTCCAACACCTTCATTTTGTTTTGAATTCTCCCTTAGTTGTTCCATTGAAGTAAAACATGTTCCCTCCCAGGAGGAAAGGTGACTGATTCAACAGATGCTTGTCTCAAGAGTCTCTTCATTTTCCTCCTGTGGGATGCTGGAAATGTGGTATCAGTTTCATTTGTAGGTCACCAGCTCTGCTGTGCTGTGCTCAGGCACTTCAGTCATGTCCGACTCTTTGCAACTCCATGGTCTGTAGCTCACCAGGCTCCTCTGTCCATGGGATTCTCCAGACGAGAATACTGGAGTGGTTGCTGTGCCCTTCTCCAGGGGATCTTCCCAACCCAGGAATCGAACCTATACCTCTGGCATCTTCTACATTGCAGGCAGGTTCTTTACCCACTGAGGCACTTGGGAAGCCCATAGGTCGCCAGGGAGGACTGTAAAAAGCTGCCTGTGAGCCACATGCACCTCACCTGAGGTTTAGAGCATCCACTGTTACTCTGGGACTGCTTCCTGCCAGGTGTCCTACCAGTAGGCTGGAACCAGTGAGTAATTGCTGTTGAACTGAAATACTAATCACTTAGCATGCTTAGGCCTTTAGGTTTGATTCCACTTCAATTACCTCATGCAACTGAGGAATGATGAAGGGTTCTTTAAGGAGAGAAAGTCATGAGTCCCCAGGAGCCTTATACACTTGACTTACATTTGTGTCACATCTGATAGGTGTTGAGCAGACATAGGTTCTCTCTACTCTGTGATGTCATCAACCAGAAGTTGCATTGGTAGCACAAATGTGAATTTCTGGTAGTGTGAATAATAACAGAAACTTCTGAGACTCTTGTGTTTCTGACCATATTGACAAACTCCCATAAGGACTGGCAATAGGAATGAGGAATTCCCAGGATGGAGAAGTCTAACAGTAAATCCAGGCATAATGAGCTCCTGTGTGAAAATAAAATATAGTTTGTTGGGAGTTATACTACTAAACTCACATTTTCTGGCTCTAGTTGTCTAAATGTGTTTTTTCGCCTGGTGGCAGCATTATTGACATCAGATTCTATGATAAGAGACCCTTCATCTGGTAACAGGGTTGTCTGACATTGACTTTCCCCCAAACCAAGAGGCATTGCCTGTGGTCCATGAGCTTTGGCAAAGCCTCCTTGAGAGTTATGTTGATAGATCACTGTGTCAGTGATGCAGACATCAAGTTGCATATTCATACCTGGAGAACTTGTTGCAAATGTTGATTCTGGAGAGTCTACTCCAGGTGTTCAGGCTTAGTAGACTATAAGTGAGACCCAGGAATCTGCATGTTAAAGATAATCCTAGTGTTTTTGATGTAAGTTCTGTGTGTGTGTGCTTATTGCTCAGTTGTGTCCTCCTCTTTGTGACCCCAGGACTGTAGCCCACCAGACTCTTTGTTCATGGGATTTTTGAGGCAAGAATACTGGCATGTGTATCCATTCCCTTCTCCAGGGGAACATCTCGACCGAGGGACTGAGCCCTGTTCTGCTGCATTTCAGGCAGATTTTTTACTGTTTGAGTCACCAGGGAAGCCCTTAAGTTCTCTACAGCTTGAAAATGACTACCCTAAGAACTATGTCCATTTTGGTGCTCCCAGTATAAGAAGAACAAAGATGTAGGCTTCACTTATTTGATGTCCTTTTATCAAATCCCTTACTAATTTTGAAAACTGCATAGCCTCTGGTATCTTAGTCTTGACTGAAAACTGTGTGACTTTGGAATCCCTCCTTGCTTTTGTTGTTGTTTAGTCACTAAGTTATGTCCAACTCTTTGCAACCCCGTGGACCATAGCCCACCAGGCTCCTCTGTCCATGGGATCTCCCAGCCCAGAATACTGGGTAGCTATTTCCTTCCCCAGAGGATCTTCTTGACCCAGGGATCAAACTTTTGTCTCCTGCATTGGCAGGCAGATTCTTTACCACTGAGCCACCAGGGGAACCCCCTCCTTGACTTTGCCTTTTTGAAAATGGAGATGGATCATTTGTTTGTTTTTTGATATTGAGGTGCATGAGCTGTTTGTATATTCTGGAGATTAATCACTTGTCAGTTGTTTGATTTGCAAATAGTTTCTCCCATTCTGAGGGCTATCTTTTATGGTTTCCTTTGCTATGTAAAAGCTTTTAAGTTTAATTAGGTCCCATTTGTTTATTTTTTATTTTCATTGCTCAAGGAAGCGAGTTGAAAAAGATCTTGCTGTGTCAAAGTGTGTTCTGCCTATGTTTTCCTCTAATAGTTTTATAGTGCCTGGTCTTACAATTAGGTCTTTAATCCACTTTGAATTCATTTATGATATTAAGAGTATCCTAAGTTCATTCATTTACATGAAACTGTCCAGTTTCCCCAGCACTACCTATTGAAGAGGATGTCTTTTCTCCAAGGTGTATTCTTGCCTCTTTTGTCATGGATTTTCTTGTTGTTGTTCAGTTGGTCAGTCATGTCCAACTCTTTGCAACCCCATGAACTGCAGCACACCAGGCTTCCTTGTCCTTCACCACCTCCCAGAGCTTGCTCGAACTCATGTCCACTGAGTCGGTGATGCCATCCAACCATCTCATCCTCTGTCGTCCCCTTCTCCTCTTGCCTTCAATCTTTCTCAGCATCAAGGTATTTTTTAATGAGTCCGGTCTTCGCATCAGGTGGCCAAAATATTGGAGCTTCAGCTTCAACATCAGTCCTTCCAAAGAACATTCAGGATTGATTTTCTTTAGGATTGTCTGGTTTGATCTTGTAGTCCAAGGGACTCTCAAGAGTCTTCTCCTGCATCACAGTTCAAAAGCATCAGTTCTTCGGCACTCAGCCTTCTTTATGGTCCACCTCTCACATCCATACATGACTACTGGAAAAGGCATAGCTTTGACTAGATGGACCTTTGTTGGCAAAGTAATGTCTCTGCTTTTTAATATGCAATCTAGGTTGGTAACAGCTTTTCTTCCAAGGAGTAAGCATCTTTTAATTTCATGACTACAGGATTGCTGCTGCTGCTGCTAAGTCGCTTCAGTCGTGTCCGACTCTGTGGGACCCCATAGATGGCCAGCCCACCAGGCTCCCCTGTCCCTGGGATTCTCCAGGCAAGAACACTGGAGTGGGTTGCCATTTCCTTCTCCAATGCATGAAAGTGAAAAGTGAAAGTGAAGTCACTCAGTCGTGTCCGACTCTTTGCGACCCCATGGATTGCAGCACGCCAGGCCTCCCTGTCCATCACCAACTTCCGGAGTTCACTCAGACTCATGTCCATCGAGTCAGTGATGCCATCCAGCCATCTCATCCTCTGTCGTCCCCTTCTCCTCCTGCCCTCAATCCCTCCCAGCATCAGAGTCTTTTCCAATGAGTCAACTCTTCGCATGAGGTGGCCAAAGTACTGGAGTTTCAGCTTCAGCATCAGTCC
>NW_011494960.1:3609555-3617618 GCF_000754665.1 Bison bison bison | reverse complement strand
TTGCCTTCTCTGGATTAGGTGCCCATAAATGTGTGGGTTTATCTCAGGACTTTATCAGTTCCATTGATCTACATTTCTGTTTCTGTCCCAGTACTGTGGTTCCTTAAAAAACTTAAAAAAAAAAAAAAACCAAAAAACTACCACAGGCCCAGCAATTCCACTCCTGGACGTATACCCAGAGAAAAGTGTAATTCAAAAAGATACATGCAGCCTGATGTGTATTGCAGTGCTGTCTACAATAACCAGGGACATGGAAGCAATCTAAGTATCCATTGACAGAGGAGTGGATAAAGAAGATGTGGTACATATATACAATGGACTATTATTCAATCATTAAAATGAATGAAATTGTGTCATTTGCAGAGACAGGGATGAACCCTAGAGACTATTATACAGAGTGAAATAAGTTAGAAGGAGAAAAATAAATACTGTATATTATGCATATATGTGGAATCTAGAAAAATGGGATCAGATCAGATCAGTCACTCAGTCGTGTCCGACTCTTTGCGACCCCATGAATTGCAGCACGCCAGGCCTCCCTGTCCATCACCAACTTCCGGAGTTCACTCAGACTCATGTCCATCGAGTCAGTGATGCCATCCAGCCATCTCATCCTCTGTCGTCCCCTTCTCCTCCTGCCCTCAATCCCTCCCAGCATCAGAGTCTTTTCCAATGAGTCAACTCTTCGCATGAGGTGGCCAAAGTACTGGAGTTTCAGCTTCAGCATCAGTCCTTCCAAAGAAATCCCAGGGCTGATCTTCAGAATGAACTGGTTGGATCTCCTTGCAGTCCAAGGGACTCTCAAGAGTCTTCTCCAACACCACAGTTCAAAGGCATCAATTCTTCGGCGCTCAGCCTTCTTCACAGTCCAACTCTCACATCCATACATGACCACAGGAAAAACCATAGCCTTGACTAGACGAACCTTTGTTGGCAAAGTAATGTCTCTACTTTTGAATATGTTATCTAGGTTGGTCATAACTTTCCTTCCAAGGAGTAAGCGTCTTTTAATTTCATGGCTGGAGTCACCATCTGTAGTGATTTTGGAGCCCAGAAAAATAAAGTCTGACACTGTTTCCCCATCTATTTCCCATGAAGTGGTGGGACCAGATGCCATGATCTTCGTTTTCTGAGTGTTGAGCTTTAAGCCAACTTTTTCACTCTCCACTTTCACTTTCATCTAAAGGCTTTTGAGTTCCTCTTCACTTTCTGCCCATAAGGGTGGTGTCATCTGCTATCTGAAGTTATTGATATTTCTCCCGGCAATCTTGATTCCAGCTTGTGTTTCTTCTAGTCCAGTGTTTCTCATGATGTACTCTGCATATAAGTTAAATAAACAGGGTGACAATATACAGCCTTGATGAACTCCTTTTCCTATTTGAAACCAGTCTGTTGTTCCATGTCCAGTTCTAACTGTTGCTTCCTGACCTGCATACAAATTTCTCAAGAGGCAGATCAGGTGTTCTGGTATTCCCATCTCTTTCAGAATTTTCCACGGTTTATTGTGATCCACACAGTCAAGAGCTTTGGCATAGTCAATAAAGCAGAAATAGATGTTTTTCTGGAACTCTCTTGCTTTTTCCATGATCCAGAGGATGTTGGCAATTTGATCTCTGGTTCCTCTGCCTTTTCTAAAACCAGCTTGAACATCAGGAAGTTCACGGTTCACATATTGCTGAATCCTGGCTTGGAGAATTTTGAGCATTAAGCAGAGATGGAGACACAGATATAGAGAATGAGTATGTGGATGCCAAGGGGGTATGAATTGGGAGATTTGGATTAACATATATATACTGCCTCCTTGGTAGCTCAGACAGGAAAGAATCTGCCTGCAATGCAGGAGACCCAGGTTCAATCCTTGGGTAGGGAAGATCCCCTGGAGAAGGGAATGGGAACTTCCCTCTGTATTCTTGCCTAGAAACCTCATGGGTAGAGGAGCCTGGTGGACTACAGTCCATGGGGTTGCAAAGAGTTGTACGTGACTGAGTGACTAACACTTCCGACTTCCATGTATAAAATAGGTAATTTATGAGAAACTAATGTACAACACAGGGATCTCTAGTAAGTTCTCTGTCATGACCTAGATGGCAAGGAAATCCAAAAAAAGAGGGTATATGTGAATACGTGTGGCTGCTTCACTTTGTTTTATAACAGAGAAGGACACTGCAGTGTAAAGCAACTATACTCCCCCAAAATAAAAATGTCCTAGTGCTAAAAAACAAAACCAAAATCCAAAATAAAGCAAAAAACTTCAAAACAAACAAACAAACTCAATGGCTTCCAAAAATCCAACTGTTACTAAGGACCTTTAGGATAATTGTGGTGACTTTCTCTGTGAGGTCAGTCTGTTAGTGTGTGTCTCATCTTCCTTGCAATAGCAGGTGAGCAGAGGCATGTGCTTTTTTTGTTGTTTGTTTGGAAAGGAAGTGCAAGACAAGCATAAAGATCCATGCAGATGAATTTTAAGCCTCTGCTTATATCTGTTAACATTCAGTGTCCAAAGCAATTCACGTGACTAGTCAAAGAAGGGGATACAGTCTTCCTTTAGCAGGAGCTACGAAGTTACCAGGCCAAGAGTGTTGATCCAGAGAAATGTGAAGAATTGGGACCAATGATGCAATCTGTGATATATTTGATCATTTGGTAGTAATGTAATATAAAATTAGAATGATGGTGACTATCTATTACAACTAATGTTTAATAAATAATAATTACTCTATAAGTAATAATAGATGTTTAACAAGTAAGTGTTACATGAATGTGGATGGATGAAAGAACTTGAATCCGGAGATGTTAGAGTGAACAGTGATTTGCAGTTTACTTTCTTGACCATCAGAATAGTATAAGGAAAAGAGACTTTCGAAAAAGTGAATTTGATACCATCTCATGAATTGTTCAATTCCATTGCAGTCAGCCACTGTTCTTGGTCACTTGTCATGCTCTCGGAGCTCCCTCCTACCCACCTAGTTTTGCTCTATGTTCTACTGTCGATCCCTGAGCTCCTTTAGTTCTTGTTTCAATTTATGAGTTTTTGGTGTTTCTGCATTCACATGCTTGTAAATACGTAGTTGCTAAGTGCAGGATATATCTTCTCTCAGTGCATGTTTTTATAATACGCTGCAGCCCTCTCTTTGGTGCTCATGTTTTAAAATTTTTCTTTTTTTTCTTTTCTGTCTTACTGTTTCCTTATTTAGCTTAGTTGAGGAATACTTTCTGAATTTTCACCCTTCTTGCTTATAGGCAGTCCCCTGCTGCTTATTCTGTATGGCTCCAAGATGTAGAAGTGAAGATAAAACCAGAGTGGAACTCTTGGGGCTTATGCCCCAAATCTATCTGATTTTAAGACTTTCTTGACATTGATAACTTTATACTTTAAGCTTTTGATAAATCAGGTTTATCTTTATACTTTGAGCTTTTGATAAATCAGATTTGTACTCTTCAACTTCATGAAAGTCTCATATATATTTTTGTGAAAGTTTAATTTTTGGCACATTTGATAATTGTTCATATTTCTTTAGATAAACTTGCACTGTCAATATTTTATACATCAGTTTTCTTTATACTGTTTGTCCCTCTTTTGTGGGTAAAATATAATCTCTCTTGAAAAGATGATTATTTTGATTAATGTATTTTTATTTCCTAGCTTATTTTTTGCAGAAACATGGAGGAATACAGTTTGAGTAATTTTTCAATGTCACAATTTAAGATAAACGTAACTATTATGGGTTCCTTAGGTCTACCTAACAAAGCCCTTTGATCAATATTGTCTATAAAAAGGAACGCAAATTTAAAGACTAAGCTTGTTTCCCACCATCTTCTGCTTTTCTATCCTCCAAGAATTCTTTTCTCAATAGATAATAATAATGTTATTTTAAGCAGTAGGTAATAATAATAATAAAAGTCTCATCACGCTCCCTGAAAATACTGGGAAATTGTTCAAGTAGCCAAGTTTGTGAATGAGTGTTATATATTATGAAGATAGGAATTATTCTAGGAATTTCTGTAAAATAAACCACAAGTTTCCTCGAAGGATACTACAGATTGTACTTAGAGGTGATGTTTAGAGAAAACACACTTGGTGTGTGAACTCAATGTCTATTTGCAGTGCACTGAACAATGACAATTACACAGAATGTTTTTCCCCCATTACTAGTTTTGGATAAATGAAGAGCAGTCTTCTTAATCTCCATTATGTCTCTAGGACTAACTTAGTTCTTGGGCTTCAGTAAGGTATATTTATCTACTAGTCATGATAACCATCAGAGAAGGCAATGGCAACCCACTCCAGTATTCTTGCCTGGAAAATCCCATGGATGGAAGAGCCTGGTGGGCTACAGTCCATGGGGTCGCGAAGAGTCAGATACAACTGAGAGATTTCATTTTCACTTTTCACTTTCATGCATTGGAGAAGGAAATGGCATCCCACTCCAGCATTCTTGCCTGGAGAATCCCAGGGACAGGGGAGCCTGGTGGACTGCTGTCTATGGGGTCACACAGAGTCGGACACAACTGAAGCGACTTAGCAGCAGCAGCAGTAGCATGATAACCATCTCTCCAAATTCCTAGGCACAATGTAACTAGAACTTGGCTTAAAGAGAAGACTGGATATGTAGCCTCTTCTCTCCAAATTCCTAGGCACAGTGTAACTAGAACTTGGCTTAAAGAGAAGACTTGATATGTAGCCTCTTCTTTGCTTCTAGGAGCTACATTTTTGATATAGTTTGAGTTAGGAGGATCATATCCCCTGTTCCTTTGCAGCTGATTAAAGGATAGTATCTGTGCAACAATGTCGGACATGAGTGAAAAAACTTTTTCTCTAAAGGGCCACAGTAAAATATCTAAGTCACACAGTCTGGGTAGCAGCTACTCAAGTCTGCTGCTGCTGCTGCTATGTCGCTTTAGTCGTGTCCAACTCTGTGCGACCCCATAGATGGCAGCCCACCAGGCTTCCCGTCCCTGGGACTCTCCAGGCAAGAACACTGGAGTGAGTTGCCATTTCCTTAAGTCTGCTAGTGTACAGCATATGTAAACAAAGATGTATGCAAGTATGTTCCAATAAAACTTTATTCCCGAAAAGAGGTAGCTGACTGGAGAGCTGGATTTAGTTTAAGGGCAGTATTTTTCTCTCAGGTCATAATTTGCAGATAAATGGTGAAGAGACAGTTTTGTGTCTGTATACATTGGGCAACACTACAGATTCACAGATTTAGAGGATGAATTTATGGTTGCCAGTGGGGAAGGATGGGGGAAAGGGATAGTTAGGGGGTTTGGATGGACTTATACACTCTGCTATATTTAAATGGATAATCAACAAGGACCTACTGTACAGCACGGGGAACTCTGCTCAATGGTATTTGGCAGCCTGGGTAGGAGGGGAGTTTTGGGGAGAATGGATACATGTATATGTATGGCTGAGTCCCTTTGCTAGACATCTGAAACTTTCACAACATTGTTAATTGGCTATACCCCAATACAAAATGTGCTGTGCATAGTTGCTCAGTCGTGTCCAACTCTGTGCAATCCCATGGACTGCAGCCTGCCAGGATCCTCTGTTCATACGGCTTCTCTGGGCAAGAATACTGGAGTGGGTTGTCATGCCCTCCTCCAGGGAATCTTCCCAACCCAGGGATCAAACCCAGGTCTCCCACATTGCAGGCAGAGTCTTTACTGTCTTTACTGTCTGGGGAAGCCCCCAATACAAAATAAAAAAAATTAATATTTTGCTTTCTTTATAGAATTAATCTGTAGTACATAATCTCTGATTTATATCCCATTATCTAGAAGAAAAAATCAAAACCTAAGATTGTTTCTGAAGTTGAGTTTATAGTAGATGCTTTGTTTTTTTCATTCCAATTAGTGAGGGCTAATTGGACTTCCCTGGTGGCTCAGATGGTTAACGTCTGTCTACAATGTGGGAGACCCGGCTTCGATCCCTGGGTCGGGAAGATCCCTTGGAGAAGGAAATGGTAATCCACTCCAGTACTATTGCCTGGAAAAATCCCATGGACAGAGGAGCCTGGTAGGCTACAGCCCTTGGGGTGGCAAAGAGTCGGATACGACTGAGCGACTATACTTTCACTTTCACTTTCACTGGAAAACAACTTGTAAGATGGTTGGAATGTGTTCTGATCTAGAATTACTAATTTGTGCCCGATTCTTTTTGTCATGCTGTTGTTCATGATTTTTATCAGAGTATTTACATAGAAATTTCTTTTGGCCTCTAACATGGTTTCTGAACAATCAAAAATACTTTAAGATCAAGAGTAGACAATTTTTCTTTCTGTGGAAGAGAAATTAATTGGGTCATAATACAGAAATCAATCATCCATTTCTATTTATTTACAGCTGGGAGCTGTTTAGGGTTGAATTTAGAAGGAGGGTTTCTGTTCTTTCTCTGGCTGATTAGCGGACATACTAGCCTCGTCCTCTCTTTGAATTTTATTTCAGAAGCTCTTTTGTTGTGATCATCCACTCCCTTCTATTTGTCTTTTGTGTGTTTACTGTCCCTTTTTTGGACCAAGTCTTAGGATCACTGCTCTGGTCAGGTTGTCTGGAAGCCCCATTGCAAATCTTTTGTCTAAGTTTCCAGCTGTTTTAAAGAAACCCTCTTCCATGGATTTGCCTAATAATTGAACACCTTAGTTCAAAAAAATGTCGTGTGCCTAGGAAACAGTACTTTCTAGTCCTACTTACTAGGACTGAATCTCAGTCCTTACCTTCTTGTCTCATCATTCATGTAGCTGGCATAGTAAGCACCAGAGAAACTTCTTTGAAAGCGAGGATGCACCTGA
This sequence comes from Bison bison bison, assembly GCF_000754665.1. NCBI lineage: Eukaryota > Metazoa > Chordata > Mammalia > Artiodactyla > Bovidae > Bison > Bison bison. The sequence continues at coordinate 3,610,827 of NW_011494960.1, read as the reverse complement.
GTGCCCACATGTCCATATTAAAGTTCCATCAGCCTTTAGTGAGCTGAATTCTCCCCGTCCCCAAGGTAACATTGCAGGAACCAGACCAATTTTAGATCTTCGAAACCTAATTTGTACTCATCATTGAGATTCTGCAGGCTCTCCTTTGACTGATACGGGGGAAGGAGCAATCATGTTATATTGAATTGATACAGAAAAGCAAAAGAAATAGCACAAGGTGAAACTGGACAAGTGAATTTATCTGGGGGATATTCACTGAAAGGAGAAAAGACAATGCTATTTCTTGACTGCCTACTAAGTGCCAGAGCTGTGTGGCTCTGAGGAATCTGAGGCTGAGCAGTTAGTTAACTGTCAGTTTCAGAGGTAGAAGATGGCAGAGCTGTATTCAGAACTCAATTCCAAATTCAAGTCATTCTCTTTCCCATCATCGTCCTGGTGCATTAGGAGAACATACTGCTTTAAGGAGAGAGCTGGGGAATGACACCTCTTTTACCATCTCTGAACCCTGTACTCAGGAAGCAGTTTGCATTTTTATAGCATTAGAGATAGAGAATGTCTCCATTTAATTTTGTTGCCATTTGCTCCTCTTTTTCCCTCAATTATAGACAGTTAAGTGTTCTCACTTTCTTGACTGGACCACAGCAAATTGCAAAAACCTCAGATCTTCAATTAAAGAATAGAAAATAGCACCTTAAATTATTATCATTACTTCTTCCCTTTTAGTGCACCACATGTGAGAGCCTTGTTTCTGAGTGTACGTGGTTCATCCTGGGAGAAGAATAGCTAAAATTTTAATACTGCATCTATGTGTTAGATATCCCTCTAATACTTGACATATATTGACTTATTTAATTCTCCCAACAACCTTACAGTATAGGTACTATCATCCCAAGTTAACATATGAGAACAGAGACACAGAAAGGTGAACTAACTTCCCAACTAACTTTATACAACTACTAAGTGGAGGAGATGAGATTCAAACGGTCAGACTCCAGGGACCATGTTCTTAAGGAAATGGGTTCTTTGAATTTCACAATTAGGGTTGACCCAGGAGACAGAAACAATACCAGTTACATTAAAAGAGGGATTTAATATGATGAACTACAGCTATATACCTAAGAAGTAAAGGGCCAAATGAGGATGTTAGTTCAGTTCAGTTCAGTCTCTCAGTCAGGTCCGACTGTTTGCGACTCCATGAATTGCAGCACGCCAGGCCTCCCTGTCCAACACCAGCTCCTGGAGTTCACTCAAACTCACGTCTATCGATTCGGT
>NW_011494960.1:3609241-3609455 GCF_000754665.1 Bison bison bison | reverse complement strand
GACACTCAGCTTTCTTCACAGTCCAACTCTCACATCCATACATGACCACTGGAAAAACCATAGCCTTGACTAGATGACCTTTGTTGGCAAAGTACTGTCTCTGCTTTTCAATATGCTATCTAGGTTGGTCATAACTTTCCTTCCAAGGAGTAAGCGTCTTTTAATTTCATGGCTGCAGTCTCCATCTGCAGTGATTTTGGAGCCCCCCAAAATA
>NW_011494960.1:3593871-3609030 GCF_000754665.1 Bison bison bison | reverse complement strand
ATCTGCAGTGATTTTGGAGCCCCCCAAAATAAAGTCTGACACTGTTTCCACTGTTTCCCCATCTATTTCCCATGAAGTGATGGGACCAGATGCCATGATCTTCGTTTTCTGAATGTTGAGCTTTAAGCCAACTTTTTCACTCTCCTCTTTCACTTTCATCAAGAGGCTTTTAGTTCCTCTTCACTTTCTGCCATAAAGGTGGTGTAATCTGCATACCTGAGGTTATTGATATTTCTCCTGGCAATCTTGATTCCAGCTTGTGGTTCTTCCAGCCCAGCGTTTCTCATGATGTACTCTGCATATAAGTTAAATAAGCAGGGTGACAATATACAGCCTTGATGTACTCCTTTTCCTATTTGGAACCAGTCTGTTGTTCCATGTCCAGTTCTAACTGTTGCTTAAGATACCACCAATAAAGCATCTTCTGGAAGCAGGTGGGCTGGGAGGACCAAAGGGTGAAGGTGGAACCACTAATATTTTAGAAGTTTGGTGAAGCTGAAACTGAGCTATTCGAGGAGTGGGTGTTACTTAGCTGCTGCTAGTACCTTTGAGAGTGGAAATGTGGTATCATGGGACTGGTCCATGTGTGTGTAAGGAGAAAGTGTTCAGCTGCTCTTGATGTCTGGGCGCCATAACAGTGGTTCTTCAAGTGCTGAAAAGGTTCAAACTGGAACCAAATGCCGCTATTGGCAGAAAAATATTGCTGTTGGATCAAAGAATTGTTGCTAGGATAATGCTGACAGGAAGGAAACAAAATGAAAACAGATAAGAAGGATGGCATCCCTTCTTGATTCCCTTCCCGCATCCTTACAGGCAGAGCCTAAGAGACTGCAGCTGGCAGAACAGAAACGTGGTTTGACTCCCAGTCCCAGCATCACAGGACTTCCCAGGTGGCTCAGTGGTAAGGAATCCATCTTCCAATGTAGGAGATGCAGGAGCTGCTGCTAAGTCGCTTCAGTCATATCCGACTCTCCACCAGGCTACCCTGTCTCTGGGATTCTCCAGGCAAGAACACTGGAGTGGGTTGCCATTTCCTTCTCCAATGCATGGAAGTGAAAAGTGAAAGTGAAATCCCTCAGTCATGTCCGACTCTTAGCGACCCCATGGACTGCAGCCCACCAGGCTCCTCCGTCCATGGGATTTTCCAGGCAAGAGTTCAATCCCTGGGTTTGGAAGATCCACTGGAGAAGGAAATGGCAACCCACTCCAGTATTCTTGCCTGGGAAATCCCATGCGCAGAGGAGCCTGTCAGCTTGCAGTCTGTGGGATTGTAAAGAGTCACACATGACTGAGCAGGCAAGTATGCCCAGTACCTCAAAGCAGTGCCAGTTTGACTCAAAGCATAATGTTCAAATAGGGAAATCTGTTTAAAAATCATGGTGGGAGGAGTTTATTTGGTTCCCTGAGTGCAGTGAAATCTTATAAACTTTTTATGAGTATTATCTGCCCCTCCTATTAAATTTGAGATTCTCTATGACATTGTCTGACTTAGACCTTTTTCAAGGGCCAGCCCAGTACAGCCCACATAGTAGGTACATAATAAATTATCATTGCTGAAGTGATGTCAGAAAGACTTGAATATAGATTTCAGAGCATCTGTTCGTGGGGTCAGCTGAACAAGTAAAGCTTGAGTTTATTATTCAGGATAAGGGCTTGTTACATCCCTGTGGATGCTCAAGAGAACTCCAGTGTTTGCAGAAAAGTTTACAAAGATTGAAACAATATCCACTGTCTCTCCCCTGGTGAGATGATCATTAATTAAGGAAATGGAGGCATCGATCTGTTTGACAGCATTCCATCAGCAGAACCACGGCCTGTGAAAAAGCAGGTTCTGATTTTCATTCATATTTCCAGGAGGCTTCCCAGCTGGGTGGCAGTGTTCTGATCCCCCATGTTACCTGTCAAAGGATAATGAATATCCTTGATGGGAACAACACTGACCCGACAGCTCTTCTTTCATTTTAATAATGTGATTAGAATCAGGTTTGTGGTGCCGAAGTGAATAGGGTTAGGAAATCAGTCATGTCTTTGAACAACAACAAAAAGGCATGTGAGAGAAGGTAAAAAGAAATAATTCCTTTAGTCTGAAGCAGAAGAAGAGAAACAGCAGCGTTCCTGTTACCGTGATTCTTACTGTAGGATCACGGATAGTAGGAGGATGATTTTCTGTTTCCTCGTTTGTTGGCCCACAGTATATTTTCCAAGTTGAGTGTGGGCAATGTGCAATAGAGACAGAAGCCTCATGCTATACTAGGCCGCTCGAGAGCCCTAAGTCAGCCAGGAACCACTCTGTGAGCTTGGCTGAGTCACTTGGCTTCATTGGCCTTCAATTTTCTCTTTTGCAGAATGAAGAGGTTGGCCTTAGTCAACACCCTGCATTTTCTTCCTCATTCCTATTGCCTCTTCTCCTGTCTTATTTTCCTTGACATGTTAACATGTATTGTTTCAAAATAGTCAGTTGAGAAGAAACTCTCACTTTTTCAAGACCTACATCAGTACCTCTGGGGGAAAAAAAAACCTACGTGCCCTCCCCCAAAAGAGTATTTCTCAACCAAATGACTTAATTTATGATATACAGATTTTCCTAACGTGAAGGCCATCAGTCCTATTGATGTACAGGTTTTCACTGAAGTGAAAGCCATCTATTTTTTTTTTAAGTCATGTAATTTTTAGTTTAGATACTAATTTTTGAGGTGGCAAGTTTAAAGCCATGCAATAGTATAGTGACTTCACCTTTCTAAATATAATCTTCAAAAAAATCTATACGCCATATGAAGTGAGTGTTACATCTTCAGATGGAAACTTCAAATATAGCATTTTGCTCTAGTTTTGTATTAGCATAAATTATTGCTTTGCTTTAAAGGGGCTAATCATGTAAGAATTGTCTTCTCTTGAGCTAGATCAATGATCTGTCTGCATTTAGTATATCCATCTATCTGTCTATCCATCCTGAGGGCTTGACTCTGATAGGATCACCCAGAGGCATTGTAAAGAAAATGTTTTCTTTCTTTTTCTTTTTCTTTTTTTGATGGTTTATTTTAATTGGAGGCTAATTACTTTCCAGTATTGTGATGTTTTTGTCATACGTTGACATGAATCAACCACAGGTGTGCATATGCCCCCCATCCTGAATCTCCCTCCCCATCCCATCCCTCTGGGTTGTCCCTGTGCCTTGGCTTTGAGTGCCCTGTTTCATGCATTGAACTTGGATTGGTCATCTATTTCATATATGGCAATATATATGTTTCAATGCTATTCTCTCAAATCATCCCACCCTCACCTTCTCCCATAGAGTCCAAAAGTCTGTTCTTCATATCTGTGTCTCTTTTGCTATCTCGTATATAGGGTCATTGTTACCATCTTTCTAAATTCCATATATATGCATTAATATACTGTATTGGCATTTTTCTTTCCAACTTACTTCACTCTGTATAATAGGCTCCAGTTTCATCTACCTCATTAGAGCTGACTCAAATGTGTTCTTTTTAATAGCTGAGTAATATTCCATTGTGTATATGTACCACAGTTTTCTTATCCATTCATCTGCCAGTGGACATCTAGGTTGCTTCCATGTCCTGGCTATTGTAAACAGTGCTGTGATGAACATTAGAGTACAGGTGTCTCTTTCAATTCTGGTTTCCTCGGTGTGTATGCCCAGTAGTAGGATTGCTACTTTGCCAACAAAGGTCCGTCTAGTCAAGGCTATGGTTTTTCCAGTAGTCATGTATGGATGTGAGAGTTGGACTGTGAAGAAAGCTGAGTGCCGAAGAATTGATGCTTTTGAACTGTGGTGTTGGAGAAGACTCTTGAGAGTCCCTTGGACTGCAAGGAGATCCAACCAGTCCATTCTGAAGGAGATCAGCCCTGGGTGTTGTTTGGAAGGAATGATGCTAAAGCTGAAACTCCAGTACTTTGGCCACCTCATGCGAAGAGTTGACTTATTGGGAAAGACCCTGATGCTGGGAGGGATTGGGGTCAGGAGGAGAAGGGGATGACAGAGAATGAGATGGCTGGATGGCATCACTGACTCAATGGACGTGAGTCTGAGTGAACTCCGGGTGTTGGTGAATGAATAGGGAGGCCCGGTGTGCTGCGATTCATGGGGTCACAAAGAGTCAGACACAACTGAGTGGCTGAACTGAACTGAACAGATAGCAGTTCTATTTCCAGTTTTTTAAGGAATCTCCACACTGTTCTCCATAGTGGCTGTACTAGTTTGCATTCCCACCAACAGTGTAAGAGGGTTGCCTTCTCTCCACACCCTCTCCAGCATTTATTTCTTGTAGACTTTTTGACAGCAGCCATTCTGCCCAGCATGAGATGATACCTCATTGTGGCTGTGATTTGCATTTCTCTGATAATGAGTGATGCTGAGTATCTCATCATGTCTTCTTTGTCTTCTTTCCATGTTCTCTTTGGAGAAATGTCTATTTAGTTCTCTGGCCCATTTTTTGATTGGGTCGTTTATTTTTCTGTTATTGAATTGCATGAACTGCTTGTATATTTTTGAGATTAATTCTTTGTCACTTGTTTTGTTTGCTATTATTTTCTCCCATTCTGAAGGCTGTCTTTTCACCTTGCTTACAGTTTCCTTCACTGTGCAAAAGCTTTTAAATTTAATTAGGTTCCATTTGTTTATGTTTGCTTTTATTTCCATTACTCTGGAAGGTGGATCATAGAAAATCTTGCTGTGATTTATGTCAGAGAGTGTTCTGCCTATATTTTCTTTCTTGATGTCCACCAAGATTATAAACAAAGAGTCCAAATATCACTTGTTTCAATTTTTTGTAATTTGACTAGGGACATACTTATACTTTATTCCAGTTTGTTTCATTTCTTTTTTTTTAAATTTTATTTTATTTTAAAACTTTACATAATTGTATTAGTTTTGCCAAATATCAAAATGTTTCATTTCTAAGCACTTAACCTGGGCAAGCTACTCACCCCCTGAATCTCAGTCTCAGTCTGTGAAATTGAGATCCTATTTCTCACCTCACAGGATTACTTTGAGACTTAAAAGCAATTCTAGGTATAAAGGTCTTAATGCAGTGTCTGGCTAGCATCAGTTTCTTCCCTTCTAGTTTTAACCTGCTTCCTACTTAACAATTATTTATGAGAAAGGGGTTACCATGCAGATACCATGTATCTGGCTTTTGATGAGTATATCTGTTTCTTAGAATTATCTGAAACTGACTCTAATTTAAACAAAAGGGACTTACTGCAAGGCTATCAGGAGCTCATAGACTTGCTAGGAATGATGAAGAAACTGCTATAGAAAGGACTGGAATCTAGAAATTCCAAATGATACAGGAAGAAAGGAATAGTTCCATAGCAAGAATGGTTGAATGGATAAACACGACCACCACTTTCCCTGCCCTCTTATTTCTGTATCTCTCAAAATTTAGAGTTGAAGCAGAGGAGGAGTCTGATTGTCTGCGATTAGGTGACAGGACTCCTCAATGGCTTTATGGGATCTTTTGAAGGGAAGGCCCCATTCCCTCAGATCCCAGGTAGGAGGGAAGTTCCTGAAGTTACTCATCCATCACAGTACACACAGTAGTGGTGAAGGACAGAAAGCTCCCCACAAAGAAACCCAGATACTGCAGGAAAAGGAAATGGATGCAGGATGAACAAAAAATAGCAGGTGCCAAGGACAGTGAGCATATGCATGCTTATACTATCATCTCCAGATATTTTCACAGATTCCAAATCCATCAGTTCTCAGTCTTTATCTTGCTAAACTTAAAGGGTCTTGATTGATTTTAGTTTGTTCTTCTAGGACAGCCTTTTCCATCTCTGAGGATGTTTTAATTGCTCTTCTTTGGATCTTTTCCAAGTCTTGTTAAGTCCTTATTGAGCTGTGGCAATCAGAGCCGCATAGCGTTTTGAGTACTGATGCAGTTTGATTGGTTTCAAGGAAAGGACCATGTGTTTGGTTTTATGGTCAATATCCTTGGTCAACATTAATGTTATTTATTGGAGGATTGGAGACAATATATTTTGTTTCTACGTTACTTAGGCATCCAGCAATGTAAGCTTTGCTGGCTCCACAAGACTTAATATTCTTGAAACAGAGAAATATGAATAAACAATGAAGTTATTTGACACTACTTAGGAGAAGGGGAAAAATAAAAACCCACATTTCTGCACACCCCCAATCTGTTCTTTGAGCAGAAACTCTTTGGTTTGGGGTTTAGATCGAAGTAATCAACCTGGATTTGGTTGTCAATTCTGGTTTTCCAAATGTGTAACCTTTGGCAAGTCACTTTAATTCTGCCTGGTTTCAGTTTTGTCATCGGTGAATTAGAAATAATAATAGCTTGACTGGATTATATGTAATTTCATGTGATTACAGTAACTGAGGCTGCTGCAAAATATCTGGCACATGGTAGAAACAGAAGTCTCCCTTTCTCTTCCCCCTGTATTGAAGAGACAAGAGAAATCTGAAATAATTAAAAACACTGGATCTTTGGGGCGTTCGTTAAGGGAAGACTTTTTTGGACTTCCTAGGTAGCTCATTGGTAAAGAATTCTGCCAATGCAGGAGATGTGAGTTCAAGCCCTACATTGGGAAGATCCCCTGGAGTAGGAAATGGCAACCCACTCCAGTATTCTTGCCTGGAAGATTCTATGGACAGGGAAGCCTGGTGGGCTACTCCATGGGATTGCAGAGAGACGGACACGACTGAGCATGCATGCATGCTCACACACAAGCACATAGACATGTGCTTCCTTTAACCCGGGTCTCTGGCAGGATCCTGTGATGCTGCACAGTGGCAGTAGGAAGGTTGAGCATTGACCCAGCTATTTTTCTTGGTCAAGTCCCATAAAACCTTAATGCCTGGAGTCCAGCCGAGACTCTCCCTGCCCCCTCCAAGTCTTTGACTGCAGGGGCCCTCAGCACAGCTCAGTGTATAGCAGTTGTGCCTAGGATTCCTTCTGCTAGTAAGACATTCATTCATCTGAATTCATTCATGCAATCATTCATTCAAAGGGAAGACTTTACAGAAGTGAGCCTGGAGCTGGTCTTTGAGAGAGAGAAGTAACTTCAGGGACTCTCTTGAGTTTATGGAAAGAGAGAGTGAGTACATGAATAGAAAAGTCAGCATATCTGAAAGTTGAAAGTAAGGAAGACCAACCACTTTCCCTCCTGGTTTTCAGAGGAGTTAGTTAGAAAAGGATGGACGATGGTGGTGAGATATCTCCTGATGAGATATTAGGAGGTTTCTGTGCCCAGAAAAGCATACAAAGTAACATTTAAGATAGTAAATTCATTCATGATGACCAGGCTTGTATCAAAGAGTAGACTGAGTATTAGCAATGAACACTTTCCCTTCAAATTCGTTCTTATTTATTTTTAAATTTCATACAATATCTTTGATAAAGAGTGTTGACTCTGTTACTTGTCACAGGCTCTGTTCTAACTTCATCTTTCTGAGTTGTCTCTGTGAATTGTAACTCTGTGTCTGCCCCAGGGTTGACTTATTCAGATTCATAGAATGTTAAAGTAGGCTACTGCAATTCCTCCACATTCCAGATGAAAAATCTGAGAAAGGACATGAAATGCCAAGCACTATGGACTTTCTGAAGCACCGTGTAACAGAAAAACTGTGGCTTTTAGGTAGATTTCTCGCACTTACCTAAATGCATGAACTTGGACATGTAATCACCCCACTCCAGTACTTTTGCCTGGAAAATCCCATGGACAGAGGAGCCTGGTAGGCTGCAGTCCATGGGGTCGCTAGAGTCAGACACGACTGAGCAACTTCACTTTCACTTTTCATTTTCATGCATTGGAGAAGGAAATGGCAACCCACTCCAGTATTCTTGCCTGGAGAATCCCAGGGACGGGGAAGCCTGGTGGGCTGCCGTCTATGGGGTCGCACAGAGTTGGACACGACTGAAGTGACTTAGCAGCAGCAGCAGCAGCAGCAGCAGGACATGTAATCTGACCTTAGGAAATCCAGTTTCCTTTCTATTTAAGAAGGTAGACAATGCCTACCTCAAAAGATGATTGTGAGGCTGAAATAAGAGAATATTTGTCAAAAGAGCTCAATCACAATTAGTCCACTTCCCCTTTCTTTGGAGCTGATTTACCTTCTGCAGCGTAAGGAGAGGGTTGCCCCCCACCCCATACACTTTATGGGAAGGAGCACCAAGGGGTAGGTCAACTCACAGAAGGAACCTCAGGGTAAATGACTACGTTTCTTGGTTCTGTTCTTTTCAAAGCAATATTATCTGGGGAGAAGGAGGTGAGCAGCATTTCTTCCTTAGTCACAGCTTCTAGGGCTGAGACACTTCTCATGATTCTGGCAGAAATTCAGACTGACATTTGAGGGGCAAGGCAGATGGCCATCATCTCCATTAAGAATAACTGCACCCCAGCCCTTTATCCACGAGTCTGCAAATGTGTTTGTCTCCCATAGAATGTTTATGTGTTGGCAGTTTCAACCAAATGATTGCTTCCAGCCTGAACATATAAGGACTTTCAGATGGCTCTGTGGCTTTTTTCTCTCACCTTTACTTATTCCTGCGGTCTCTAAATTTACAACCCTTAAGGCATAAAAAACTGTTACCCAGAACTGGAAGAACTACTGAACTGGGATTCCCCTCTCCCCCTAATTAAAAAATTTAAAAGCATTTTATTTAACTGAAAAGAACCAGAAATGAAAGCAAAGTATAATATACAGGAAGGCACAGTGAATAGACAATGGATGTGCAAATTAGAGAAACTGGATTTAAGTTTCAGAATTTCCACTCACCTGCTCCAAGGCCTCTGGCTGTGTGATTTTGACTGTCTGATCAGTATTGAATTCAGTATTTTAATAATCCATTGCAGCATAATCTTTTTGTGACCCTATAAGTATATTCCTTTAGTAGGTTCAAAACTATTACAAACATATAGGAATATTGAGAGTCTAATGCAATGAACAATCTTGTACGTACCATTGAATCCTATCAAATTTTAACATTTTACTATCTTGCCATATATACTTAATAAGGTTCAGGTAGCATTAAATTGCTTATATACCCTTCTTGGACCTCATTCATCTTCCTATTTCTCATGAATTTATTACTTATTTCCATTCATATTTCTATATTATTACTGTGTCTATATATTTATTAACACTATGTAGTATTCTTGTACTTGTTTCTTACATTACAGATATGACATCATACTGCATATATTCAATTGCCATTTGCTTTTGTGATTCAACATGTTTTTGAGATTTATCCATGTTCATATATGTACCTCCAGTTCATTCATTTTAATTGCTATGCAGTAACTAATTGCATGAATAATCCACAATTTACTCATCCTTTTTTCTGTTCACTAGTTTTTGCAGTGGCAAATAGTGCTAGATTTAGTACACCGGTATATGTCTCTTCTGCAGTGTGCATCTTTAACTGGCCTTCATATTGTCCCATTGCTTACGAAGATTGGAATACCATTGATCCCATTGCTTATTCCTATGTTTGTTTGTTTTGTAATCACTTGGTAGCTCAAGGAATTATTAACAACCTTAAATTTACTCTCTTTCTTAAAATTCAACACACATTGCATGTTCTCTTTGGCATTGGACTGCACTAAGTATAAAAATCAGAAAAACCTTATAACCTGATTGCAGCAAAGTCTATACTGTTGACAAGCCATATACATTTATTTTCCTGCCTGTTATTATCACATATGATAGTAAGAATGTCTACTAAGTCCATTCAGTTCAGTTCAGTTCAGTCGCTCAGTTGTGTCTGACTCTTTGCGACCCCATGAATCGCAGCACGCCAGGCCTCCCTGTCCATCACCAACTCCCGGAGTTCACTCAAACTCACGTCCATCGAGTCGGTGATGCCAACCAGCCATCTCATCCTGTCATCCCTTTCTCCTCCTGCCCCCAATCCCTCCCAGCATCAGAGTCTTTTCCAATGAGTCAACTCTTCGCATGAGGTGGCCAAAGTACTGGAGTTTCAGCTTTAGCATCATTCCTTCCAAAGAACACCCAGGACTGATCTCCTTCAGAATGGACTGGTTGGATCTGCTTGCAGTCCAAGGGACTCTCAGGAGTATTCTCCAACATCACAGTTCAAAAGCATCAATTCTTCCGCACTCAGCTTTCCTCACAGTCCAACTCTCACATCCATACATGACCACTGGAAAAACCATAGCCTTGACTAGACAGACCTTTGTTGGCAAAGTAATGTCTCTGTTTTCACTATGCTATGTAGATTGGTCATAACTTTTCTTCCAAGGAGTAAGCATCATTTAATTTCATGGCTGCAGTCACCATCTGCAGTGACTCAGTCCACTGGGCTATACTAATATACCAGAACCATTCTTAAGCTTAGTTGAAACAAATGAACTTACAACAGTTTTTTGGTGTTCTACTCTGGTTTTTATTTTTTGTATTTATTGTTTCTGTTTTTTACTTAGAGTGCTTCTGGCATTATAAGAAACACATAATGGAGACCCAGATGTATTTTAATTCTTAATAAATTTGGCTTGTTTATGGTCAGAGTCCTCTGGATATACTGCTTAGCTACATGGAATGCTGGAACTATTACCAGAAAAAGAAAGAAGACTTTCTGTTGTTTTTTGAGTTTCAGATGGAGATTTGCTTGTCACAGTTAACAGTATTGAAACTGGAGTCTCAGGACTGGTCCTTGTGCAGATTGAGGAAAGATGCTCAGTCATTTGTTGAAGACAACAGATCGTGTTTCCAGTTGTGTTGTCAATCAGATTGGCAAGGCATGATAGTTTTGTGCAGCAGCAAGTTATTTAGCTTTAAGAAAGGATATAGAACAAGAAGTACCTGCACAACCAGTAGCATCACGGAGGCCTCAGACACCTGGATGCAGCTGCTGGTGTCCCATCCTAGCATGGGCTTTGTTTTGGTCTCAAGGCATGGAAGCTGACTGTAGTCTGGGTCCCTTCCCTGAAAGGGAAGACGCTTCATGTTACATTGGGCATATTCTAAGTAGTGGTATAATTGAATGACTTGAGAACATGGGTGGTCTCTGTGGTCAAATTCCAGTCCTGGCTGTAGAGAAGCTGCAGGGTCTGTGAACGTTCAGTTTAATATCTTGAGGTCACCTAGTACATGGAAGCGAGTGTGTCCAGTCAGCATTCTGAAAGGCAGCTGTTGACTTAGGGACCTAACTATTCTGACTACTACATCTAGGATGCTCCACAGTAGCCTTGAATCAGAAATCAGTACCTGGTAAACCTAGCGAGACCCTCATTTATCTCTAAAGGTTCTCTTCCCTCACTTGGTATTGCAGAATGTGCACCCAGGGATCATCTGTTCCTCATCCATTTCCAGAGGCTGGAGGAAGAGGTTATAATCCAGCTGTTAACTCTTACCTCTTACGTTGCCTCAGTTTACAAAGCCTCAGCAATTCAGGTGGACAGTCGGGGATAGAATATAGTAGAAATGGTGCTTTCTGCCTTCCTGCCAGGGAAGTCTTTGCATGTCATATGGGGCATATTCTAAGATAGCAATAGAATAGTGATTTGAGAGCACAGGTAGGCTCTGGGGTCAACAAGTTCATGTTCAAACTCTGGCTGTACTACTTCCTAGCTATCTGTCTCTGTGATAGCCAGAATATGAAGGTATCTATGTCCTAACCTCTGGAACTTGTTGATAACTTAAGTTTAAACAGATGAATGGATAAGAAAGCTGTGATACATATACACAATGGAGTATTACTCAGCCATTGAAAAGAATACATTTGAATCAGTTCTAATGAGGTGGATGAAACTGGAGCCTATTATACAGAGTGAAGTAAGCCAGAAAGAAAAACACCAATACAGTATACTAACACATATATATGGAATTTTAAAAGATGGTAATAATAACCCTGTGTACAAGACAGCAAAAGAGACACTGATGTATAGAACAGTCTTATGGACTCTGTGGGAGAGGGAGAGGGTGGGATGATTTGGGAGAATGGCATTGAAATACATATAATATCATATATGGAACGAGTTGCCAGTCCAGGTTCGATGCACGATACTGGATGCTTGGGTCTAGTGCACTGGGACGACCCAGAGGGATGGTATGGGGAGGGAGGAGGGAGGAGGGTTCAGGATGGGGAACACATGTATACCTGTGGTGGATTCATTTGGATATTTGGCAAAACCAATACAATATTGTAAAGTTTAAAAATAAAATAAAATTAAAAAAAAATAAATACTTCACTTTTAAAATAAAAAAATAAAATAAAAACAAAGAAGAATTAAGGTTGAAGATGGAATTGTGGCTTCTCATCAACTGACTTTGAGATGACTTCATTTTCCTGAATTATGGGTTGGCCCAATGTAATTGAGAAATTTTTTTATAAATCAAAGAGGGAAGCAAAAGAGAGAACCAGATAGATGGCATCATGAAGGAATTAGCTAGGCTGGTTTTGAAGATGAATGAATGGCCACGGGCCTACGAATTCATACAGCCTCCCTGGTGGCTCAGATGGTAAAGAATCTGGCTGCAATGCTGGAGACCCAGGTTTGATCCCTGGGTCAGTTAGATCACATGGAGAAGGGAATGGCTACCCACTCCAGTATTCTTGCCTGGAGAATTCCATGGACAGAGGACCCTGTTGGTCTACAGTCCATGGGTCACAAAGAGTCAGACAGTACAGTCTAAGAGTCAGGAACACGAAGCAACTAGCACTTTCTTGGGGCTTTCCAGATGGCGCTAGTGGTAAAGAACCCATCTGCAAATGCAGGAAGCATAAACGACAGAGACTTGGGTTCGATCCCAAGGTCAGGAAGATCCCCTGGAGGAGGGCACAACAACCCACTCCAGTATTCTTGCCTGGAGAGTCCCATGGACAGAGGAACCTGGTGGGGTAGTCCATAGAGTCACAAAAAGTTTGAGAGGACTGAAGTGAATTAGCAAGCACACAATAGAAACTTGAAAAGGCAAGGAAACTTTGCTCTCCAGAGCACTACTGTGCCGCCACTGCCCTGCCTCTCCATCCCCGCCACCCGGGCGAAAAGGAACTCAACTCTGCTGATACTTTGATTTCAGCCCAGTGAGACCCGTTTTGGACTCCCTGACCTCCAGAACTGAAAGATAATACATTTGTATTACTTTAAATGAAGTTTTCTGTAATTTCAATAGACAACTAAAGCTTTGCCCTTTGCTTCTCTGTGATTTATTTTCTCGTTTTGTAAACTGATGTTTATAACAGCCCTTCCTCCCCCTACCATGGCTGTGAGGTGTAAATGCCTGTGCAGGGCTCTGTGCTCACTCTTGGTGAGACCTAATCTTTGGTTTGTGGTCTCAGGCGAAATGAGGACAGTAGTCATTTCTTGCCTTTCTTATAGAATTGATGTGAGAAGAAAATGGAGTTGTCTTAACTTTCATTTTTTAAATAAAGTATTGAATACTATTCAAATATAACTTGTAATTTAATTCTACATTTCAAGTATCTTAAGAGATAATATTTCAAAAATGTATGAAAAAAGGCAAAATAGTACACCGTTCATCTCAGGAAATAGTATTGGAGTAATGGGTGGTGTTAATTCCGTTGATTGGTGCTGAGTAATATGGTTTTTCCTTTTAGGTATTCTATATTTATTGCAGTATTCATTTCCTATTTATGTGGTAATAATTATGGTTCCTCATTCCAAATCCCAGAGATGTGTGTTATCTTTTAATTGCAAACTTTGCTTATAATTTCTGAATGTAAACAGAATGATGTTTATTTAATTCAACTGAGGATGAAGCAGAAGAATCGTCTCTTTGGCCAGGATATAATTATCATACCTCCACTAACACATTTCAAGTATTTTAAAAGGTGTGTTAATTTTCAGTAAGTGAAATGACAAAATTCTTGTACTACTTTTGCTAATGATTAAGCAGCTCAAAAATATTTATTGTGAGTTTTGATTGAATGTACAGAAGAATACATTCTGGCAGATATAATTAAGGCTTATTTGTCTTGATTGTTTTTTAAAAATACAGCTGACCCTTGAACAACAAGGGAGTGAGGGGCACCAGCCCTCTTCATGGTTAAAAATCCACTTACAATTTATAGTCGGCCTTCATATCTGCAGTGCCTCTGTATCTGCAGATTCAACCAATCGTGGATTCTGTAGCATTGTTATATGAATTTAGTGAAAAAAATTACATGATTGAGCGGATCCTTGAAATCATTTTGTTAAAAAGTCAACAGATTCCCTTTATTGAGGTCAGGAGTACACTACACTTATCTCTCTCTGAGTGTATATGGAATGAAAAGTGAACTAGGCTATTATTATAATTATCATTGCTTCTGTGTTCACAAAAATGTGGCCATCTGTAGTGTGATAGAGGTATTATTTGCATGTTCTGAATTTTCAGGTGACTGGTGGTCACTGTTAGAAGGCACATTTTATAGTGATAAATTTTTAAAATGGATGTTTCCTGTGAAGATTTAATGTTGCTCTTTGTTTTGATTCTATTACCAGAAGCATCTCAGAACTTAAAAAGAAGGCCAAAGAAGGGGGTATGGTCACACTTTTATGGATCAACAAATAGTCCCATCAGTAATCAATAGTGATTTCATCAGACCTAGAATCTGAGCTGTTTCAGTTACCTCTTAGGGCAAAGGTATCACAACACGACCTCACCCATTTTTCAGTCTAAAGACGAAGAGCAAATTGGACATCTAGGAATCTGTTAAGGT
Source organism: Bison bison bison (assembly GCF_000754665.1). NCBI lineage: Eukaryota > Metazoa > Chordata > Mammalia > Artiodactyla > Bovidae > Bison > Bison bison. Next base: position 3,594,361 of record NW_011494960.1, on the reverse strand, counting down.
TTTTTCAGGACATTTCAATCTGTTTTTAAACTGTTTAGCACTGAGAAGTGATAGCCATTTGTAATATTTAAACAATTAAAATGAATATAACTAATGCACACCCTGAAAGTTATTTCTTGTCATTTCTTCTCTTCTTCTAAACATAAAATAATGGTAAAGACTCTGGTTATTTGACTACTCCTATATGAAAATTCATGAGAAACACTGGGCTGGAAGAAGCACAAGCTGGAATCAAGATTGCCAGGAGAAATATCAATAACCTCAGATATGCAGATGACACCACTCTTATGGCAGAAAGTGAAGAGAAACTAAAAAGCCTCTTGATGAAAGTGAAAGAGGAGAGTGAAAAAGTTGGCTTAAAGCGCAACATTCAGAAAACAAAGATCATGGCTTCTGGTCCCATCACTTTATGGGAAATAGATGGGCAAACAGTGGAAACAGTGTCAGACTTTATTTTTGGGGGGCTCCAAAATCACTGCAGCTGGTGATT
>NW_011494960.1:3592740-3593531 GCF_000754665.1 Bison bison bison | reverse complement strand
GTCCATTCTAAAGGAGATCAGTCCTGGGTGTTCTTTGGAAGGAATGATGCTAGAGCTGAAACTCCAGTACTTTGGCCACCTCACGCAAAGAGTTGACTCACTGGAAAAGACTCTGATGCTGGGAGGGATTGAGGGCAAGAGGAAAAGGGGATGACAGAGGATGAGATGGCTGGTTGGCATCACCGACTTGATGGACGTGAGTTTGAGTGAACTCCGGGAATTGGTGATGGATAGGGAGGCTTGGCATGCTGTAATTCATGGGGTCGCAAAGACTCGGACACAACTGAGCAGCTGAACTCAACCAAACTGATATGAAAATTCAAAAGTTTTGAGTGATTTTTAATGTTGCAAATAGTTGGTTTACCTTATAGAAGAATACGATTCCTTTTCAAAGAGGTTGGCAGGCAGAAAGCTTAAATTTTAAATATTTTGTAGTTTTGATACTCTCAAGTAAATCAGAAATAAAGAATGAAGTTTCTCCTGATATTATACAATAAATAGGAAACTGGATCATTCTTCAATAACTGGATAAGGTTTGGTTCTGAATGCAGACCCAAATAAATAAATAATAGGAATTTTGTTACAGAAATCTTGAAAAAAAATCAATAAATATTTGAAAATGCTTTTGCATTTTAGAACCAGTCAGCATCTTTGGCATAGCCACAAGGAAATAAAGAAGCATTTGAAAAAAAGAAAAAAAAAAGTCTTTATAGAGGAAAAAAAATCCTCCTGTAAGTAAATCTAAAATAGAAGCATTTTAGAAACTTTGTGTCCTGGAGATCCTGGATAGT
>NW_011494960.1:3586271-3592640 GCF_000754665.1 Bison bison bison | reverse complement strand
CGCCCTTTGAGTGACAGGGATAAAGCAAAGGTTTTAGAGACTGTCTGCTGTTTTCACTTTGGGCACTGCAAAGGGAGAAATTCAAATCAGATTTTTAGATTGCTAGGATATGTCCTACTTTATGGAAAAAAAAACCTCATGGTATTTATACTTGCAATTCTTAGCGTTGCAGGTTTTATAAGATTAGATGCCAGCTGCACTGGGTCTCCTTTTTGGGGAAACTCACAGATGTAAATAATTTCCATTCCATCAACTTTCACTCCTGTTGAGCCACAGAATAGTTTTAATGTCAGTGTCCTTCACATTGGAAGATTCCCCAGCTATGAAGCAAAGGCCATGGCTGAACACATTGACCTTTACTTTGTTAAACTATTTCTTTAGGACAGACTAATGTTATTTATCGGTGGCATTTTTAGGGGCTCTGTCTCCTGCTGCTGTGCCTGACCTGTGGCTTCCGTACTTCCTAATTCCCACCCTGATACCCACCTAACAACCTCCAGGCTGGAGCTCGCCTCTGCAGTTACGCTTGTCTTTTGCGAATCAGTTAAGCTGTGGCCATTTGCCTGAAAAAGGCTGAGTTATTTTCCCCAATTTTATCTTGTGGAATAGATATTGGGAAAGGTTCAACACAAAGACCAGATAGCTTGGTTGTTCTCAACCTTCACTTCTTTCCTGGGAGATTAAAAAAAAAAAAGCTTATATCCGGACCCACCATCAAAATTCAGATTCAGTTGTTCTGATATGGGCACTGGTTCATTTTTAAAACCTCAGATGATTTTATATGTGGACAAGAAGATCTAGGAGCTAGGTCTAGGCTTAGGATTTTCAAAGTATAATTCCTGGACCAGAAATGTCACTATCACTTGGGAACTTATTGGAAATCCAAATCCTCCATATTGGGAGGCATGCCAAAGTTTGAGGAAAATTGATGCTTTTGAATTGTGGTGTTGGAGAAACTCTTTGGAGTCCCTTGGGCTGCAAGGACAGCAAATTGGTCAATCCTAAAGGATATCAACCCTGAATATTCACTGGAAGGACTGATGCTGAAGCTCCAAAACTTTGGCCACCTGATGCAAAGAGCCGACTCCCTGGAAAGTACCCTGATACTCAGAAAGATTGAACCTGAAAGGAGAAGAGGGTGACAGAGAATAAAATGATTAGATAGTATAATGGACTCAATGGACATGATTTGCACAAACTCCGGGAAATACTGGAGGACTGAGGAGCCTGGCATGCTCTAGTGCATGAGGTCACAAAGAGTCAGACACGACTTTGCAATTGAATAACAGTGACAAAGTTTGAGAACCGCTGGTCTAGAGTAAACTCCTAAGGTGGGAAGAAATGGCTTGAGGCTATGCTCCATTGATACGCCTGTACTATATGTGAAAAGTGGGTCAGCACAAAGCCACGTCTAGGAGTAAGTCTGACACTAACCACTGGGAAGCAGGCAGAATACTGAGATTCATGCTAGCACCCTGGCATCTCAGGAAGTTCTCTATCAGGAGATAGGACCCAATTCCAGCCAGTGGTAATTAGCGTGTGAGCTTTAGAAAGATACTGTATTGGTTGCAAATCCTGGACTTTACTTTTATTAACTCAGCAAACTAACCTCTCTGAATTTCATTTTTTCACATAGGTGAAACAGGGATGGTAGTTACTACCTTTCTAGGTTACTGTGACAGTAGAATAAAATTGTGAATGGAAAATATCCAGGAGGAGTAAATGTCTAGGACGTGTCAGGACAAAAATGCATTCTCCAGAAATTATTGATATTATTATTTCTGCATAAGAATAGTCATTACATTGTATGTGGTACTGTCTCTGTTTCCTGTTGCATCCATGGTAAATATTATGAATTAACCCCAGCAATCTTCCTTGTGTATTGAGGCTCTGAGTGTTTTCTGATACAGCACTTTAGGAAAACACACTCAGACCTGGGTTTCAAATGAATCCCATTTTAGAGACTGCTGCTTTCACTGTGCCCCTTGCAAAGGGAGAAACCCATATCAGAGTTTTAGATTGCTGGGTATATCCTACTTTTATGAGGGGGGAAAAAACTTGAGATTAAGAATGCAAAAAAAACAGAGGAAATCCTTTTCCTCTTTCTTGCCCACATTTAAGAAACACCTGATATACAGCAATGTCCAGTAGATTTACAATGCTGTGTATGCATGCAAAGTCACTTTAGTTGTGTCCAACTCTTTGTGATGCTATGGACTGTAGCCCACTAGGCTCCTCTGTCCATGGGATTTTCCAGACAAGAATACTGGAGAGGGTTGCCATGCCCTCCTCCAGGGGATCTTCCCAGCCCAGGGATCAAACCCCCATCTCTTATGTCTCCTGCATTGGCAGGCGGGTTCTTTACCACCAGTGCTGCCTGCATAGTGCTGCTGCTGCTAAGTTGCTGCAGTCGTGTCCAAGTCTGTGCAACCCCATAGGTGGCAGCCCACCAGGCTCCCCCGTCCCTGGGATTCTCCAGGCAAGAACACTGGAGTGGGTTGCCATTTCCTTCAATGTAGGAAAGTGAAAAGTGAAAGTGAAGTTGCTCAGCCGTGTCCACTCAGCGACCCCATGGACTGCAGCCCACCAGCCTCCTCCGCACATGGGATTTTCCAGGCAAGAGTACTGGAGTGGGGTGCCATTGCCTTCTCAGCCTGCACAGTGCTAGCCACATTTAAAAGTTCTGATAGCCACAGTAAGAAAATAAGAACTTTAACTTGAGACATTGTGTGTCCAGAGCTCATATTTCTAATACCTTCACTGTACCACCTTTAGAGAGGACAAAACCTTATCTCTGATCTTTATTTTTGCTCTGACCTAGAAATTCTCCAGAAAAACCTTTGGCTCTGCTCTGATTTCCTACTTCCTCCCCTATTAATACATTGCTAGACAGCATCAACCAGAGGAACTGAATATAGAATTTGGTGACAGGTTTCACCAACTCTATAAACATATACCTTGAAATTCCCAGGGAGGTCATGTAGTTGACGAAAATCTATTTTTGAGTGTTGCAAAATTGCTCTTCCTTAGGTTCATTTTAGGGTCTATCTATGTCAGGTGATAACTGAAATCACTGCAGAGAGAAACTGCGAAACCACTGACAGGTGGTGAGTTATCCTTTAGCATACCTCATTCTGAAGATGGAAGGCTGTCTCAGAGGAATGAGCACAGTCTTTCCAGGTGCTTTGATCTCATTTCATCCCAGCTCCACAAAAACCTCATTGAGTTCCTGTGTCCCATCACGCCATGGGCACAAAGCCATGGATACTGTCCTGGGAATCTATTGCTGTCTGATGGACACCTCAAACTTAGTCATGTAAAACAACCACCATTTACTAAACTCATAAATTGTGTGGGTGAATAATCTAGACGGCCCGGCAGGGATGGCTTGTATCTCCTTGATATCTGGGCCTCAGCTGGGAAATCTTAAAGGGCTGGGAAGAAGTCTCAAACAACTGAGCAGTGCCATCTTCTGAAGGCTTCTGTCCTCACGTGTCTGGTGCCTGGGTTGATATTTCTTGAAAGCTGGGCTCAGCTGGGACTGTGACCTGGAGCCTGTACACATACATGCCTGGCCTTGTATCTTCAGCCTTTTACCACCTGGCACTGGGTTCTGGGAGGTAACATCCTGGGATGGGGCATCCAGAAACTGCCAGACTCTTTCTGACCTTCACCTTGGAAGTCATGTGACATGGTTTCTGCCACATTCCCTTGATTACAAATGCATTTGTATGGGAGGAATAGATTGGTCTCCATGACTCAGGGAAGGGTGAGATTATATTGCAGAATAGCACGTGAGCTGGGAGATATGGTTTTGTCCATTTTTAGAAACTCTGCCACAGGCCCAGAGGAGAAGATGGTACTTGTTACTATCTGTAAACATCAGGGGAGTTACCCAAAGGTGGAGAGATGGGCATGGGACACCTATATCAAGCAGCTTCCTTTTCCTTTGGAAGGAATCCTGGCCCACAAGTGCATATTCATTATGTAAACGGGGTTATTTCCTCTGCCTGTGTTTCCATGCCATGGAAATGTTGAGGCGATTTCTATAGAACCGTCACCTTGCTGTAATGATTTACTGTATGAACTCTAGTGTTGCTTTGACAGTTACTCAGTTTGTTTGCTGTTTTATTTATAATTATTTTCAAAGTTGATCCCTGTATCATTTTGCCTAGCTAACTCCCATTCAGTTCTTTCATTAAATGTCACTTCCTCCAGGAAGTCTTCCCTAACTCCTCACCTGGATTGTGTTCTCTTGTTGTGTATTATTATTATTTCTAGTGCTTACTGTCTGTGACTAGAAGGCTTGATTTGTCTCTAGATAATAGGCTCTAAGAAGAGCCTTCCTAAGAAGACAGGACCAATGTCTACCTTTGTATTCCCTCTGCTGAGCACATTGTTAGCACATAATATATGCTGAATAATAACACACTGTTGAAGAAAGTTGCTTTCGAAATCTATTCTTGAACATGGCCGGTCTGGAGGGATAAAGAAGACAACAAAAGGCAGGGAGAGGACCACAACATTTTCATGACGTACTTCTCTCTTCTTCCTCTACCTCCTCCTTTTTATTTTTCCACTTCATTCATGGAGGAAATCAATTGCAGAAACCTCCCAGCACACTTACCTAAGCCCACTGGGCCCCCACTAATCTCCATATTAAGGATCATGGAAAGTAGCTAATATCATGTGCTATGCTGGGTCGACTCTCCCAGAAACAAGGAAGGAAGAGGGCAGCGAATTATAGATGGTCAACCAGGAGTGTACCTTCCAGTCCCTGAGGCTGAGAAAGCTTAGTGTCTTCTTATGTATGCTCTCGGGATTTTCTTGTTAATACAGATTCTTAGGAATACTCACCAGAAAGCTGAGACAGTATAGACAAATTGTAAGCCTCTTCCAAGTTTAATAGATACATACTTCAATATTTTTAGAATGGCACTTCCTTTGACAATTGGCCTGGCGTGTGTGTGTGTGTGTGTGTGTGTGTGTAAAATTAATTTTATTGAAGTGTAGTTGATTTATAATGTGTTAATTTTTTGCTGTTCAACAAAATGATTCAGGTATATATGTGTGTGTGTGTGTGTGTATACGTATATATATATTCTTTTTCACTTTTCCATCATGGTTTATCGCGGGGTATTGAATGAGTTCCCTGTGTTATAGCATAGAACTTGCTTGCAATCCATGCTGTATATAATAGTTTGCATCTGCTAACCCCAGGTCCATTCCATCCCCCTCCCCACCCTCTCTCCCTCTTGGCAGCCACAGGTCTGGCTTTTTTACCTGTGAGTCTGTTTCTATTTTGTAGATAGGTTCACTTGTGTTATATTTTAGATTCTACATATAAGTGCTGTCATATGGTATTTGTCTTTCTCCTTCTGACTTACTTCACTTAGTACGATAATCTTTAGATCCATCTGTGTTGCTCTGGAGGAGGGATAGCAGCCCACTCCAGGATTCTTGCCTGGAGAATCCCTTGGACAGAGGAGCCTGGCAGGCTACAGTCCACGGGGTCACAAAGAGTTGGGCATGACTAAAGCGACTGAGCATGCACGCATGGTGATGCATATGGCATTATTTCATTCTTTTTTAACACAGACTGGTATTCCTTTATAAATATGCTCCACGTATTTATCCATTCATCTGTCAGTGAACACTTAGGTTGCTTCCATGTCTTGGCTATTAACGGTGTTGCTATGAACATAGGGGTGCACGTATCATTTTGAGTTATAGTTTTGCCAGGATGTATGGCCTGGCATATTTGAAGTATTCTGATTTTCAGAGTCCTAGACTAGCTGCATTAAAAAACAAAACTACCAGTTACTGAGCATCTAGTATTATGTATTAGGAACTGTGCAAACCTTTCGAATTACATCTTTCTTAATATTCCCAACTCCATAGCAAGTAGGTAGCATCATCTCTTTATAAAGATGGGGATATGGGGTCTCAGAAGGGTTAAGTGACTTACTGATACCTTAGAGTTGCTTTATGTAAGGACTGGTTTTCAAACTCAGTATGTGTGTCTCAAATACCTGCTCTTCCCTGTACCCTGAAAACACTGTCACATGACTTCATTATGAACTTTGTATCCTCGGCCCTCTTTCTTTCAGTCCTCCAGGGTCTCTTTTCTAGGAAACATGAAGGGACATCAGGATTTGGTTCCTCACTGTCATCCTAGCACCTCAGTGGTTGAACAATTGAATATAATACTGGAAATTTATTTTTCTAGCCCTGCCATAACAAACTGCCACACGCTGAGTGGTTTAAAACCACAGGAAAGCTTTCTTCCACAATTTTAGAGGTCAGAATCCAAAATCGATGAGCCAGCAGGGCCACACTCCCTCCCCTCTCTGTTCTGTCTTCTAGGGG
>NW_011494960.1:3585556-3586171 GCF_000754665.1 Bison bison bison | reverse complement strand
GGGGCTCTGGTGCTCCTCGACTTGTGGCTGTGTGTCCAGGTTCTTTCTCCAGCTGCACATGGCCTTCTTCCTGTTATGTGTTCTCCTCTTGAAAGGGTACCAGTCAGTGGATTTAGGGTCCTCCTTCATCCATTATGGCCTCATCTTAACTAATGACACGTGCAAAGACCCTGTCTCTTTTTAAGGTCACATCCTGAGTTTCTAGCGGATATGAATTTGGGGAAGAAGCATTATTCAACCCACTACAGATGGGGATGGAGAAGGAATTCAAAAGGAACAAAAGGACATATTGGGAAGCAGGGTAATAAGACTAGCACATTTTCAGGGTTCTGTGTTTCCCTTTAATTCTATTCTTTTTTTCTCTGGGGCTTCTGAGCCCAAGAGCACAAGGAAAGACATATCATGTATTAAAACAGGAGCAAAAGAGACTTTTTTGTTTGGCCAGTCTTCTTCCCAGATTCCTTGTTTTTCTGCACCATAACCTTGCTTCAGACAGAGAAAGACCAATACATTCGTGTCAAGAATTCCTGAAGCAGAAGGCAACTTCTGTGATAAAGAAAAACATCAATACAGCATTCATTTTCTCTCCATGTTTCATATTTAGACAGTTTTCTT
>NW_011494960.1:3583094-3585456 GCF_000754665.1 Bison bison bison | reverse complement strand
TGTTCTCCATAGTGGCTGTACTAGTTTGCATTCCCACCAACAGTGTAAGAGGGTTCCCTTTTCTCCACACCCTCTCCAGCATTTATTATTTGTAGACTTTTGGATCGCAGCCATTCTGACTGGTGTGAAATGGTACCTCATAGTGGTTTTGATTTGCATTTCTCTGATAAAGAGTGATGTTGAACATCTTTTCAAGTGTTTGTTAGCCATCTGTATGTCTTCTTTGGAGAAATGTCTATTTAGATCTTTGGCCCATTCGTGTCAAGAATTCCTGAAGCAGAAGGCAACTTCTGTGATAAAGAAAAACATCAATACAGCATTCATTTTCTCTCCATGTTTCATATTTAGACAGTTTTCTTCAGAATCTCTCTGGGTAGCTGTGGAACCTACACAATAGCCATCCAGCCTCTTCACAGCAAAAAGAGAAAAGGGTCACTTTGGGGATGCTTTTGTGACCGTTCCGTAAAGCCAAAGTCCAACAGCAGTTTCACATCTTTATTTTATTCTCATTTTGGATATTTCTATTGGTTAGGTGTTTAAAAGAAACCCAGAAACACTGGAGTGCAGTTCAGCTCTTCATTAATTTTGTAGTTTAATGATGCATTGCTAAATTAGCCCTGTGGAACAAAACTAACATTTATGGAATCTGTATTGCTTAGCTGGTACACACTAGACGCTTCATGCTCGATCAGTTACTCTTCCCAGCAGCTCTGCATGATGGATCTTATTGCTTCCAATTTTTGGCGACAACGCTGAGATTCAGAGAGCAAGCAACAGAGCTGGATTTGGATTCAGAGCCTTGGGGACATAAACGAAAGTAGAAAGCTCCTAGAAGTATCTTCCTATAATTATTGAGGAAAAGCTCATGGAAAATGCAGGCCAATATCACACCGTGAAGATGTTGATGATGATGGTGGAGGTGGTGGCCTCTGCCCTTTTTGGAGCATCCACTATGCGCCCAAAATAATTTCACAAAGTTTATTCCCAATAGCATTCACTGTATAAATGTTTTCTGAATGTCTTTTTCATAGTATAATCAGTTTGGACCTGATGAATCAGACCCTAAACCTGGCTTTCTACTCCTAGGCATGCTATCATTGTCTCTTTTATATCCGTAGAAACTGTGGTGCAAAGAATTTGTCAAATCTCTCTGGGATTTGTATTCAGAACTAAGATTCACATGCAGATCTGTCAGCCTCCAAAACTTTGTCTTTTCGATACAAACTTGGTTGCACTGAAAGCATTTTCCTTTTCCTTAAAAGACAAACAAGCACTTTTTTTAGCAGTAAAAGGTACATATTGTTTGTAAAAAATTCAGAAGTACAAACTGAATGAAGTAAATAATAAAATGCCTTCCATTTATCCTCTGTCCAACTTCCCAGTGTAAATCATTGCTAATGGTTTAATACACATTTTATAGATGTTTTTATTCATGTACAAATATGTGTAAATGATTAATATATATTATATATAACATGCCATACTTTATATATAGTACTGTATATCCAAATCAAAAAGCACTTGATTGAGTTAGCTACACTGTGGTTTGTTTCTCCCTGCTGGGGAGGAATTAGGGTATATTTTACAGAAACTAATAATAAAAGTAAAAGATTATTTGATGCAGATCACACACACACCAGAAAGGATGGGAACTGGCTTGTTTCCTTTCACTTTTTGTTTTTGCTTCTGCAGTGATTCTGCCGTATCTGTTCTACCCATATTCCTACTCACGATTGTGAGTTGAGAATAGTTTTTGGTCCTAGAGACCCAAGCCTCTTTTCCAATGGGAAGACTTAGTACACTTTTTTCTGGAAACGGTTTAAGTGTCTACTGACAGATGAATGGATAAAGAAGATACGACATATATGTATATATACTGTGAAATACTAGTCAGCCAGAAAACATGAACTCTTGTCATTTATGACCACATGGATGGACTTTGAGGGCATTGTACTAAGTGAAATCAGTCAGATGGAGAAAGACAAATACCATATGATTTCATTGATGTGAAATATAAAAAACAAACTAAAAAGTGAATAACTGAACAAACCAAACAAAATCAAACAACTAGATACAGAGAACAGAGCAGCAATTACCAGAGGGGAAGGTTTGGGGATGCAAAATGGGATAAGGGGGTCAACTTTATGGTGACAGAGAGAAACTAAATTTTTGGTGGTTCACACTGAAACTCCAATCCTTTGGCCACCTGATATGAAGAGCTGACTCATTTGAAAAGATCCTGATGCTGGGAAAGATTGAGGGCAGGAGGAGAAGGGGATGACAGAGGATGAGATGGTTGTGTTGGCATCACCAACTCAATGGACATGAGTTTGGGTAAACTCCGGGAGTTGGTGATGGACAG